>NC_142356.1:34266593-34593676 GCF_059441175.1 Urocampus carinirostris | reverse complement strand
ATGTTTGCCTGGGGAGGCAAATCCTTCTCATTAGTCCGACTTCGTTTTTTGAGAAAGTGGTCGCGGGATGAGTGGGTGCTGATTTTTTCCAGCCTGATATATTTCAGGCAGCCAGACTTAATGAACTGTAAATTCCGCTGTCAACACCCACAAATGCAGGGAACATTAAACACTTGATAATTGTGCTATTTCTATCTCAAACAAAATGGAAATCAATTCAAAAGATTTCCTAGCAATATTTGTGGGCCTCTATTACCCTAAACAGTTTGTGTTTGTAGTACAGTAATCTCTCAGTTATCAAGGTTTATGGGGACTAAAACCCCCTGAGAAAAGTAAAATTCAGCTTCATTAAAGCCTCCAAGGTGCAAACATATCTCGAAATAACGTCTTTACAGACTGAGAGTATACGACTGTAACAAAATAACAACTATAGAACAAGTGCAGAGCTTCAATGGCTGACATACACTTTTTCCATATTTCACAATATTGTCCTTCTTTGACTTGATCCTTGCTGTCACCTTTCCTTCTCCTTTCTTGGGACCCACTAGTATGGCAAAAAGATGAAATAAAACCAACAAAATCACAAAAACATGAGATGTTATACTCTTCAAACACAATTGGGACAGCAATGGTTGACTAGACATAAGAAGAAATCGAGCAGACAATCATTACCATCTACTATGTAATTGACCCTCCGTTTTTCCTTCTTCTTAGAATTATTTAGCCAGGATCTCCAACCAACTATTGTGTCCAAACTCACCAGTTGAGAAACACTAGGATAGTGATTACACAGTGAATGTGGGCACATTATGGTTATCATTATTATTAATAGTATTATCCGTCCTCAGTGGGGTCACGGTATTATTATTACTATTATTATGATAATTATTATTATTGTAATTAATATTGTGATTATTGTTCTTATTATTATTGTTATTATTATTATTATTATTATTATTATTATCATTATTATTCCTAATGTTATTATTGGGCGAGTCCACGATAATATATTCAGACATTGAACCGGTCTATGTAACAAAATAGGTTGGCGACCACTGTTCTAAGGTAAACTGACCATTGGTAAGTCATATCATAATACATGGTTTGTATTTCATTGTCAACAATGTTCTTTTTCTAAATCTTTTCACACTGTAATGCCATTCAACCTCACTTCCATAACCAACCAATGGCCTTGGCTGTATTGTGCAAAATCCTGAATTGCATTGTACCACCGTGAAAGCTGGATAAAGGTTTCAAATGCTCTTGTGTGCAAGCTGACAGCCAAACAGAAATTGAAATGTGGACCATGTCACTGATTCATTCAACCAATGTTATGCAGAAACCTATGCAAATGTTTGCTATTGATAACTTGAAACATTTCTTTTTATTGTCCACAGTTTGAAAGGGGTGAATTTAACTATTTTATGGACCTGACCCTTCGGAATCTCACGTGGCCAAAACGTGTGGTTGAATAAAAATAAACAACACTAACTCTATAGTATGGACCAGTGAGTCTCAACTTTCAGGAACCGCCATTTTGCTCGAATTACAAGGTGAGACGGAAATCAAGAACAATTTTCCACTTCTTAAACTCACTGCATGAAAAATATTATGCAATTTAACCCAGAAATAGTAGAATCCATTTACACACACAAAAAAAAAATTAATGCGAATAAAATAAGCAGCAAATCTAAAATGACAAGTATTTATATTCCCTTAAACGAGACTTTATGTAATATTGAGAGACTCCTGTTGGTGAAAAAACATTCATCATTATAAAAATAGATATTAATTTAAATAATAAGCAAAAATACACGTAATCCGTATGAAAATCCATCCATCCATTATCTGCACCGCTTATCCTCAGTAGGGTCGCAGGGGTGCTGGAGCTCATCCAAACTATCTTCGGGCAGTGGGCAGGGGACACTCTGAACTGGTTGTCAGCCAGTCACAAGGCACACATCGACAGACAATTAGCTCGCTCAGTCACACCTAGGGACAATTTGGACCGACCAATTAACCTGACGTGCATGTGGAATGTGGGAGGAAACCAGAGTGCCCTGACAAAACCCACACAAGCACGGGGAGAACATGCGAACTCCACACAGGAAGGTTCGATCTCATGACCTCACACGCGTTAACCACTGCACTGCCGTGCTGCCCCTATAAAAACATGCATTTTTAAAATACCAGTAGGTTAAAAAAATGTGCATTTATTTAACATAACATGAGCCTCAGCATAGTAGTCGACCATGTTGCTGCTCGGGTACCGGAAAGAGGCAAGAAATGAGAGGAAAAGGTTCATTATGGTAATTTGTCTCCTTCCTTGTGCCTCTAATCACTCGTTTTTGGTTGAAATACACAGATACACAGGTCTCCAACATGTTTTTACATGAGAGCAACGTTTTGTTGTTAATTAGTGGAAAGCGCACCCAGTTTTATATGCGTTTTAAAAAAAAATAACTGATCATGTTATCACTATGTTATTACTATGATTTTACTAGGTTACATTTTGGAAGCATGTTTAAATAGACTTAAGCCAATCACTTAAAAAACATTATACTATAAAATAAAATAAAAACCTAGACCTGGTTAGCTAGTTTCAGAACAGGTCACCGGGCACTTTGGTCTCCTCATGGGGCACCTTGGGTGTCCCTATGGGGCACCCTTGTCCTTGCGGGCACCACGTTAAGGATCCGCTGCAAAACACAGTGGAGGAGTGGTTCTCAAATAAATTAGTTCATATTTTGTGTTAAAGTCAATGAAGTTCTTCCTTGTTGTAAGTTGATGCATAGTTCTTTCATGTGTTATTCTCTTGGACAATAATACGGATATAGTGTTATGCAGAAGTGTACTTTAAACAATAGTATAGACAAATTATACTATGTATAGTCACAAGAGGGTTGGGTGTGAGATATTTTCTTTTTCCGAAGGGGGGCAGAAAATAATTGAGAAGCTCTGCAATACAATGACATCTAGCGGTCAAATAATACAAAGTGTCCCTTTGAAATCCAAAATGGTAAAAAACAGGAGCTTTGGCTTCAATATAATGAAATCTTTATCGCATATATTCTCCGTTGTATCTGCGTTTGGCCATGCTCAAAATTAAAAAAAAAAAAAAAAAA
This sequence comes from Urocampus carinirostris, assembly GCF_059441175.1. Classification (NCBI taxonomy): domain Eukaryota; kingdom Metazoa; phylum Chordata; class Actinopteri; order Syngnathiformes; family Syngnathidae; genus Urocampus; species Urocampus carinirostris. The sequence continues at coordinate 34,590,551 of NC_142356.1, read as the reverse complement.
AACTTTTTGGGTGTTTTTCTGTGGTGTGAATTTCCATGTGTCAAAACAAATTTGCTGAACATTATTACCTTTTCATGTTAAGTTTAATTGACCCTGAATTGTTGTTTCTTTCTTTTCTTAGCATATTTTTGCCGAGGCAAAGGCCACCCAGTTTTGTGTTGTTACCCACTAGTTCAGAAACACTGGTATAGACTGTGCTATGATAACATTTCTATTAAAACCCGATACTGATATTTTGTCAGAAAAAGAAGTAAAACAGGCTGTTTCACAGTTACATTTGATAGCTTTGCACTCATCTTACTTGATCCGATTGTTCCATATTAGAGGCGAAAGAACATTCTTGCAAATCTCACAAGTTCCTGTTGCATATCAAAAGGTTCTTTTCTCCAGATGGGGGAAAATACATGACAACTGTTCTCACTGAATATAAATGTAAACGGAAACTAGTATTTAATACAATTAGTGTGCAAGTTTCACTGTTGTTTTCTACAGGAGCATTGAAGCACCCTAGAAGAAGATACTATTCCCCAGAGGTGCAGCAGGACGACATTTTTGCTCCAACAGCATATACATTTTCTCATTATAAGTCATGGGACTTAAACTTGCTAAAAGTTTCTAGTCTGTGGCCCGCCCCCTTAATAAGACAGTTTAATATATGAGCCCCCACCAATCAAACAATTAATTCATTTATTACTAATTGATAAACACGATTTTGGTCTGTGTCACCCAGACCCCAGCTCCAGGGGTCACCAACTTTTTTGAAGCTAAAAGTAACTTTGTGTTACTGATTGGCTCAAAGGACTACCAGTTTGACATGCATTTCAAAAATAATATGTTATTAGAGGTCAACATAAAATCACAATATATATTTCTAGAACCAGTCAGCGGGCTACTTAGGCGGGACCGACTACCTGATGCTCGCAGGGACATGAGATTTAACCAGTGTTTTTGAAATGTACTTTGCTCACCAACTTTTAATGAGAGTCATTAAGTATCATGTACCAGTATTCAAATAAAAAAAAACAAAAAAAAAACACATCTGTAAAGTCTGGTACAACAAACTAACTAAATGTCGAGTGCTAACAATAATAAAGCATGTAATACATTACAGGTCAATCTGCTTAGTGTTAGGGCACACCCCTAGCGCCCCCTAATCACCATTCTCAACTGCTGACAACCCTTTCATGATAACTGACAATTTGAATACTTAATCTCGGAAAGATTTACAATTCCTTTGACACATTCTGATGAAACTGTGAAGCCCCAAATATCGCATGTGACATCCTTCAACATTTCTCTTTGATATGCAAGCACCTCCAATAACTCAGTGTTTTTCTGTTGACTACGTGTATCCCATTTCCTCTTTGAGATTATGCATAAATGTGTGCGTGCAATCATACATATGCATGTGCTCATGTCAATCACAGTTTGCGTCTCAGGCCCACCAGACATATGAGAGGCCGACAAAGAAGAACTGTATATCATACTTTTACAAATACACAACTATACTCTCATTGAGACACCGTCATAGCTAAGCACAACACTATTCTCTCACGTTAACTATTATACTCTCATTCACACAAAACTATGCACTTTTACACAACTACAATACACACTTACACACACTAGTATGCTGTCACACACAAACTACTCTAGCCACACACACACATTAGTATATTCATACATACACACTACTATAGACTATCATACACATTTGCATACGCGCTACGGGCAGTATTATGTTACTAGACGCACATTACTATGAAATCTCACACAAACTACTATAGACTTTCACACACACACTATTATACTCTGAAACACATACTACTATACTCTCACGCACACAACACTATGTCTCACACACACTATTTTAATCTCAGACACACACACACTTCTGTATTCCCACCCAGACAGTACTATAGACTCTCACTAGTTTAGTATCTGGAGTATCACATGTGTGGGTGTGATTCAACTTTCAAAATGGCCAGAAAAAAATATCTAACACATAAAACTTCACAGTCTACTCTAGTCCAAAAATAAAGACTATTCCATTTGAGAAATTGTCAGGAAACTGAAAATTATCCGACAATGGTGAATAGGACTCTCTTCAGAGAATATCTCAAACAGGCTCAAGAGTAGAAATATAAGTGGCAAGAGCACAAGTTTATTATCTCTAGTTTGAGAAATAGACGCCTTGCAGCAGTTTTTCTCAAACAGGGGGTCGGAACCTAAATGTGGATCGTGGGCCTGTTTTCAGCGCGTGGCCTTTGAGGAGAACAAAAATATCTGAATGTCAGTTACACTCATTAACAGTAGATAGTGATAATGCCCTACAAATGCGAATTGACACCCGCTATTTCTCACCACAAAAAAAAACCTCTTTAAAGTATGGTGAAACTCAAAACCCGTAATTGGTTATTGTGGTTAAAGCCTTCCCTCTACTCATTTTAACACAACCCTGCTTGCAGCAATAATCAATTAGAGATAATGGATCTCAGCCACATGGGTGCTATTAATTTTAGTCAGAAATTAAGAAAAAAACGGTGGCACGGCGGTTGAGTGGTTAGCGCGTCTGCGGCACAGCTCCGAGGTCATGTTATCAAATCAAGCTACCAGCTTTACTGTGCAATGCTTGCATGTTCTCCCTGTGCTTGCGTGGGTTTCTTCGGGGCACTCCGGTTTCTTCCCACATTCCAAAAACCTGCATGTTAGATAATTTGGCCGGTTCAAATTGTCCTTAGGTGTAAATGAGCAACTGAGTTTTTTGTCATTGTGTGCCCTGCAACTGGCTGCACAAAAACAGCTGGGATGGGCTCAAGCACCCTCGTGACCCTACTGAGAATAAGCAGGGATCCCGGATCATGGCTGAACCAGTGTACCGGGTAGTTCACTTTTTGGTGACAGCAAAAGGGATGCCATGCCCAGCAAAAAGTTTTCACATTTGCATTGCATGTGTTTTATTGCATATCAGTCATTTGGGATTTCATTAAAAATTGAATGTTTTTTTGCTGATCATTGCATTTATTTATTTTTACATTTTTGAAATATTTTTATATTTCTGGTTCTAACAGGCTTTCATTCAAGTCATTTGAGAACACTACCCTACAGGTCCTCAATTAGTAGCTTGGGGAAATAGTACCCTCAAATCATCAAGGTCAACATGAAGAGGTGACTCCGAGATGCGGGATTTCAAGGCAGAGTGGCAAAGAAACAGCTATTTCTGTGACAGGCCAAATAACACTGACATTGGACATCTCATTTGATAAATTTAAGCGAGTCATTTTCAAGGAAAACACCAAATCGTCTGGGTGACCACAAACTTTGAACAGTAGTGTATGTGAGAAAAAGTATGATTTACTTCTCAAACGGCCCCCAATGCAGCTCCACAATTCATACTGACATGGGCCTTTCCCGATGGCAAATCTTAGCCAGGGAGGAAATGAGGGATGCGGTAAATAAAGCAGTGCAGGGGTCACCGTAGTCAAGGGAGGTTGAAGATATGAATATTGTCATCGTGAGAGCATGTGGGAGTGGCATTCTGCGATTGAGGGGGATGAAAGCAGGGGAGGCACGTGACTGCTTGTCAAGAGGGTGAGGGAGTGGCGGGTCTTAGCCGGAGCATGACTAAGTGTAGGGGCATGCTTCTGTGTCACTCACTTTGAGTTGGGTTTCAACTAATCAGAGAGTGTGCTGTGTGTTTGCCACTCAAATTAAACTTTCATGAGAAATTACTTTCTCTCTTTGGACTGCACATAATGCAAAGTGTATTCCAAAATGATTCAAATAGTATACAATGAAAGTGGCGGATACTTCAAATGTTGGTATTGACCCATTCTTAGGGGCCGGTCACACAGCCGTTTGCGGCTGAATCACGGCTAAAATTTTGCGTTTTTTTTTTGCCCGTGGTTGCCCGCGATGGAAAATGCGCAAAATTGGCCAACCCGCTGTTCATCGGTGGTATGCCCGCAAAACAGACACTGGCGACTGTTCCGCTTCCTCATCGCGTCATTTCTGCGTCATTTTCTCGTGTGGACCACGGGTATAAAAGCTCCCGAGCCGGTGTTGTGCCCAAATCCGACTCCTACGCAAACCACCCCCCCTCGCGTGAACGCGCATTCTGCTGCGATCGCTTTTGTTGGAAGCGTGCATTGACGGTGACTTTTTCATCCGCGTTAACAAACGCATTTTGTAGAATACGATCGCACTTTATTGTTTAAATAAACGCGTTATATAGACTAGGATCTCCCAATTGTTATAATTAGCTTGCTTTATTGTTTTAATAAGCGTTTTATATAGAATACGATCGCTTTTGTTGGAAGCGCAGCAGAATGCGCGTTCACGCGAGGGGGGGAGGATTTTATATACGGTGTGCATTACCGTTCGATTACGTTCACAACAAAAACAAAGACGGAATGGTTTAAGTTGTATTACATTCCCAACAAATGCAAGACGAAGTGGTTTTGTTCGCCATTACATTCCCTAAAAGTGATATAAAAGTGAGATAAAACGAGGTAAAAGTGGTTGTAGTAGCGAGGGGATGCAAATATCGGCAGGGATGCATTTCTCGGCATAACACCGGGCTGTAGAAATCATAACCGCTCAAGACACAGTCCCGTGAAGATCAAGATTTCAAGCTATGGCACCGAAGAAGCCAATATGTTATTATTGTAATCGTTTTTCATTTTGATTTTATTATCTTGTTATGAAATGAAAAGAAATGTCAAGAAATAAAAAATGGATTAAGACGAGGTCACTACGGTGACGGGGATCCATGTTCACCCCCTTGACGTTTCGAGCACAACTGACGTGTGCTCGGCAATTCGCGCTGTATATACGCGGAGAAAGGCGTTTGACCGTCACACTCGTAACACGCTAATTTCACGTAATAACACCGCGATACAGGCGCAGAACATGCTATTACCATGCTCCACCCACGATTACCCGCTGAAATTTACCGTCCTACCCATGTGTAACCATGCCCTGGCCGCGGCCAGAGCACGTCGTTCCGCGTCATTTCCGCGTCATTACCTCGTGTGCCGCCCGCGGTTAACACGTGCTCAAAGTTTTGAGCAGCTCAAAACTTTTTCGCGCGGCCAACCGCGTGTGAATTTCCGACCGCGAGTAAAGCACTGCTGTATCTCGTCTATATGGCGGTCTCAAAGCGTCCAACGGCGCCCAACAGCGTCAGCCTCGATACGCCCGTGAAAGGCTGTGTACCCGCGCTCTAAAGAATTGAGCAGCGCAAAACTTTTTTGCGCTGCCACCCACGCGCGAATTTCCGACCGCGTGTTAAGCACTGCTGTATCTCGTCTCTATGGCGTCCGCCTCACAGGCAGAAATTTCTGGCCGTGATTCAGCCACAAACTGCTGTGTGACCGGCCCCTTAGTGAAGACAGGTAAGTATAGATGATACTGATCGTTTTTGTTTTGAAATGGGATAATCCTTATACAACCAACTGTTTTCTGAGTATATATTCCTTATGCAAGTTTAAGCACACTGTTTGTTTTTTCCCTCTTCACAGTGTTGATCAAATACAGTATTAACACTATATGAGCAGCCTTCAAATACAAGGATTTTGTCACGGTTGCCGCAACGCCCAATTGGTCCCGCCCAAGGACACCGGCTGAAACGCGTTGACAGATTGCTCCTTGGGAGTACTTAAACGCGGTCCTTTGAGCCGTTAGCTGTCAGAGCGTCTGCAAGACTCCTGTTAAACTCTGTATGAAATGCCTAGTTCTGGGAATTTGCCTTTGTTTGATCCAGTTCTATTTTTGACCTGATCTGTCTGATTTTCACAACTCTTTTGTTTGGATTTCAATCCACTACCACAATCGATCCCTGGATTGCGTGTGCGTACGTTACACGACTGGGTTCTCCATTCCTGTTTCCTGCCCTGGTTTGTGATAGATTCCGTAAACCAGTTTTATCTGCAACATCATTTTTGCCTGCTATCGGAAAGAAAATCCAGTTCACCAGCAGTCCTAGGGGCAAACTCTTGTGACCTCTTTCCCCCAGCATCAGTTCGTTTAGTTTGATAATGCAAAATACTACAGGCCGAAAAATAAAAAATGCTGTGCATTTTTTGGGGTGTCCGTGCATTTAAAGTTACACTAGCTTTAATTTTAAGTGTACCGTAAGTGCTAATGTACAGTTCCACGTTCGCGGGTTGAGAGTTTCGCGGGTTGAGAGTTTTGCGGGTCTAAAAAATAATAATAATAAAATAATAATTTTTTTAAAATAAAGTAATAAGCATTTTTGAAGGGGCGTCGCTACTTCGCGGTTTTTCACTTTTCGCGGGTGGTTTTGGTCCCCATTAACCTCAATAACCGAGGGATTACTGTATTATCAAAAGTCCCTCGATATCATCAATAACAACTTCCGCCAATTCCTTATTAACAGTGCAAATCCCTGTATTAAGTGAAAATAAACCTTAAAAACACAATGCAGCACCTACTTACTCATAGCAAGACAGAATATGCAGAAAACCATGACAATATTGGCAATCTATGATGACGTTTTCTTCTCTCATATACTTATTAATGCTGCAAATCCGCTTATTAAGTGATAATAATCCCTATAACACAACACGGCATCTATTTACTTAAAGCAAGACAGACTATGTAGAAAACCACGACCATATTAGCAATCTTTGATGATGTTGTCGTCTGCTACCAGTAACCAAGACTAGACTCGAAATGGGCAAGACGAGACCAGTGTGTAAAAAAAAATAAAAAATCTAGGATAAAAATTGTTATACAGTACGTCATGCACAATTTAAAATGGCCAACAAACTTAAAAGTTGACAGGTATGCGATCTCAGTGGCTCCTTCTTGCACACTTCTTCCTTTCTTCCGCACACATTCTTCCATGGTAAGTTCTCATAACAAACTCACATTTTTTTTTTTTTATTCTTCTTATTCATCTAATAACTTTATTTATTTATGTTTGATAAGGAATATATGTTTTTTAGCTAGTTAGGGTTTATTTTGATGTTTTTGGGAGGATGGGAACAGTCTTACTAATTCTTAGTTATTTCATATTGGGAAAATGTGCTTGTTTACGAGCAATTTGAGCAACAAGCAAAATCTTGGAACTAATTTAGGTCGTATAAAGACGTACCACTGTATTAGTGTATCTCCTTTCCTTTATCAATCTTTAGTCCTGAATGTCGGGTTTTATTTAACTGTCTTCTGTGGATTTGAAGCCAGCGAATTCCTTTGGGTGTGTGCACATGTATGTAGTTGTGTGTCTTGATTGATACACAAAGGACCTCTAAACAGTGCAATAAGTTACGGATATATTGTGGGTGTGGCCTTTAAATCAGAGGTCTCCAATGTGGTGCCTGCAAGAACGTAGTGGCAGGGGTGAGAGGAGTCCTTTATAATGTTGTTTGCTCTGTTCCGTTTTGCAAGCCAGCATTGTCATCCAGATTGAGCAGAGAGCCTCCAATGCTTTTTTGGGCTGGGTTGATTATTTTCTGTAAATCAACTTATTAATCATAATAACTGTAAATGTTCTTGGTTTTAGTTTAAGGAGAGTTAGTTTGAGGGTGTCAGAGTGTGGGAGCTAAAGCCACGTGACGCTGAGACATGAAGGTTATGACAGACACTGCTTTGGTGTCACATGGATTTCCATAAGAAACAGAGATCCTAAAGCAGCAGGCTTTACTGATGGGGCTCAGCTAGAGTTGATATGGCCGTGATGTGACACGGAACCTCACTTCAATGCCAAGTTTCCCAAGTGTTTTATGCAAATACACGCCAGTGGGTAAGCATGGAAGATGTCAGTATTTCATTTTGGGAAACTGTCCACAGCGCTCTTCATCAGTGAACCGACTTGGATGCCGAAAGTTATCTTTCACTTCTTGTCATGTTTTTCCAACGGGTCAGTAGAGAGTGATTAGCCCCCTTTATAAGGCCATTATGAACCACACAGGACAATTGTGAAATGACATGTGGAGAGGAATGGTTAGGCTGGGCCTACAAAATTAAGCCCAACCCAGGCCCGCAGGTATTAAAGCCTGACTCAGCCCAAACCCGATCAATTAACTTGATTTGCGAGACCAAGACTGAAACAAACCCAAAGTTTCATATTTTATTTGTGAGGACTCGGGAGTACAAGAGGTGTATTATGATAACAAATTGAAAATGGTCTTTTTCAACAAATTTAAGTTAAAAAAGAGTGTATACACATTTACATCTTTTACTTTTCTCTGTCTGCAGAAGTAACATTAACTGAGTATTATTTTAAAGAATTGAACGGAAACTGGGCAGCACAGCGGTGCAGTGCTTAGTATGTGTGCTGCACAGTTCTGAGGTCATGATATCGAATCTCCTGTGTGGAGTTTGCATGTTCTACCCGTTCTTGCGTGGGTTTCCTCTGGGCACCCCGGTTTTATCCCACATTCCAAACATGCATGTCAGGTTAATTGGCCGGTCCAAATTGTCCCTAGGTGTGAAGGAGCGAGCAAATTGTCTGTCCCTGTGTGCCCTGCGACTCGCTGGCAACCGGTTCAGGGTGTCCTCTGACCACTGCCCGAAGATAGCTGGGATAGCTCTAGGACCCCTGCAACCCTACTGAGGATAATAGTGCAGATAATGGATGGATGACGGGAACATTTTAATGACATAGGCTACTGCTTTGCAGTATGTTCAGAAATGTTTGGCAAGTCTCTCAAACTGACTGATTGATGATTCACAAAAATTTAAGAAATGTTCCTGGCTAATGCTGACCAGTCCCTTAAGATTGCCGTTCACTCACAGTCACGAGTTGTGTCACCATCAAGAAAGTTTTAGTGAAAGAAGTGATTTTACCGTAATTTGAATAATGGAAAATTCCTACCTTAAAGAGTTTTTTTTTTCTCTTTAAAGAGTATTTACCGTCTTGTCTCCCAAGACACTTTAGAAATTGCGTAAAATGTTTGATTGCGTAAGATGATCAAAACATAGAAAACATAGTATTTTTTTTCAGCATTTTCTCATAAACTTTTCCAAGATCTTAAATCAGAGCCAAAATACAGGTTTGACCTAAAAGGTAAATTACTAAGTTTTGTTTCAGGGTGTGCCAAAATTTTCTCTCCCTGCCTTTTTTTTTAACTATCCATTCATCATTGTACTTTTTCAGATTTATTTGTGGAGGACACGCACATTGGATTTTGGTTTTGGATTCAAAAGGATGTCAACGAAAGAAAGCCCTCCACCTTCTGAGTGCTCACAAATAAAATAAGAAATGGGTTTGCTCTGGCTGGTCAGGCTTTATACCTACGGGCCCTGGTCGGGCTGGATTTTTCAGGTCCAATCTCCCTTCTTCTGCTACCTAAGCTTTGACAGAAGATATCATGAAGAATAACTTCAAAGCAAAGTCCATGGTCTGTACGTGAATCAACATTGTGCTTCTATGGCCATTATTTGTAAAAAAAAAAAGACACAAAAAAAAAAATGGACAGCTAGTTTTGGCCTACCAAAAACATGCAGCCAGGGTTACCTGAAACCAACTAACCCGAACCCAACTGGGAATACACCAATGGACACAGCAGGTTAACCGGATAGCCAGCTGCTAACATTGCCTCGTCTCTAACAGGGAGCTAGCCGCACAATGTTATACCAACAGCAAGCCATGTGACGAAAAACACAAAGTAAAAGCCACAAAGGAAAGGAAAGTGCACTGTAATGACAGCAGGAAAACCTGATGCACACAGCTTTTATAGATTAAAGCACGTAACTCGGACATAACAGTCTCAATAAGGTAAGTACATTTCCAATTTTTCCAAGCAGCGATGGGCTGTATACAATCGTTGTTCACTACAATACCTGTCCGTTTCGGAGCTTTCTCATATGTTGTTTAAACGCGACCCGCCATCGTTACATCTTGTTTTCATCCAATGACGTCACAGCTCTGGAGGACTGATCAACTTTGAGACAAAAGTTTCAAATTAGTATTGGGATATTTTGCAACATATATGCATAATTGTGGGGAGACTTAGCACACGTTATGTGCCTAATTGATTACAATGGTCGTTTATAATCCCTGAAAGATTGACTACTCAACAACACTCTAAGTACAGCCTGAAAGTAAAACTTACTAGCTCATTTGGGGAACAGGATAAAAAAAAACATTTTATTGAGTCTGATTTGTTTTATTTCCATTATGGGGTCGTGTTCTTAGATGGAGATTGATTATACTTCCTTATAATTTATTCCTTGTAAAATGTTACTGCAGACAAGCAGCTAAAACTACCCTGTAAGGAAAGTACGAGTGCATATCGCTTGACTGACCTAAAAGTTGCTGAATGACGCTATTGTCTAATCTGCATAACTGGCAACTCTTAGGTCATTCTAATGGGCAATGTAGAAGAGTAAACTAATGTATTGGGAGAGAAAATATAAATGCACCAGAAATAGTTGCTATGTTTTGCGTGATTCGCTTGAAGGCTTTGGAAAGTTGACAATGTAAGCAAGATCATTTTTCTTTTTAAATGTAAGTAAATTGGATTCAAATAGGAACAACAAACATCAGTGTGTATTTAGTTGATTGTAACATTACACAATTATCAAGACACACTAGACATCCTTGGCTGTTCTATGGCCATTCTGGAGGACCTTGCCGGATTGCGATACCACAGCTCTCTGCTAATCGCTACAGGTCCCTTAAAACAAGGACAAACTGGCTCCGAGACAGTTTAATTCCCAGGGCCAACACCACCCTAAACTGGTGTGCAAAACTGAAAATTGAATACATATTTTTGGAATAGTTGTCATTGCTTAATTTGACTCTCCTACCCTTTCATTGAACTATGTACATAATACACAATTATTTAATTGCCCTATTATTCCATTGGGGTGGGCAATACTAACCGCCAGATCCAAGTGAATACATGGCAGTATTAATTGATACTGATCCAATACTTTTTTGCTTGGGAATGTCATCATTGCTGAATAAATACCCCTCCTCCTTGAGAAAGTTTATGTTTACAATAAACAGGAGTACTTCATTTTTATTAAATTGTGTTAAATAACTTCATTCAAATTTTAACAAATATTTAACGCTCTTTGTCAAAAAATAATAATTTTGCACACCCACTTTTTTTTTTTTTTTTTTTTGTTAAAAAAGTTTAAAATATCCAATAAAGTGTGTTCCACTTCATGATTGTCTCCCACTTAAATTTGATGCTTCACAAGAAAATTACAGATTTATATCTTGATGTTTGAAGTCTGAAATGTGACAAACGGACACAATGTTCAAGGGGGCCAAATAGTTTCGCAAGTCACTGTATATATATATATATATATATATATATATATATATATATATATATATATATATATATATATATATATATATATATATATATATATATATATATATATATATATATATATATATATATATATATATATATATATTTATTTATTGTTTTATTTTTTTACACACAACATATATATATATATATATATATACAAAATTCAAGAGGGTCAAATAAAAAAGCAGCAATGTAACAAAAATACTAATATATCAATGTCAACATGTAAACTATACCTTCCATTGAGCAACATTTTTAAAATAAACTCAGAAATTGCAGATAGTGTAAACAATACAATCGAAAAAGCTTTTACAAAACAAGCAACAGGACACTTTTCCTCCAACAACTGTTACAGAGCAAATGTCAAGAGAGTCAAACCCAAAAATGTAATGTATTTTACAAGCACTTTTGGCCATAGTGACAACAAATGTATAGGTTTTTGTCTAGGAAAAGTAACATGTCTACATGTCTGCTTGAAGTCTTTTGCTCTGAAAAGGAATAAACAATTGTATGTGTTTATGTACATTAACCACAATAGCGAACCACTTTACCAATCAAATGACACTCGGCGTTATGCTATACTCTATTTGAAAACAATACAAAAAAAAATCGCACTGCACTTCCCGTTTGCATCTGTCACATTTGGCTTCTGATGAGGGTGCATGCAGACCTGGCCGTCACTTCTGCCTGTCAGACAAGATGTAGCAGCAGGCCAGGTAGGAAGGGATGCCAAAAGTGTGCCTGTCAGTCACACGATCTGGAATGAACTAAGAGTGACTGATGGAACAGGGTGAGAGAGAGAGAATGACTGCACTTTGAGTAAATTGGTGGAGGGGTGAAGTATTGACCAAAGGAAAATAATATTGATCCTGTCCATGTTCTTGCTTAGTGTTGGTAATATTGATATTCGAACCGTTCCCTCTACCTTTAAATAATTTAACGTAGACGACCTCCAAGCACCACCTAGTAAATATTTTTGGACTGTTTATCCTGACTTATCCGAGACCTTATCCTATTTTAAGTGTTTATTAAATTTTTATCTTTTATTGCCATGTCTTATCTCGTTGAAAATACTTTCAATATGTTGTTATCAATTACAATACAGACAATTCAGTTCAACTACTGTTTAATTCTTGAATAGCACAAACGTCTTCCGAGCGTTCTCTTGTACTTGCAAGGCAGTATAACAAGGCGACTGTCAGCTGTCTGATTCTCAAGCAAAGACGCCACACGATACGTTTCCTTCATCCCCAGCAACGTAAATGTGCAAAAACGGAGCCATCATACGTGAAATTTCCTCTTTATAGACCTGCAAACACACTCAGACGACACGTGGGCACCAACACACGAGCGCACCACGCTGTGCCCCATTTCTGTTTAGGGAAAGAAGTAATTACTCTCTTTCCCTGCCTCAATGCCTTCAGAAGCCTCCGAGGGGCTATTCCCCAGTGAGCCAGTGAAATTCACTTAAACAGCTTTTGGGAGAGTAAGCAGTCCTATTGTTGCACAATGAAACTTTGACTGCAAGGAAGTAATGTGTGAAGGTGAAGGAAGATGGTAAATGTAAAACTGGGCAGCTTTGGTTTTGATTTTTTTTTTCAACATTTCACACCCTGCTTTGAGTCATGTTGTTGCTTTATATATCGGCCAAAAATTGCAGGTTTTCAACAATGGACGATAAAGCACAGATGCGTTACATCCTGCTGTGTTTCTTGAAAGAAATGATTAAGCACAGCATGTAGGTGTTTGTGCGTGCGTGCACAAATTCGCTTGCATCCTTCCTTTGACCTTCCCCAAGTTTTCTAATCACACCTCCAAATGCACAATCCGTGTTAAGGTTGTGAAGGCACTTTAGAAGTGTTATTCAAATGCATTTTAAAATATGTCAATATAAAATAATATCTGCTGGTTTAGGGTTAAAGTCCAGCTACAGCAGCCTCCCCGTGAGGAATTTGCATGTTCTACACGAGCTTGCGTGGGTTTTCTCAGAGCACTCTCGTTTTCTCCTACATTCCAAAAACATGAATATCAGGTTAATTGGCCGGTCAAAAATTGTCCCCAAGCGTGAATGAGCGGAGTGAGTTGTCTCTCTGTGAGCCCTGCAACTGGCTGGCAACCGGTTCAGGGTGTCCTGTGCACACTGCCCGAACATAGCTGGAATGGGCTCCAGCACCCCTGAAACCCTTCTGAAGATATGCGGTGCAGATAATGGATGGATATCAATCTCAAATTGGGGAGGACACAATCACAAAACAAGTGGGTCAAATTGTAAAAAAAAAAGCACTGGTTCTTAACTGGTCGGACTTCTGGACCCACAATTCTACCCTAAGGACAACATGTGACCCATACAAAAAACATTTACACTTCATAAATGTTTCCATTTAAAGGACTAGACTTGACTTTTCAATGCAGTGAAAAAAAAACCTCCCTCATGTCTGTGTTTTTTTGCACATTCATCACTCACAAATGTTTCAAATCATCAAAACCGTGTTAATGTCAATTTAAATACCTGTGGGACTAGATATTTGCATTTATTTGAGTCAAAATGAGCTGTACCTATAGGGAGCTGACATAATTGTCGTCCATATATCTCCTTCGGGTACCAAAAGACCCATAAAGGCTGGGATGAATATGCAAGATACATTGGGACATTTGGTCACTTTGAGTCTCCGTAGTTGGTATCCTTCTTTGTGATTTTTAGCAATAGTGTTTTTTGCACTACACAGTACATCGACATCCTGTGGTCAAATAATACATGCTGTCTATTTAGCTAAAAAAATGAATATTTCTGTAAAACAATGTCAACAAGACAATTAAAATAATATCAACTCCACAATATGTCTCGAAAAGCATTTCAAAAAAGGATACAAAAAATTATAAAATTAAAAAGTTATACTGTATCATCTTACAATTCACTAACATGACTATTAATGTGCTGGTTAAAAGGATACGCCAGTATCGATATCATGACAAAGGCATTGATCCGATCCAATTACTCACTGAGTATCGCTTATATCAATATTTAGACCGATCTGCCAAAACTTACCCTACATATTTTGTCTTCGGGTGACACTTACGCAATTGTCGGAATCGCAGATCCTGATCGCACTCCAACAAGCTAAATAAGTAATGAACGAAGGAAAGCATGATAGCACATGGATCCACAGTGTAGAGGAGGTTGGGGCAGTTTCTATTGAAGGTTGACATGCAAGCTTTGGACACACTGGGGACTTTTGCAGCGTAGTGCTGAAAATTTCATCACATTGGTCGGGTGTTAATATGTTTATGATGATGTGCGAAAGATGAGGGCCCGCCTGGATACGTTAATTGATGCCAACAAGAGGGTCATACTGTGCAGTGTACACACAATCTGTTTTTTTCCCATTATCTCATTGAGGGAATTGGCCGAATAAAGAATGTATTTTTTTTCTCTGGGAACAAAGGGTGAAAGGATAAAAACCCCCACAAAAGACCATAGTAACGCATGTGTGTGTATATACTATGTGTGTACATATTCCTTGATTTGAGCGGTTTCATCTTTATGCAGCCTACATGGCAATATAAATAAAATAATTTGTTCAATACTGTGTAGTTCGTTGTGATAACCTCTGTGATAGTAAATATAATGAAGGAAAAAAATGGCAAATACATGAATAGACTTGTTAAATAATAAATAAAAATAAATGTGACTGTATGGCAGCCCTTTAGGCAGATTATAACATTTTTTTTTCCTTTTTGATTCATTCCTGGATGTGTTTGAGCCACTCCAGCTTTCTTTTGCAACAACAAATGTATTTGAAAATACTATTAAACTAAACTGCAACATTTAAACGGATATTGTGTAATATTTGACCACAAGATGTCACTGCATTATGTACTGCCAGAAAAAAACAGAAGAATAGCAGCTATGGAGACTCAAAGTGACCAAACTGTAGGGCTGGGCAGATCGATACAAACATTGATGGTAGTAATTGGATCGTTTCAATACTATTGTCCTAGGATTGATATGTCACTCCTTCACCAATTACCTTAACCTACTGCTTCTATATGTAGAATAGGCCTTCTCATTCTCACCTACCAAACTATGCCCAGCCTTTTGAAAATAAAGAAAGAGTAAGAATAGAAATAAGAAGAAAAGACAAAATGGGAAACAATTAAAATGCAAAGAAAGAACAAAAAATACACAAATAAGAGAAAACAAAGAAAAAGGGAAGTGAAAAAATGAAAAAAAAATGGAAAGACGATAAAAACAAAATACAAATACGAGGGTTTTTTTGTGTTGTTTTTTGTTCCCATGGAAACAGGATAGCTTACAATGATGCCAGCTCTCTCTAATTGAGCTTAACACTATGTGAAATACATACATATTTATCCACACGTATTTGAAAAAACATATTTATATGATAGATCATATATTTTTGCAAAATGTCCTAATCAATATTGTTTTTTTCTTCATTGTCATCAAGTTTGGGAGGCGCTCAATAACACACACTGTCCCATTATAAGGTAAAAGAGTGGAACAAGACAAAGTAGGTTAGGATTTTCCAAACAAAATTCAAAACTTACTTTCGGTGAACACGAAAAAGTTGACAGTTCCTGTATTTTTGCCCATTTACTGTTTTTGTTTAATGAATAAAGCTTCTTTTTACCACTAGGAGGCAGTAATTAATACACACTGACCTTTTAAGAATTTAAGAGTGGTACTGGACAAAGTGGGTTAAAGGTCTCCACGCAAAATGTAAAGCTTAATCTTGGCACAGACAAAAACTTTACAGTTTTACCAAGCAGCATTTGAATGTTGAAAAATGTCACCAATCTCCCAAGGACTCAAGTCTCAAGAACAAATATACGCAAACCCAGACACACTTGAGTCAAGCTTACTAGCATGTAATCAAAAAAGTGCGTCGGCTGTTCAGGGTGCATTTGTGGACCCTTGTAGCACCATCCGGTATGTTTAAAGGATGAAAGGCAGATACAGGTCCCAGTTGCACCGCTATCGGCGAGACAGGATAACAAGCTGGGTGGAGTTAAAATACTCCAAAAGTCTGAGGGTATCATTATACTGCTGTATTTATCTCCTTTCAGGCCCAAGACTTAAAGGTGGCAAATCAAGATCGAAAAAGTAAAACCTCTCACTGTTTGGCTTTTGGCCACAGGTGCTTCTATTCAAACGTGAGTAAAACAACCCACATGAGCTGCAGATTGTGCAGACAACACCAGCTGCTAAGACAAATTGTGGATTTAGGGTACTCTTACTCTAGCACAGTGCAATTATATTCTGTAGCGTTCTTCCTTGGAAGAAAAACTCCTTTTTTCATGGAGTCACTTGAGGGTCCACTCTACTCCCTGTCAACACCTCATACTCAATGCTCCTACTCTGTACTATATACTATATGGAAGCTAGATGTAAATAAAATATTCCCCCATGAGAGCATCATTGTTCCCCTAGTGTAGTGGAGGTTCTATTGCACTCGTAATAGTTAAACAAAGTAAAAAAAATAAAGTGGGGTAAAATCAACAAGTTTCATCTAGGCCGTCCACCTTAAGTTGTGATTGAGTGTAGGAGTACTTCCACTTTTATTTAACACTGGCTACAAAACTGGATTTCTTCTATGTGTTTGCCAATGCGAGGTAGAAGCATGCAGTGTTCTTGGTTCTCTGCATTGGTAGCGTCCCTCAATAGTCTCTCAAATTGTCCTTTCTCATTTCACGCTGCGGTAGCTGCAGGGGGTGCGCTAGTGGCTTGAACAAAACATGTTTCTGACTTTGTGAATTGTTCCTCTCATTACTTGTTCAAGCATCTTTCTATTGAACCTCTTTTATGTCCTGTAGACAGCAGCCCTACTCAGAATCAGGTCAATATTTTCTCATCATGCTACATGCCTTAAGTTGTGATCGATGGTTCTTAGAATGTATGTGTTTCTCTTTTTATGTTTTTTTTTTGTTTTTAAGTGACACCAGCACATACCTGTCAACCTCTAAGTTTTTGCCGTACAAAGTATGTTTGTTATGCATTTTAAGACGTGTACGACATACAAGAAAATATGTACGGAAAAACGCAAATTTATCATTTATGGGTACCATCTGGTAAACACTGACTACCACGAAACGGCAAATTAAGCAAGTCTAACGAGTTCACCCCGGTAGCCTCTATCTCGATATCGTTTTTTACGTTGCAAATGAAGGGAGCGGAGGGCAGCACGGCGGCGCAGTGGTTAGCGCGTATGCGGCACAGTTCTGAGGTTGTGGGAACCTCCTGCGTGGGTTCAAATCCAGCTACCGGCCTTACTGTGCGGAGTTTGTATGTTCTCCCTGTGCTTGCGTGGGTTCCCTCCGGGCACTCCGGTTTCCTCCCACATTCCAAAGACATGCATTTCAGGTGAATTGGCCGGTCCAAATTGTCCCTAGGTGTGACTGAGCGAGTGAGTTATCTGTCCCCGTGTGCCCTGCGATTGGCTGGCAACCAGTTCAGGATGTCCCCTGCCCACTGCCCAATGATTGCTGGGATGGGCTCCAGCACCCCCGCGACCCTACTGAGGATAAGCGGTGCAGCAAATGAGATGAGAGATGAGATGAAGCGAGCGGTTACTGTGTGCATGCGCAGCCACCTGGGGATTTCCCATCATGCATTATTCCGAAAGAAAAATATATATGGTGTATAATTATTTGGTATTTTGTAAGGGAAAATAGGACAGTTTGTACGGGCATGGAGCCTTGGAGGTTGACAGGTATGCCAGCATAATAATAATATTAATGATGATACTTATAATATGTTGTTGCTTTTTCAAAACAATTCCAGGGCAAGTTTTTGTCCGTTAACTTTTTTTCATTTTGAAGATTCCTCTATTTATCCGAAAAGAGAAAATCATGGCAACAAGGCAATATGTATCTAAAGCATATATGTCAAGATCAAGTATTTGTATTTGTTGTATCAGTAATCCTTGTGTGTTTGTTAGCAGTGTATGTTACTTATTTTTTAATAAATATGACGGAGGCAAACGGGAAACGCAACGCAGTGTGCACAGAAAAGGGCAATGCCAGGTATCAATTTTGTGGTAATGCCGTCTGGTACTGAGGCAAATTTACACAAACACGTTAAAAAAAGTTTATTAAACAGAGAGCAACAAGCTCTAACTTAATATATAAACATGTGAATGTTCCTGAAGAAAAACCTGTACATTATTTTGCCACTGTGGCAACAGAGCCAAACAGGCTTGTTCGTTACATCGCTGATTTTTTTTATTTTTATTCTCCTGACTTTTGATCCGTAGCAGTTGTTTTGGTAGAAGTATTTTATTTTACATACTGTTAATGGATTTAGGAATATATTGTTTACACTATTTGTACATTTTCTACTTTATTTGCAAAATATTGTGCAATGAAGTTATAATTTGCATGTTGACATAGTTATATTTGTATATCTGTACCATCCATCCATCCATTATCTGCACCGCTTATCCTCAGTATGGTCACGGGGGTGCTGGAGCCCATCCTGGATATCTACGGGGAGTGGGCAGGGGACACCCTAAACTGGTTGCCAGCCAGTCGCAGGGCACACAGCGACATACAACTCAATCGCTCATTCCATCTAGGGACAATTTGGACCGGCCAATTAACCTGACATGCATGTTTTTGGAATGTGGGAGGAAACCGGAGTGCCCACACAGGCACGGGGAGAACATGCAAACTCCACACAGGAAGGTTTGATCTCATAACCTCAGAACCGTGCCCCACACCCGCTAACCACTGCCCCGCCGTGCTGCCCTACATCTGTACCTTACTGCTTTTTTTTAAACTTTATTTTTTTTCACTGTTAAAGTTTGACTCGTAGTTATTTGATACAAAATGAAACCTTTTTACTGCCTAAATATTTCTGCTGCAATTATTGTAGATGTAAACTAACTCGTGGGAGAGGGTTCAACTCATCAATGAACGTGACATTTCCAAGCAAAAAGTTTTGGATCGGTAGCAGTTTATACCACCATTTATTTACTTGGATTGGATTTCTCCTATAATTCCCAGTATCGACCATCCCTATTTTTTGTTAGGTCGGTGTGTCTGTAAGATAATCAGGAGAGCAAGAATCTGGCTGTGCGCACCTGATTAAAACTGTGTAGGTACCCATGTAAATGAAACAATAAGAAACAGCAAAGGAGCTCATTAAAAAAAGCAGATGGTGCTGAGACACTTCCTTCACAGAATGCTGAGCTGTTGTACAAAGTTCATATTCTGGTGTTTTGTCACTTTTGAGTAAACAAGCACCAAGGCATGCCAGCATGCTCCCTTTGACTGCCATGTTGAAGTATTTGCTTGGAAAAACGAAACAAAATTAGCTTTTAGACAAAAACACGACACTATAAAGTCATAATGCAGGTCGGAGGGACATCTAAAGTGATGTGGGTTTGCTAAAGCCAGGAAAAGTGCATAGAACGTATGTGGGTTTGAATTTTCTCTTCCTTACTTTCATCTCTGTGATTTCTTGCCTACAAATGTTCCAGCAGAGAATAAGAAAAAAAAATCCCAAACGTGAAAAAGAAGACAAAATGTACAAATGATAACCAGGGTCAATAAGTTATGAAGGAAGCGTGGAAGGAAAGTGGCAATTTAAAAGAAAAGTGAAACGCCAGTACAAAAATAAAAAATAAATGAATAATTCTTGCCAGGATTTGTTGCCAGTTCAAAGAAGGGAATATACAGTGTTGTGCGTTTTACTGAAAAACAACAAATAGCGAGTTACTTCAATTAAAAAGTAAAATAGCTCCCCTTCCGATTACTAAAATTCTCGCATTACGTTAAAAGTAACAAGTTCAAAATTACCGTATATACTCCCATAAAAGCCATCCCCTCTAAATCGGTTTCAAAAGAAATGAAATGAAAATGAAATATTCACACCCACCTGTGGAAGCAGTTAACACTTATACTATATTCCTTGGGAACCTTAGCCGTGCAACTCCATATGCATTTTGTCTCTGGGCTTCAAACTACTCAAGGATCTCCTTCTGCTTTTCTGGATACTGTCCCAGAGATTTTGTTTCTTCAGGCATGGTGTATTGTTGAAATAATTCTACTGATAAAACGACCAAAATTTGTCTTATTTTTCCTTTAAATTATGTGCTAATGTTTGCTCTTTTGTTTTCCTGTTAGTCTGTTGTTCTTGTACAAGCTACGCCTACCTTCCCACTCACTGCCTACCATTCATCATTGGTGACACTCAACCAAATATGTGCATACTGCATAAGATGACCTCTGATTTGAGTATTGTAATGATAATTTTAAATTAAGCTTAGACGCAAATTTGAACTGCAGGGAAAAAATCTCCATGAGGGAAATGTCAGCGTTCACATACTTTAAGATAATGCCTGAGTGTGTTACTGATAGGCACACATTTAGCGCCTCTCTCCTCCTGGCCAGCTGCTGCATCCTGCCTGCAAGGCGGAAGAGAGGGCCAAATCTCTGTGCAGTACCCTACCTAAATCTAAAATGTATAGAGGTAAATAGGTAGTGCAACGCAGTACTGGCTTTTTTTAAACAGCACGGAAGGACAGTGTCAGGTTTTTTTTGTATAGTGAAGCTACTGTGGCAACACCACACATTTACATAAGAACATAAACTAAGCTCAGCTTTTAGAGATCAACGATCTGCAATCTCTCTGAACAAAAACCTTTAAATCTACTGTTACCATTGCAACAGAGCCAATGAGAGACACCTGACACACTTTTTGCATGACTGAATTTATTTTGAGAATGTTGTGCAATAATACAATATCAATCCATCCATTATCCGCACCACTTATCCTTAGTATGGTCGCGGTTCAGGGTGTCCCCTGCCCACTGCCAGAAGATAACTGGGATGGGCTCTAGCCCCCCCGCGACCCTACCGAGTAAAATAATGTGCAGATAATGGATGGATGTATTCTATTCATATTGTATTATACACTATTCAATATGCAGTACAATATTCACTTGTTTTCTTGTTGACATTCTACACTGTATTTTTATTTTGGTACACTGCTGTTTTTACGCTTTGACTCTCTCTGCTTTTGTTCTGAAATACTTTTAATGAGAAGTGATTCAATCTGTTTTTTTTAAATGTTTAAAGTTTGCAATGTTGTTATTTAATAGAATACTTTTAGTTTCTAAAATATTTTTGATGTGTTTATCACAATTATAAACTAACTCAAAGAGGGAATAGTTCAATTAATCTATGGTCATGCCATTTCCAGGCAAAAAGTATTCGTATTGGTATCGATCAGGAGTACCGTGCATTTACTTGGATGTAATGTATACTAAAAATCAATAATGCCCACCCTTAGTAAAGGTCGATAGTAGAGAAATAATGCAGTAAAGATCCCAAAATGCTTTTAATTACGTGTTACAGTACTCGTAACGGATACAAGCAATTGCGTCCCAGAAAAAGGTTCAAAACAAACACGTTAGTCCAATCAGGGGAAATCTTAGGTTCAACGTTTTGAAGTGTCTGTCTGTTTTTTGGGGGACAGTGTGTGATATTTAGATATTTTTTTCATAGAACTTATGAAAAAAAAAATATTGATTTAAATGGTAGGACAAAAATACCTGAACTATAATACCAATGTTAATTTGTATAAAAAAAAAAAATCATGGATTTTTTTTTTTTTTTTCTAACATAGTGAAGTCCCTACCTGGGATCTCTGCCATGTTTGTCCGGCAGATTGCTGCTACGCCGAGTTCTGTGGCACTGTTTTTCATTCGCATTGGATAATTCAGTGCCACCTAGTGGTCATATATTACACAATAGGGCTTTAAAGTGATTTAGGATCATCCAACACTGTTCAGGAGTATCACGTTTTATTTGTGAAAAACACATTGCACTTTTCAGTTGGCAGAAACACTATTACTATGATTCAATGCAGCTAAAATGAGGACTGATTTCCGTTGATGATAACAAAGCCATTGTATTGGGTGGTAAACTAGTTGTTTGTTATATCAACTGTATAACATAGTGTCTCCGTCTAAATGACAGTAGCTGAGCGAAAAAGAAGACAAAAAAGACATCACTGCACACCTTATGGTTAGGGCAGACAAGTGGGATCTTTTTCGCTGGAGGCCCATCAACACTGGATCAAGCTTCCATGTTTTGTCTTTTTAATGCACATATCAGAATACTTAGCAATGGGTGCTCCTGCTGCTGCCTTTGCTTTTTAATTGGTGTTTTGTTTTCTTTTGGGAAATTTCTGTGTTCGAAATAAATAAAGTTTCATTGAAAAAAAAACTTTAATATTTTACCATTTGTAAACCTATCCTGTCCTTAATTAAGGAATATACTTTGAAGAATGCTATAACTTGTAGCCAAGGTGGTTACCCCCGTGGTAGCAATGCTGGATGGAAAAAGAAATATTACAAGCATGAGAAACAGGTACTGTGTCTTTGTCGAAACATTATTAATCGGCCTCCCACTTGAACTCCACCGGTTCAATCGTGTGTGAGACATTGTGAGCGCACTTTGTTGGCTCATCTGACAAACAATTGATTTGCTAATTGAACTCGGGAAGTCTTTCATGTTTGGACACGTGTTGCCGGATAGATGGTGACGATGACATGTTTGAAGAAGAAAGTCCCCGCTGTAATCATGACACCCTGTCAGCTTCAAATGGATTAGTGTGCTATTTTCCTGGCGGCTCAGGGCTCCATCGTCAGCGAGTGGGCTGAAAGACGCATTTCACATTTCAACTGATTTCAAAGCAGGATGCACCGCTCTCTTTACATCAGGAGTCTCAAATATACCAGCTCTTTTTAAGAACTGGCTCTTTCAGCTCGTCTCAAGAAAAAAAAATGGCCCCTTTTTGGCTCCCAAATGTCTCACTATTACTTGATAATTTGCATCCATACTAGAACTCCTTTCATGTCTTTCCACTTTCCTTTTTTTTATCATTCTTTCCCCCCTTTCTTCCTTTTTTTTTCATTTTCTTCTTTCCTTTTATCTTTTTACATTATTTTCTATTTGACTGTTCCCCTTTTGTATTCATTTTTTATTCATCTTTATTTCATTCTTCTGCGATTGGCTGGCAACCAGTTCAAGGTGTCCCGTGCCCACTGCCCGAAGATAGCTGGGATGGGCGCCAGCGCCCCGTGACCCTCCTGAGGATAAGTGGTGCGGATAATGAATGGATGGATGGATGGATGGATGGACGGACGGACGGATGAATGGATTTAATTAATTTTTACCTTTTTATTTCCTCTTTTTTATTTTTCCTATCCGTCCCTTCTATTTTTCTTTTCCCCATTTTCCTTCATTTTCCCCTTCATTTATGTTCCTTTTTTATTGACTTCCCCTTTTGTCTTTACTCTTATTACTTTCTCCTTTCCTTTTTTATATATATATTTTTTTTTCTTCTCAAAACGCTTGGCACCAAAATGAGAAGAACAATGTGCTTTATGGTCCCTTTGAGTCACTGTCTGTTTAACTTGCATAGTAAGGCTGGAGCCTCAAACTGTCATCATGGGTAATTGGTTGGAGGGGTTTGGGACCCTTGATTTACATCTGAAAAATATGTTTTATTTTTCTTTAAGCAAGAGAGAAGTTATGGTTTTTGAAAGATATATTCAAAATATTGAGGTGTCTTACTCTCAAATTAATTGCAAAAAGAAGTCTGGAAAAATTGTTGACCTTGGCAAGATGTATTCATCATAAGATAATTTTCTCCTGTGAATATCTGGTCTGTTTGTGTTCCGCTTCCAAGGGCTTGCATGATGCAAGGGTGAAAGTCAGGGCTTCAAATTATACACAGTGTGAGATGTCGGCATTGGGGGGACTACACCATCTGTTTCATTTGATACATTTGATGTGTATCGTTTAGCTCATATTTACTTTTCAATCAATGCTCAGTGAGGTTTGAATGATGTAAAATGCTAATTATATGACTGCAAACTGTGGAGTTTGAGGTGGCTTAGGCATGAAGATTGTGGGCCAAAAATAGTAGAATCCCCCGGAAAATATGAAACAAAGGTAAAGGGAAAAAATATAAAACATATAAAAAAGTAGATTTCAAAATAAACTAAAAAACATATTTTCACCTGATTGCTGTTCCTGTCATGGTTGCCCATTGCCCTCATTTGGCCCCTTCCGGTCTGCGCTAGCAGCGGCTTGTTGACTGATTGGCTTCCCTCCTATTTAAACTTTGTGCTCTCTTCACTCCTTGTTAGTCCGTTGACAAACCTATGCACCTGCAAGACTTGTGTTTTGACTCTGTCCGGTATTGTTCTCCAGTATCCGGTATCGATCCCGTCTGTCTGGGACTGTCCAGTATCTTGCTCCAGTATCAGGTATTGATCCCGCCTGTTTTGTCCTGTCCGGTATCTTGCTCCAGTGTCCGGTATCGACCAAGTTTGTCTCGTCCTGTCTGGTATCTTGCTCCCGTCTCCATTATTCGGTATTGATACCACCTGTCTCGTCCTGTCTGGTATCTTGCTCCAGTGTGCGACATCGACCCCGTTTGTCTTGTCCTGTCCGTTATCCTGCTCCCGTATCAAGTATAAATCCCGTCTGTCTCCTCCTGTCCGGTATCTCGCTCTAGTCTCCTGTATCCGATATCAATCTCGTCTGTCTCCTCCTGCCTGGTATCTTGTTCCAGTCTCCAGGATCCAATATCGATTCTGCCTGTCTCATCCTGTCCGGTATCTTGCACCAGTCTCCAGTATCAGGTATCGACCCCGTCTGTCTAATCCTATCCGGTATCGACCCCGTCCGTCTCCTCCTGTCCGTTATCTTGCTCCAGTCTCCAGTATCAGGTATCAATCCCGTCGGTATCGTCCTGCCCGGTATCTTGCTCCAGTCTTCGGTATCGATCCCGTTTATCTCATCCTGTCCGGTATCTTGCCCCAGTATCCGATATCAATCCCATCTGTCCCGTCCAGTATCTACCCGTGTGTCCTGTATTGATCCCATCTGTTCTGTCCGGCCATGATCTCTTCTGCCTCTGACTTCTCCGTCTCACTTCTTCCGCCCAGCGATCACCGCATCCCTGGCGTTTGTGTTCATGCGCATGACTGCCCAACTCCTATAAAGTAAAGCTTGAGTGGAAATGTGACGCGTCTGGGTCCTCCGTCAGTGTGGGTTCTGACAGTTCCTATTGAGAATGCATATAAATAAGCATATCTAGCCCAATCACCGTGGATATATGTAGAGCATTGTAATATAATAGTTGTTTATTTTTCTTTTCAGCTACCTTTCATGAAATAATTGTATTCTTACATGATAAACTAGGTACACTTTCTTTGATACCATAAATTAGCATTGTCTTTGGGTGCACAAATGGGACTTTTTGGAGGGTCTTCTGTTTTTCTTTTAATTCATATTTAGTTTTTTGTCTTTAACTGACTGAATGCCAGCCTCCAATGGGACTGTGTTACAGGCAAGTTTCACTAAATTCTTTTTTTTTTGTTTACCTTTTACAAAACTAAGCTGAATGAATGAAAAAAAAAACTATTCACTTTCAATATGCATGTAAAGGGATCTAACAAAAACATATTGGAGAAAAGAAAAACCACCATATCGTCAATAAAGAGTCAAACGGAATTTTGTGCACATACAACTATTTATGTTTGCCATAATCAACTGAAAATACCGGCCGTAAAAATGGATTATGTTGGCAAAATAATTCATGACTTGAAACAATGATTTTTAGGGAAAGATATGTTTTTGTAGGCCTCTTTTTTTATCTTTGTTTTTTTTATTTTTGCCCGCACTTTTAGAAGTAAAATATGTAAACGGATCAAGGATGCATTATTTGTGAACAACTACAATACAATTGCTGCTGTTGTTTTGCACATATTAGGATTTGGCCCTTAGCCATTTTCTTCACGATACATATTTTAAAGTATATTGTGAAATATTTGGCTATGAGATGGCACTGTATTGTCTACTGCAAACGTAAACCAGTGCCAAATGATCACAGTGTAGCAGCAAGATGCCAGGCAAACATGGTGGTGGCTACTAGGTATGGACTCTACTATGTAAAAGAAATACACATTTATTGACCTATGATAATTTATAAAATATAATGTTGTTTTTTTTACTGAATGAAGGTTTTTTTGTACCTCTAGGAGGCACTAAATATTACACACCGTCCCTTTGATATCTTCCACACTTTTGTCACGCTACGTGGAAAGTCAATTTTCCAACTTCCTGGACTTGTGGCAGATTCCTGCTAAAACAGTCTGCACTGCCTGTTTTCTTCCATTTAGGTGAATAAGTTAATTAGATATGTGTTTTGGACCAAGTGCATGGAATCACTTGCTACTCCCCCAGCAACCCCATTCCTTCTTAATGTGTTCAGCCCAGAACAGCTTTGGTAAAAGTTGGATAAAAGTAGATAAGCACGGTGGGAAAAAAAGCATAAAGGCTATTTTAACTCAGTGGCATATACTCAAAATATTATATGGAAAAAAGTAAAATATTCTACTTTTCAACTCTTCAAAGACACCTCAAAGGTTGCACACACCTTTATAACTTGTAGTAATACGTAGAATCATACTCCCTGAGACAAGAGTAGAAAACCCCATCGATGTTTTTAGGCGAGATTGCTAAATGTTGCACTGGCAAAATCAAGAGTATGTCTGTTCATTTGATTTGCCTGTCTTTCTGTTTCCTTGGTGATGATGGATCGGCAGGGAATGCATTTGTCCACCTGCAAGAAAACATAGCCGCTGAGGTTTTACAAGCCTGGCAGTACTAAAAAGGATTTTTTGGATTAAACGCTTGTTTTATGGCCGTGCATTTCCCCTTTAGTGTTTTTAATCCTTTGTCAATTCTGACAGGCATTTAACCGTTTTGGTCTCGGTTATCCTTCAAAAGCCAGGTGTGTCCATCCATATCTTCTTCGTAATCAAAATTGCTTCGTATTACTCTACTCCAAGACCTAACCCTGTTAAATCTAATTGTTTGCAGGTGTAAAATCGGACCCACCCAGCCCCGCGGGTATAAAAACCCGAACCACCCTGAGCCCGACCAACTCTCTTGAGTTGCAGGAGCAAGTCTGAAGCAAACATGACATTTAATTTTGTATTTGTGAGGACTCGGGAGGAGGAGAAATAATTTATAATAACAAATCAAAGTATGTATTTTATAACCGAATCTAAGTTAAATAAACTGTATAAATATTTCCATATCTAATATATCCGTGTCAGTAGAATAGAGGTAAGATCTTAAGCCCGGGCCCGAACGCGACCTGAACAAGGCCCAAAATTACTGCCGGGTTGGGGCTTAAAATGTCAATTAGTAAGTTGGGCCGGCCAGGCTTCTTTGTTGCGTTTTTTGTGTGTTTTTTTTTCCCTCTAGTTTTGGCGCTGCACTTGCAATACACACTTGATTTGTGGGACTCGGCCCCAAGTAAACCCTAAACTGCATAGTTCAGCTGAAACGCACAATTCGGCAACTAAAAGTGGCGGCAAATTAAAGCTTCAGGTTTTTTTCGGGCTCAGTTATCAAATCAAGTTAATCTGTCAGATTCGGGTGGGTTCGGGTTTATATAGCTGCGACCCAGTTCGGGTCGCGCTGATTTTTTTAGGCCCGATCTTACGTCTGCTGTCGTGGTTACATTAACATTTTCACAACATAGACGTTTCTTTTCAACAGTTGACGGAAAAAAAAAATTAAGGCCGTCTGCCAGGAAATCGAAATTAAGATATAAACCACAACAGCAGTATGTCCTTCAGAATCTAGTTCGGCATTTACGTGAGACAGAGAGAGACAGAGAGACCCATAGAAAAGAATGAGATAAATATGTTTAAAATTACAGAAAACACAGCTCGTAGGTTTTAGACTTTAAAAACACTCTACTTTTGATTAAACAAAGACAATTCTAACCGGCATTAGCTCAAGAGGTAGAGCGCTCGTCTTCAGGTCGCAGGTTCGATTCCCGGCTCCTCCATGTTATATGTCGAAGTGTCCTTGGGCAAGACACTGAATCCCTAATGCCCCCAATAAGCAGTTAGGCTGACAACTTATTGGTGTGTGAGAGTGTGTCTGAAGAGCTTTGGGAGGTCTTTATTGACTTGAAAAGCGCTATATAAATGCAGACCATTTACCATTTAACCTGACAGAATTAAAAAAAAAAATTGTTCTTTGGAATGTATTGTGGGAAGCACGGCGGCACAGTGGTTAGCGCGTGTGCGGCCTAGTTCTGAGGTCATGGGATCAAAGCTTCCTGTGTGGAGTTTGCATGTTCTCCCCTTGATTGAGTGGGTTTCCTCCAGGCACTCCGGTTTCCTCCCACATTCCAAAGACATGCATTTCAGGTGGATTGGCCGGTAAAAATTGTCCCTAGGTGTGAATGAGCGACCGGATTGTCTGTCCCTGTGTGCCCTGCGACTGGCTGGCAACCAGTTCAAGGTGTCCCCTGCCCACTGCCCGAAGATGGCTGGGATGGGCTCCAGTACCCCCGTGACTCTACTGAGGATAACCGGTACAGATAATGGATGGAATGTATTGTTTCAGAATCAAAATAAAGAGAGACAAAAAAGAAGCAATGCAACAAAAATAAAAGTATAACAAAGTCAATTCTTAGAAAATTAATTCAAAGTGCTAATAGTATGTACAATATGTTAACAGTTAACAAATACCTCTACTACAACAACTATTTTAGATCAAAAGTCAGACCAAAGAAAAACAGCAAATCAAAGAAAATATAGATACTGCATAATGATGTCAACAAGACAAACAAACACATTGCGTTATACATTCTTTTTAAAACAAAGTGCAAATAAAGTGTGAACACAACCGGATTCAATTTGAACATTATAACACACAATGGTAAGTGATTGAAGACAATACTGATCCCAGTATCGATAATGTCGATATTTAGTTTCATCTGCCTACCTTTGGTCTCAATACAAAAGTAGAGTTCTGAGCTGTTGACTCCATACAACTTTCCTCTGTAATGTTTTGAAAACATTTTCTAAGCCACTAACTTTCCACAATTGGGATTTAAACTTAAACAATACACCAAATGGGTCCGGCTTTGAGCACAGCTCAAATTCCACCTCAGGCTACAAGAAAACAAAAACAAAAGAGGAGTTTGTTCCTTAAGTGGATGCTGATGGACAGTAGGAAAAAGATAAAGTTTAACATCAGAACAGTGTTTGAACAACTCGATGCTGGTTGATGCAATTACATTTTAGGCCAGAAAGTGGCAACTTCTGCAAAGCAGCCAAAACGTCGTGCACTTGGTCCCATCATTGATTCCGTTTGTAGAGAAGCAGGAGCCTTTTCTTGATGACTTTTGGCAAAATAAAGATGACACTTTGAACTGGTCACCAGTCAATGGCAGCAAAAAAAAAAAAAAAGAAAGAAAGAAAGAAACATTCCCACTTATATTCACACAGACAGCCGCTGAGCAGGAATTGATCTGATGTTTCAAGTGCCTTATCCAAGTAGTTTTGTGTCGTTTGGCATCCAATATTTAATTCCAGCTATTTTATTATTTTATTATTACAGCTTGAATGTAAACAGTTCTTTCCTCAGTTGTTTGATTCTACTTCCATGAAGGAAACGACCTTTTCTACTTTTTGCGTCCCTCGTTAACTTCCTTGTTGGTACACACTCTGACGCTGGAGTACTTCCAATGAGATAGTTTATTAGAATAAAACAAAGTACAACAAAAAAAACTAAAAATGTATTTTGGCCTTGCGTAAGGAAAGCCTTAGGAAACTCATGGAACTTCATAAGACGTGGGCGTGGTTAAAAAGATGAGTCCCTGGCCAATGTTCCCTCTAATTTTCCACGGGTCTGAGCGTTCACACAAAGTCGGTGAGCAACGATTGAAACAACAGTGAGCAACAGCAATCCCAAGTGTGGCAACTAAGTCATTATCAAACATGTCCAAAACTTGACATCGCGTTACATTTTGCTGAGTTTCCGGCATTGCAAAATTATTTTTCACTTTTGAATGAATTGACTAATGTACTATTACAAAGGTTGTATGGCCTACAATCGTCATTTGTTTTTACAATTCTTTCACAAGATTTCAATTTTTTTATTCCTGGTGTTTTTTGTTGCATAATTCTAACATTTTTGGGTGGCTTATTTAGTTGGTTGCACGATACAAAACTGTATGTAATCACATTTTTTTAGTGGAAGTACAATGTTGGCAACAAGATTGACTTGATATAATTGAAAATTATTTGAATGGAACACAAACTTTTTCTTCTTTTTCACTGTTTTTTTTAATTTCTTGAAAAAAAACTCATTTTTTTATTTTTTCCTAGCTGTTACTTTTTTCTTATTTTCTCTATTTACTATTTTCCCTTTGTTTCTATATTTTCTTTTTTTCTATCTTTTTCTGAATTTTTCCTTCCTTTTTCCCTTCCTTTTGTTTCTTTTTTTCTCAGCTTTTCACTACTTTTTTGGTATTTCCTTTTTTGTTTCCCCCCTTCCTTTAAGTCATTTTGTGCACAATTTCACATAATATTTGGTCGTGTAAGGATGAAAGAAGCAAAAACAACCTGAAGAGCCGTTGGGGACCCGAAAGAGCCGGTTCTTTTTAGTGAGCCGAGCTGAAGAAGCCGGTTCAAGAAAAAATCTACGGACTTTACTCAACTTCATAGTACTTCGACCTTGACTTCCAGATACCTAATTTAGAACACAATGTCAGGGGAACCCTCTTGTATTTTTACCTTCATGCACTGTAACTTTGACTTAATTCGCTTCTTAATTAGCAATTTCGAGCCCTGATTTTTGTGAGCTGGCTAGATTTTCTTGCGCACGGAAATGTTCTGGGTAGTGCGCAATTGCGCACACACGCAGGATAGGTGGATAGATTTTCTTGTGCGCTGAGAATGTGCAGGCAGTGCATGATTGCGCACGCGCGCAGCTTAGAGAAAACCTTTTCCCTGGCTATAGTGGAAATTTACCAAGTGACCTTACATTGAACCGTGGACAGGATGAACTAGCCTCTTGGAATTTGAGATTGTTCTGGCAAGGGTCCAGATACAAGAAGAAAATCCGTCTCTCAAATATACAGATTACATTTGTCAAACACAAGGCCCAAAATGTCTGAGCGTTTAAAAATCAAAAGGTCAAAAGAGTGCATTGATCAAAAACTACATTTCCTGCATTGCCTTTCAACTACAATATTAGCAAAGTGATAGCTCAGCGCTATTACACGCCAGTATATCTGTATCGATGAGTGGAATTTAGAGATACATTGATGATTTTTATTTTATATTGTTATTCAGTTATACCTTTACTTGTTACATTAATGTGTTCCCAGATTGTGGTCCAATCCAGAATTGCTAGTATCTAGAGCAAAATTTCTCAAGACAAAATACCTGAAACCAATGAATTCATTCTTAGCCTCCCAAAAGCATCCAAGTTAGTCCATTGCTATAACACACATCTTCTTAATAATTAGAACCCCTTTCAAATCATATTTGATCACAAAACAACAGTAATATAATTAATACGATGATAATATACTTTAAAGCCTTGGTCTCTAGTGGTAACGTCTGAAAATGTTAATAACTTGGATTTTATTTTGAATGTTGCGTATAACACAATTTATTTTTATAACATATTATATACAGCCCCCGCGACCCTAATGAGGATAAGCGGTACGGCTAATGAGATGAGATGAGATGAGATTATATACAGCATGTGGCTCTTAAGTGCAACGGAATGGCTCCCTGGCATATTTCCAAAAATGTTCACAAATTGAAAAAAAATGGAGGAGGGAAATACATTATTATTTTAATATGGTTTCGGTAGGGGGAAAAACTATGACAAAAACAAACTTTTTTCTAACTCCGTAAAAATATTAACCTATCAAAATTGTCTATGCAAATCAGTGTTTCTGGCTCCATAAAAACAGTCTAATGATTAGATGACCACTAATACTTTTCCGTATGTTATTTGAACAACTGGGGGTCTTGCAGTAGAGCGTCTGCGCCCTCACCCCCAAGACCCGGATTCAAATCCCGCTGCGTACGATACATTTCGATTTGGTCCAGTGATGATTAATGATTGCTCAATCATTGCCTAAATACAGAAGTATACTCTAAAACCTTGTTTATTAATGCAAACCTATAAATACTCGATGCATCTTGTATGCAGTTTTCTTAAAATGTGTACCGAGTTGTAAGGTGAACTTTCAAATTTATGGCCAATTTGAGGTTTTTGGCATTAGAGTACAAGAATTACGCAAGATTTAGTTACTATCGTAAGTTACATCAGGCCCTTTGAAGGCAGCCATTACGCTGCTTTGGCCCTTGACGAAAAATGGTCAAACTGATACAACTGGAACACTCATAGTATGACCATATTAGCAGTGACATTTTATGGCATTCTGAGTAGTCTTCTTACCGTTTTACCAAACCAGCTTTGTTTTACCAAATGTGGCTGACAAAAAAATATTTGAAAATACATCACTCTCATTGATGCTTTATGAAAAAACCAAAGCATGCAACAATGAACACAACCTCTGCTAATGACTACTCATGCACTCCGTCTGTTTCCAGATGTTCAGCGATGTTGTCTTGTTTTATTTTTTGATCTGTTGGAGAGGAGGCACAACAAAGAAGAAAACAAGGTCCTGAAGTGCTCCCCCGTGAGAGCGCTGACGCACGCCTCCTCCAGAGCCTCCAGGGACGTCTACCATCCTCCTTCACCCACTTCAGGGAGTCGTCAGTCCCCAAAGACTCGGGACGCGTACCAGCTACCTGCGATAACTAGGGCATCCGGGAGGAAACTTCACAGCATCATTAAAAGAGTGTGTGTGGTTTCTGCTTTGACTTTGTGCATGTGTGATGTTGGTATGTGGAGGTGTGCAGACGCGCTTGGGCATGTGTGTTTGCATCTTTTACCTCGGAGCTCGGGAGAGACGTTCAATATCTCGCAATCGCTAACTAAATGTCTGTGATGACTACCTATTCAATTTCCATAAATGGTTGTGAAAAGATCTTTTTATAGTAATCACAGGGGGTTTTACAAGCTCCAGCCTTTGCTGCTGTATTTTCAGCCAAATAGAAGATGGTACATGCTTATATCATCACAACCTGCTGTAAAAGCAGTGTAGAATAAATACAAATGTAAAACCAACCATAATAGCAAAAAATCCCTCAGCGTATTCGTTAGTTTTCAAAATAGGGGCTGAAAAACAGATGAACAGTTCCTTCAAAAGTTGTATTTACAGGATATATTTTGGCCATGGGAGAAGTAACAAACAATGGCTGCAGTAATTCACTCATACGACCACTGAACTTTTTTTAGCATCATATGTATACAAAAAGGATCTTTCAGGAAATCTTACTCAAGCCACTAAACCCTTATTTTCCAATCAGGCACAGAACCTGTTGCTTTCATTGTTTTGGGGTACTCGAGAACTTTAACCTCAACGTGGGCTGATGTGCCTGGATTTCTCTAGAGCTGTGACGTCATTAAAGGAGATTTTTGGAATACCATTAATAAGGTCTTAATTGCATTTTGTTACGAAGAACAAAAATGTAGACTTTACATAAAGTGATATTCTCAAGAATGTTCTTGTTAAAACATCTCATAAACTGAAATTGAGGTTTCCTGTCCACTCAAAGAAGTAAGGTGATATTATAAAACAAAACACAACTGGAGTTACATAATTCTGACTAAATAAATAAAGCTAGAAAAGAAAAAAATATATAATTATGACTAAATATGGGCAATGATGTATTTTAATATTACAACAGTTTTTACTGTAATCTCACTGAACACTCTGTTTTTCTATGGCGGTGGCTTCTTCCTGACTCCATGTTCAAATGATGTGGCTTTGCAAAACATGAAATAACACTATACATGGACGAGTCCCATCTGACTTCTTCCCTTTGCAGTTGCTGACAAAATATTGACATAAAAGAGAAAAACCGGATTCTTTTTCTCACATGCATCACACACTTTGTCCTTCTGAATGATTGATGTACAGAAGAGAGCTGCAAGCAGAACCAATGGCTAACCTCCGCCCCCCTTATTTTAACAAGTGCATCAATACTTTCTCGGTTCAGCATGTTTGGTATGGTCCATTTGCATGGCTTGTTAGAGTACTTAAAAGCTATTATTTGCATATGTTATACGTGCCACAACAAAAGTGCTTTGCCATTTCATTTGGACACTAATAAGAGCCAGAAGTATTTTGCAAGAACCCGGAAAAGTTATAAAAACAGCTTTTACTTTGTCATTTGTCATTGAGAAAAAAAAATTGCAGGAATGTCTATCACCATGTAATGATATATATTAATATTGATAGATACAATATGATAACATTGACAATAAAAAAAATGATCAATCGCAGGATTATACAAACAACGAAAATATAGACATGTTCAAAACAATGGTTTAAATAGATAATTTAAAATTCAAATTACTTGAGTCTTCTGAAAGTAGTAAGTATGTGGTAATGGATAAATACTTGAAGATAGTGCCATGATTACTGATGTGACTCGGCTGTGCCTTCTCATTTGACGCCAACTGCCGTGGGTTCTGATAGGCTCCCTGTCAGTATATGAACCCAGTCCTCACTGTCCCCTTCTGTCAGTCGGTCTGCGAACCTCAGTGAATACTGGGCAAGCCTTTTTCGACCCTGACTCCCACCTGTCCTGTTTTTGCTCCCGTCTGTCTCCGGCTACGACCCATTTTATCCTGACCACATCTGCTCCCCCATACCGGCTTATGACCTCTGTTGTCCCCGACTACGTCTGCTCTCCCGTTCTGGCTTACGACTCGTTTCCGACCCCGACCACGCCTTGCTCTCCCAGTCCCGGCTACCGACCCGTTTTTCCGTCCCTGACACCGCCATCGCTCGCTACAGAAGATGCGCTTCTCTGTTCGGATCACAATCCGAGTTTGAGAGCGACTTGCTTGGCGCGGCCAGCGAACATCGGATCATGGGCGCAGCCCTTCATCTTTCCTTCAATAAAACTTGTGAGAAACGTAACGCAATTGGGTCCTGTTTCCGTTCTTGTCCTGACAGATATTAAGTTAAGAGCAATGATTTTAAGGGCCAATGATGATATGAGAAAAAAAGTCACAGATCTAGAACATTAAATTTCTTTAAAGAAATGAATAGAAATCCTGTATGGCAGCAGTATGTCAGTAGAATGTTTTAACATTTTACGATGCTTTGCTGTATTTTTGATTACAATTGAAACTAGGTTTAGAATCTATGAAGTGTTTTGGAAAATGTAAAGATTAATTTTGTTTTTCAATATTTTACAAACATGAAAAATAATAAGTCAAAGTATTTATATTTTTGATGAGTTTTTTTTTCCTCCTGGCACAGTAAGTGAGATTACTATTGGTTTTCTAAAGGTCTTTGGATATTGAATTTGAATATTTAACAGTATGTGGAAAAAAACAAATATACACCCGACCTTTTTTTCCCTGGTGATGATTAATAAATGATTTCTGCTGCAATTGTTAGGAAGATGTGAGTCATATTATTTGGCATTAAGCCATGTGTGTCTTGTGGAAAGGTTTGTTTCAAATAATGAAATTCTGATTTCACCGAGCACTCACAAAGAAACATTACAATACTAGAAATCATTACAAAACCTGGTATATGAAAGTTCCTGACCTTCAATATTTTATGAAGGCAATTATCCATTACAATAATTTACTAGGCAATCAGTAATACACAAAGATAGCATTATAAGTTGTAAAAAACTGCATATCTATTTACAATCTATTTACAATTTATCTGACTTGTTAACCTGACTGCCCATTTTGCGCATCTGGTTAGCTACTCTTCTTGCACTATCGGCACTATGGTAAAATACTATACGTAGCCAAAATACAATACAACATTATTTATATCTGTACATTCAAGGAAACTGTGGGGGTCAGATGCATCGACATTTCGTTCTGTATACACGTGTACTAGAATGACAATAAAGTAGATCTGAATCTGAATCTGAATCTGAAACACACCAAAACGTTATCTATACTTGCTGAATTTAAACATCCAAAATGGTAAAATACAGTTGCTAAAATCTATTTTGACGTTTAAATGTAAAAATAAAAGTATGAACTGAATTTTTTGGCCTTAGGATTTTTAGCCATTGAACCTTACCCTAACAGTGTGGGCCCCCAACATGAAGAAAGACTGAAATATAACATTACACTTTCAATTAAAAGCCATATTAAAAAAGGGGGTTTTGGGCCTCCTTTTAAAAATACCAATGATCACAGCTGACTTGCCTGTTTGATAGGTGAGGGCCAAAGTGGCTGAATGCTGCCTTACCATAGTTTTTGGTCCCCACCCTGGGAACAATCAACAAACCTCTGCCAGAGGATCTGGGGGGGACGTGAGGGCTGATGTAATAAAAGCAAATCAGACAGATAGGATGTCCCAAGACCATTATATCATTAAAAAGCTGACCCTGAAACCCACTGGGAGCCAAAGCAGCAATTTCAAATTTGGAGTGATGTGATCCCTATCCCCGCCCCCTGTGAGCACGTGTGCTGCTGAGGTTGGTAATAGCTGTGAGCTGGCAATGTTTTTTTCGGGAAGACCAGAGAGCAGGGCATTACCAAAATCTAAACAAGAATATGTACACGCACGCACAAATACCTCCGTGTTTTCCTGAGAGGGAAATGGGTGTACTATAGCTATATCCTTGAAATGATAAAACCAATTTTTTGTTACATTATTGATTTGCAGAAAAAAATGAACTCAGAGTTGAAAATAACGCTCAATTTTTTAACGCATTCTAAATATCTAAAATCGTGTAGTTTCAGTTAAAAATATTTCTCTGACTTTCAGGACCAATAACTAAGACCTGTGTTTTGTCCTGGTTGGGCTGTAGGAAGTTATATGCCCTCCATGCCTTCCAATCTAAAATACATCTTAAAAAGGTATCTGTAGGACTTATGTCATTAGGGGACGTGACAATGTACAGCTGGGTGTCGTCAGCGTAACTATGGAAGTTAACTCTGTGTTTCCTGATGACCTCTCCGAAGGAGAAGCATATACAGATTAAAAAATACAGGGCCTAAAACTGAACCTTGGGGAACCCCACACGTGACTTGATGGATTCTGAAGGATATTTCACAATTCCACCAATTTCCTCAAAGCACCGCTTCTATATTTAGATAGATTTTCAATCTCACTCAGCGCTCTAGGCCACTCCAAATGTGTGCTCTTTGTGTGACTTACAGGCACATGTCCCTACCTGGCCTGCTGCTGCATCATGCCTCCGAGGCCGAAGAGAGAGCCACATCAATGCGCCCACCCTCATCAGGAGCTAATATTGACGGATAAAAATGGGAAGTGCAGCGCAGTGTTGACTCTTTTTTTTTATTTGTGTTGTGAAATGGTTCGCTACTGTGGCAAATTTACACATAACAAATGTTCACCAGACAGCGATGAGCAAGCTGCAACCAAAAATGTAAACGTGGTACTGTTCCTGAACAAAAACCTGTTAATCCATTGTCACGATCGCAACAGAGCCATAAGGGCTTGTTTGTTACATTGCTGATTTTTTAGTTCAACTCGTTTAACGTTTGCTCTGTAACAGTTGTTGTAGAAGTGTTTTATTGTTTATGATAATAATAATAATAATAATAATAATAATAATAATAATAATAATAATAATAATAATAATAATAATAATAATAATAATAATAATAATAATAATAATAATAATAATAATAATAATAATAATAATACATTCAACTTGAATGCGCCTTTCAGGACACCCAAGGTCGCTGTACACAGTGCACCAAACAACAATAAAGCAAGAATAAAGGTCATGTCAAGTCAAGTCATGTTTATTTGTACAGCCCTTAATCACAAAGAGTTTGAAAAGGCTGCGCAGACCACAGACTATTGCAAAGGATTAATACACCATGCTCTGATCTAAAACCTACATGAGGGCAAGAAAAAAACTCAAAAACCTCAGTATGAGTAATATGAAATAAACCTTGGGAAGGGACCTCACATGAGGCTGGTTTAAGATCAGGTAATTGTGTAATTGTGTAATTGTAATCCTGTGCAGTCCTTTGAGACATTTTTGTGATTAAGGGCTATATAAATAAATGTGACTTGACTTGACTTGACATGTGACGAGGTAATCCCCCTTCCAGGATGACTAGGCTGCAATGGATGTTGCATGAACAATTTCATTAACAACAACATTAAAAATAAAATATAAGATAATTAAAACAAGAATAAAACAAGCTACTAATAAATAGCAAATAAAAACACAGTGGACTTAGAAGGGCACGGTGTGTGAGGCAGGTGATCACGAAAAGGCAAGTCTGAAGAGGTGGGTTTTGAGTCCAGATTTGAAGGTGGACACGGTGGCGGAACTCTGAAGCTCAGGCAGCAATGATTTCCAGAACTCGGTGGCGGACCAGCTTATACTGTTAAAATTACGTATATTATATTATTTACACCATGCACACTATCTGATTTTATTTTCTAAATATTGTACAAAGGAATGTACAGTTGACATGTTAACATTATTATATTGGTACTTCCATTACATTGCTGCTTTTTTATTTGACATTCTTAGTGTTTGTTCTATGTAATATGTAATATAAATATTCTTATTTATTGTTTATACTGTTAAAGATTGAATTGGATTTATTTTACACCCAAAAAAATAACCATTAATTCAACCTCAAATCTTTGTGCGGTGTTTATTGTAAATAAAAAACAACTCATAAGGAAGGGTTCAATTATCCAATGACCATACCTTGCATTTACTTGGATGGGATCAATCCTAAAATTTCTAGTATCACCCATCCCTTCTATTGAGCACGTTTTAAACCTTACTTATTGTCTATTAAGTGAGTACCAACCTTTTTTATTATATACATGTTTTAATTCATTTTTAATTTATTCTCGATGTAATTCTCAAAGGTTGCTTGCATATACATTTCACACAAAGAATCAGACCACCCACATATGCGGGCATGCAAGAGATGTCAGAGTGATAGGGTGTACAAATGGTGGGTAAAAGGGCACCTTGACGGTATTGAGGAGTTGCATCTCATTTTAGCTCACAGTCGGAGTTGAACTGTGATCGTCCGGTTTCAAAAGCCAAGTCCGCACAGACTGAGATGCTGCTAGTTTGACAGTTTTCTTTCAAGGGTCCAGATCAACAGCCGGGGAGATTAAAGCCGGGCATACAATATGCAAATGAAGACAATTTCAAGCCCGGCTGATTAATTCACACCCACTCCAGAGCAGACGATTTGCCCATATGGAATGAAGGGAGTTGTTGATAGTTCAGATAGTTTCAGGAGCGTGGTCATTCTCTCAAATACTATACGGTTTTAAAATCATTTATGTACTGTCAAGCATATATAACCGTTTACATTTAAATACATTGATAATTTAATGGAATATATTTTTTCAAATGTGAGACATTTTGAAAATAAACAATTCTGTACAGTGTGTTTTGCTCACAAAATGAAAGATTCATAGTAGAATGTATTCATTAAAAGTAATTAGAACTATTATAAAACTATTAGAATTAAATTAAATACCAATGTAAATACGTCCCACAGTACAAACAATCGTATGTTCGGAATTTACGTGATACGTGAAAAGATTTAAGAAAAAAAGTGCAGGAGTTTCAGAAACCTGCTCTATTTACATTACCATTATATCATATATACGTCATTACAAGAGTTATGGTTCAAAAGCACTGCTCAAAGTTGTTTTTTTTTTTTTTTTTTTTGCATTTTTTAAACCGTACAAATAAAGCTTTTATTCAGGAAACAAAACAGATAAGGCTGCATTGATATAGAGTTCTAGATAGAGAGTTGTTGTTCTTCACAAAAAAAATAAAAATTGCAAAACATTTCATACGTTTAATCAGTTTTTAATAATAGACGCATGCAAAGTAGACTGCATAGGGTGCCATTTTGTTATTTTCACTAACATGCACGGTTTACATAATTGACACTATCAACCATTAAGATTTATGTTCTTTAATAACCACACACTTTAGGGTGGATATGATTTTTAAAACCTAGCAGATTTAATAAAAATACAGGTCTTAGGGTAGGGCTTTAAGAAAATATTTGATATTTGCCATTCTAAGGGTTTTGTGTACAGTCCTCTCCTGTTCTCATTGCAAGTTCAAAAGTCATTGATATCTACTCACCTTATTTTGAGTGTCTACTAAACTATAAACTCATCAAATTGCCAGAGTATTATGTGTATATTATTATTTTTTTCTGTGCACGTGTATCGTTGCACTGTTTAAAGCAGTGTTTCTTAACTGATGGATCGTGACCCACGTACGGATTTTCAGTGGGCCGCAGATTTTGCCTTGCCAAGATAACGCTAAGAAAAAAACTGAGGGTCAGGTATACTCTTTAACAAAAGATTGCAAACATTAGAAAAACTTGCCTAGTTTAACGCGTGTTTAAACTGCACAATAATTTCATTCAATACATATCAGAAGTGGAAATATTACTTTAGGTTGCGGCTTTTAAACAGGATGGGATGATGGGTCGTGAGGACAGACCAGTTGAGAACCATTGGTTAAAGTATCTCAGCATGATACACTGACCTATGAAGGCAATTGCCCATTACAAACATTCTATATGGAAGTTATAAATGTTGTGAGCATTTTGTTGTCATACTTATAGCTTCCCTTTCAGAAAGGTACAAAATCCCACTCTCAAAGCCCCACAATTCCAAACTGTGCCTTTACACAAATATAAATGTAAAGAAGAGTACAGTTATCAAATTAACAAGTCTAATTTCTGTTTGAGTCATTATAATAAAAGACATAGTAACATACAATCATGAAAAGTCCCTCGAAATGCTGAGTCTATTGCAACATCAAGGAATAAGTGCATCATCCCAAACTGTTTCTCCATTTCGAACTGTTTCTCCATTTTCTCGTAGGCATTTGGTGGCACACAGAGGCACTGTTCTATTTCCTTTGACTTCCTGGTGCAGCGGCCACCTGAGGCGTACTCATAAAAGCAAAGATCTAAGACTTTAATTCTCATCATTTCATTAGAGATGTGTGATTGCATTAACAACTCCTTATGCAGTCACCGGTGTGTGCGAGTGTTTGCATGCTCTTGCACTGTTTGATTTGATTCAGGGGATTTCCGAGTTTATTTCGTCACTTAATTAACCAGGGTACTACATGCTGTTTACACTTTTCTTTCGCTGTTTTATTTAGCTGCGCGAGTGGCCATAAAGCATGGGTTAACAACTTTTTTTGCAGCTGATGGCTACTTTTTTTTACTGATTAGCTTGATGGGCTACCAGTTTGACACATATACCTAAATTAATAACTTATATTATTATCATGCCGTTACTCTGTTATAACCAGTAATTAATCAATATATATCCCTGTTTTTAAACACTAATTGTGATGGTTTGCATTGAACAACCAATGGTACAAAAAGGACAGGAGTGAAACCAAAACTTCATTTTCTATAAGTAGTACCTTACTTACATAAGAATTTTACGGGGTTTTTTTTCAACAAAAAAATCTCCCTCGCTAGCCAAAGCAAAGGAGCAGTTCATGGCTAGTCCCAAAGGCTATCTCATACCTGTTAACCTCATTGCTCTTCTCATTATTGCTATCTAATCCTCCTTAAAAAGTGATAATACATCTTCAAACACAACCTACTTGCAGCGAGACTATGTGGAATACAGAGACCCCTTGGTACTTTGAGCGTCGCAGGCAGCAAATGTTATCACGGGGAAGTAAGGGAAGGCTTTGTGTGTTGGATGAGTGTGACTATCTTTGTGTGCGACCAACGCTGGTGTATGCTGTCAGTCAAACATCGGGGCGAGTTCAGAAGTCAATGTGTACACCACCCAACCAAAAAAAAAAAAAAAAATCTAACTGCGGATCAGGGCTACAGCAGAGCTAATATTTCAGCGTCTCGTTACATTGGAAAGAAGTTTATCAAATAAACCAGACCCGGAAGAAAGTCAGAAGAGCGCAAAAAAATGGTGATCACCGGTTTGCTTGTGGATTAATTGGATCCAGCAAGTGACTGAGGAGACATCGGCAGAAAAAGCAATATCAGGGCTGCAGGTCATACCTACTGCAGCTAGGATACATAACAACTCTTACAAGCCACCCCTACTGAGCCTGTATCACACCAACTGCCAAATCCATTAAACACAGACCTGGAACTCCAACTCCTGGAAAACCACTACATTCGGGACGGTTGTAGTTTTGTCATCAGGAACACTCGACTAGGGATTACCCGATGCTAGCGTGTAGCTAGCCATTGTCTAAATCGCGTTGTTGCACTGAAAGGAGAAGCCCTCCAATTTTGTTGTACTTTTGTATAATGGCAATAAAGACTATTCATTCAACTGCAATTCTGTTTTCTGTATTTTCTTTCTTATTTCCTAATCTATAGCTGTTATTTTGTCACAGTTGTCTTCGCAGTAATGACGTAGTCTTGAAGAAAATTTGACCATTAAGGGTTTTTATGAAGGTGTAATGCTAATTCACAGGCATTTACTTTACACGGGGGTTTCTGGTACCCATGAACCACAATAAGCGAGGGATTACTGTACCGCAACAATATTAGCAATCTACGATAACATTGTCGTCTGCTGCCATTTAAAGAGATTCCGTATAGGTGACAAAGCCGGCAAGGTGAGAATGGTCTTAAAAAAACCTGTAAAAAATTGTTATACGGCATGCACATTGTGAAATGATCAAAGCTTTTTTTTTAAATACGAGGAACTTGTTTAAATTGGCAAATATGCAATTTCTGTCACTCCTCCTTTAAGCAGACCCTCACCCCCTTTTTGTTTGGGCTTCTCATAATAAACTTGCATTTTATTTCGTAAATATCATCTTATTTGCCTTATTACTGTATTTTTATTTTTAATTGCAATTTGAATTTGTTTTAGTGATCATAAAGATTTATTTTATAGCTTTTCA
This sequence comes from Urocampus carinirostris, assembly GCF_059441175.1. NCBI lineage: Eukaryota > Metazoa > Chordata > Actinopteri > Syngnathiformes > Syngnathidae > Urocampus > Urocampus carinirostris. Next base: position 34,547,362 of record NC_142356.1, on the reverse strand, counting down.
AGGTTCACTTGTATGCTTTGAAAGGACATGAGCGGACCAATTTGTTTGTAATTATTTCATATTGGGCAAATTCACTCATTACACAAGCAATCCAAGCTATGAGCACTTTCCTGGATCAAATTCAGCTAGTAAAAAGAGTTACCACAATATTATCATTATGTTTTTACCACTGATATCTCGTGGTCCGGATTAAAAAACCTGGTGGTCCGCATGTGGCCCGGGTCTGTAGTTTTCCCACTACTGACTGGTGTTTCATCCTATCCCCGTAGCTCACCCACACAACATTACAAGACTGATTGCATGCCATGGGACTTCCACCCCCTAAAAACAAAACACGAAAACAAAAATAATCTATTGTACCATCTAATATTTTTCATAATGGAATCAATTACTCCTGCTTTGTTCTAATTACAGTCAATTAAGTTCAGAGACAGGTAGAGACATCAGAGCCCTTCATCAACAATTTCTTTGAGCTGATTATGAAGCATATTTCATCTCCACACACACAACATTCCCCCTGAGGGCTAATTGAGTCTTGGATGATTCCACCGTTGTTTATTTAGTCCTGATTACACCTGGGAGAAAAGGCCTCAATTAAAAATCAAAGCCGTAATGATCTCGTCTTAAATGCCAGCCATGTTCACTGAAGGCCTCGTACGGAAAGGTCACAAACGCTTTTTCCCCCCCTTCCCTTTTTCCAGACTATTGAGGTGGCATCAGGGAGAGGGAGAGAGTGGCCTCCATAAGTGCTAAACATCATAAATACTTAATCACGCAAACTTTCTTCTTTGAGCCATCAGGGAGGAAGACAACAAAGTTAGTCATTTAAAGGTGCTAAAATGAGATGTTTATTCTATGTTTACATCACACGCAGCCTCAGGGCTACAGCCATAGCGAAGCCTGATTATCATGCTGACAACAACAGCCGCGGAGGGGCCGCCGAGCTCGCGTGTGAGCCATTTGTTGGGTGTGCCGTTTTGGTTCAGAGAAAATGTGTTTTTTTTTTTTTAACTTCATTTGTTTTCTCTTATTTACCTGTAGGCTTCACAATGGAGTAGAACACTGTTGAGAAATCACTAACCCAGACTGTTTTACAAGGTCTCCCGTTTGCAATGAATTATATTGATGGCTTAGTCGTTACTTTTTACCGATTGGTCTGGAAAGAAAAAATTCTACATACACACAGTAATATTATAGGCCAGTGTGCTGCCATAGACAAGATTACAGCATACCTGTCAACCTCCACAACCCCATGCCCTTACAAACTGTCGTATTTTCCTTAACAAAATACAAAAAAAAAATCTTACCCCATATATTTTTTTCAAATGGGTTTATTTATGTACCGTAAAATCCGGACTATAGAGCACACCTGATTATAAGCCGCACGCACCACAATTTGCGGAAACTATTGGTTTGGTCCTTACACAAGCCGCACCTGTATATAAGCTGCATGCGCCAACATTTAAACATGTAACTCAGTCACAAGTTTATCCCAAACCTGACTTTAGGTGCCGCGATTGTAACTGCAAATATAGTACACAATCCATCCACCACAATTGGCAACATGAACAGAAAATGATACGGGTCATTAGAATTGAATGCAAAACTTTAAAGTCCAGGTCCCGTTGAAAGTAATCCAACAAAAAAAATGTATATTTCCAAAGTTAAGGGTGGGAAAAATATATATATTCACTATTGTCCGCTGCAACAACAAAGAGATTTAACTCAGTTTTACCACACTTCCCGTCAGCCCGCGTTTGCTCCGCCCCTTCTTTTTGATTCGCTCGTAGAAAACATATCACAATGAGTCTCTAAAATAAATACATTACAAAAATATACAGTTGTAAATACATATTATACATGGTTACACATACTGGACTGTCTCAGAAAATTAGAATATTGTGATAAAGTTCTTTATTTTCTGTAATGCAATTAAAAAAACAAAAATGTCATACATTCTGGATTCATTACACATCAACTGAACTATTTCAAGCCTTTTATTATTTGAATATTGCTGATTTTGGCTTACAGCTGAAAAAAACTCAAAAATCCTATCTCAAAATATTAGAATACTTCCTCAGACCAAGTAAAAAAATAATTTTATAACAGCAAAACTAAATCAAACATTTGAAAAAGTCCATTGATGCACTCAGTACTTGGTTGGGAATCCTTTTGCACGGATTACTGCATCAATCCGGCGTGGCATGGAGGCAATCAGCCTGTGGCATTGCTGAGGTGTTATTGATGCCCAGGATGCTTCGATAGCGGCCTTCAGCTCATTTGCATTTGTAGGTCTGGTGTCTTTCATCTTCTTCTTAACGATACCCCACAAATTCTCAATGGGGTTCAGGTCAGGCGAATTAGCAGGCCAATCAAGGACAGTGATGCCATGGTCAGTGCACCAGTTACTGGTGGTTTTGGCACTGTGGGCAGGTGCCAGATCATGCTGGAAAATGAAATCCTCATCTCCATAGAGCTTTTCAGGAGATGGAAGCATGTAGTGCTCTAAAATCTCTTGGTACACAGTTGCATTTACTCTGGACTTGATGAAACACAGTGGACCAACACCAGCAGCTGACATGGCTCCCCAAACCATTGCTGACTGTGGGAACTTCACACTGGATTTCAAGCAACTTGGATTTTGCTCCTCTCCAGCCTTTCTCCAGACTCTGGCGCCTTGACTTCCAAATGAAATGCAAAACTTGCTTTCGTCTGAAAAGAGGACTTTGGACCACTCTGCAACTGTCCAGTGCTTCTTCTCCATAGCCCAAGTCAGACGCTTCTTCCGTTGTCTTGAGTTCAGAAGTGGCTTGACCATGGGAATACGGCTATTGTAGCCCATTTCCCGGACACGTCTGTGAACTGTGGCTTTTGATACCTGGACTCCAGCTTCAGCCCACTGTCTTTGAAGCTCCCCCAAATTCTGGAAGCGGCTCTTCGTCACAATTTTGTTAAGGCTGCGGTCATCTCTCTTGGTTGTGCAGCGTTTCCGGCCACATTTTTCCCTTCCAACAGACTTTTTGTGGATATGCTTTGAAACTGCACTCTGTGAACAGCCTGCTCTTTGAGAATTTTCCTTTTGTGTCTTACCCTCCTGATGGAGGGTATCAATGATGGTCCTCTGGACAGCAGTCTTTCCCATACTTGTGATTTAGTTTACTGAACCAAGCTGAGTGTTTTTAAGGCTCAGGAAACCCTCGCAAGGTGTTTCGAGTTAATTAGATGATTCAGGTGATTAGTTGAATAGCCTACTTGTATACTTTTTCATGATATTCTAATATTTTGAGATAGGATTTTTGAGTTTTCTTAAGCTGTAAGCCAAATCCAGCAATATTAAAATAATAAAAGGCTTGAAATAGTTCAGTTGATGTGTAATGAATCCAGAATGTATGACATTTTTGTTTTTTTAATTGCATTACAGAAAATAAAGAACTTTATCACAATATTCTAATTTTCTGAGACAGTCCAGTATATACAAAGAAAGACGGTACACCGAGAGAGTTTTCAAAGCTTTAATAATAATAATAATATAACTTTCATCCCAAACAGTGCCTGTGAAAGGTACCACCACGCTACTCCTAACACGCTCGCAACACACAAAGCGTAGCTGTTAATAAAAGCCGTTCCACAATTGCGAAATTCACGGTAAACCGTCCTCGTCTTCCTCCTCATAACTCTCGCCGTCAAGGGCGTCTTCCTCATAATCGCAACGAATCTCTGTCCTCTGCCATACGGACAATTCCAACGTAAACTAAGAGGATGGAGTGTACCTCGGAGCACAATTCCACCGGTCTAAATTTTACCTTTAGTACTCTAGTGCCGCTGGTGGCCGTTAGAAAATTTACATAAATTGGCCGCTTAACTGAATAAGCCGCAGGGCTAAACATTTGGGAAAAAAGTAGCGGCTTATAGTCCGGAATTTACGGTAGTTTAACATGTTATGTTGTACATGTGTTTCGTTATATCATCTCATCTCAATAGCTGCACCGCTTATCATCACCGCGGCCAACTGGTTTGACTTGATTGATTTGCCATTTCGTGATAGTCGTTGTATACCGAATGGTACCCATAATTGACAAATTTGTGTTTTTCCGTACGGACTTTCTTGTATGTCGTACACGTCCTGAAATGCATAATAAACGTAATTTGTACGGCAAAAACGTACAGGTTGACAGGTATGTCACAGTGTGTTTTTCAATCACCTAAACTATGATCATGATAATTATGGTAATCAATATATACAGGGAGTGCAGAATTATTAGGCAAATGAGTATTTTGACCACATCATCCTCTTTATGCATGTTGTCTTACTCCAAGCTGTATAGGCTCGAAAGCCTACTACCAATTAAGCATATCAGGTGATGTGCATCTCTGTAATGAGAAGGGGTGTGGTCTAATGACATCAACACCCTATATCAGGTGTGCATAATTATTAGGCAACTTCCTTTCCTTTGGCAAAATGGGTCAGAAGAGGGACTTGACAGGCTCTGAAAAGTCAAAAATAGTGAGATATCTTGCAGAGGGATGCAGCACTCTTAAAATTGCCAAGCTTCTGAAGCGTGATCATCGAACAATCAAGCGTTACATTCAAAATAGTCAACAGGGTTGCAAGAAGCGTGTAGAAAAACCAAGGCGCAAAATAACTGCCCGTGAACTGAGAAAAGTCAAGCGTACAGCTGCCAAGATGCCACTTGCCACCAGTTTTGCCATATTTCAGAGCTGCAACATCACTGGAGTGCCCAAAAGCACAAGGTGTGCAATACTCAGAGACATGGCCAAGGTAAGAAAGGCTGAAAAACGACCACCACTGAACAAGACACACAAGCTGAAACGTCAAGACTGGGCCAAGAAAAATCTCAAGACGGATTTTTCTAAGGTTTTATGGACTGATGAAATGAGAAATGAGTCTTGATGGGCCAGATGGATGGGCCCGTGGCTGGATCGTTAAAGGGCAGAGAGCTCCAGTCCGCCTCAGACGCCAGCAAGGTGGAGGTGGGGTACTGGTATGGGCTGGTATCATCAAAGATGAGCTTGTGGGGCCTTTTCGGGTTGAGGATGGACTCAAGCTCAACTCCCAGTCCTACTGCCAGTTTCTGGAAGACACCTTCTTCAAGCAGTGGTACAGGAAGAAGTCCGCATCCTTCAAGAAAAACATGATTTTCATGCAGGACAACGCTCCATCACACGCATCCAAGTACTCCACAGCGTGGCTGGCAAGAAAGGGTCTAAAAGAAGAAAAACTAATGACATGGCCTCCTTGTTCACCTGATCTGAACCCCATAGAGAACTTGTGGTCCCTCATCAAATGTGAGATTTACAAGGAGGGAAAACAGTACACCTCTCTGAACAGTGTCTGGGAGGCTGTGGTTGCTGCTGCACGCAATGTTGATCGTGAACAGATCAAAGCACTGACAGAATCCATGAATGGCAGGCTTTTGAGTGTCCTTGCAAAGAAAGGTGGCTATATTGGTCACTGATTTGTTTTTGTTTTGTTTTTGAATGTCAGAAATTTATATTTTTGAATGTTGAGCTGTTATATTGGTTTCCCTGATGAAAATAAATAATTGAAATGGGTATACAGTTGTTTTTTGTTAAGTTGCCTAATAATTATGCACAGTAATAGTCACCTGCACACACAGATATCCTCCTAAAATAGCTAAAACTAAAAAAGCCCCACTCCAACTTCCAAAATATTCAGCTTTGATATTAATGAGACTTTTGGGTTCATTAAGAACATGGTTGTTGTTCAATAATAAAATTAATCCTCAAAAATACAACTTGCCTAATAATTCTGCACTCCCTGTATATATATATATATATATATATATATATATATATATATATATATATATATATAGTGGGGCAGCACGGCGGCACAGTTCTAAGGTCTTGAGAACCTCCTGTGTGGGTTCAAATCCAGCTACCAGCCTACCTCTGCGGAGTTTGTATGTTCTCCCCGTGCTTGCGTGGGTTTTCTTCTGGGCACTCCGGTTTCCTCCTACATTCCAAAAACATGCATTTCAGGTAAATTGGCCGGTCCAAATTGTCCCTAGGTGTGAATGAGCGAGTGAGTTGGCTGTCCCCGTGTGCCCTGCAATTGGCTAGCAACCAGTTTAGGGTGTCCCATGCCCAATGCCTGATGATTGCTGGGATGGGCTCCAGCACCCCCGCGACCCTACTGAGGATAAGCGGTGTAGATAATCAGATGAGATGAGAAGATATATATATATATATATATATATATATATATATATATATATATATATATATATATATATATATATATATATATATATACATATATATACAGTACATATGTATGTCTATGTTCTCTTACCTTCAAAGGAATAAGTCCAGCACCGACCCAAATGCGTTTTTTGTTGTTGTTGCTTTGATGATGCTTTGATGACTTTTTGGAAGATCCTTGTCTAAATTGTTTGAAATAGATGTATATTTATTTTTCCCTTTTTTTGTATTTCATCATTTCGTTATACCATATGTTCTTATGTTTAATTCATATTGGATTATTCTATATTTCCATGATTTTTTTGTTATTGCTAGACTTTGAATATTCTCAGTGTGTAAAAATCTAAATAAAAGCTGTATTTTACAAATTGATATTTGTAGATCTGTTAATATGTTAATTTATAATTTATTTGTTTAGTAGGGATCCCCTGTGGAACAATTTGATGCATCATGGTTTATTTTTTTTGATGATGTATCACTAAAAAAATGTAAAAGGAGCCATTTGAGTGCTAAAAGAGTTCTCAGTAAGCCTAGCCAAAATAGACGCTTCTCAAAAAAAAAATACGGAATTCCCATGCCGATCTGATAAACCTGTTCCCCTGGATGCAACAGTGGGGGACAGTAACGCTTCGTATGACAACTCGATAATGACAACTGGTGCCACCATCTGCATCTCATTTCAGCCTTTAAAAAAAAAAAAAAAACATTCATTTAAAATTGTGGTCTATCAAATCAGACTGCCAGGAAACACGGCAATGGAAATAAGTCCAAGCATTTTTTAAGAACTTCATTCCAAATTAAAGCATTTTCCTGACCTTGAAAACATAGCATTACATTTCAAGATCTGCAAGGATTCCACGCACCCGTACATATCCCGCAGAGAGTGAATGCCAGTTCTCTTATTGAATTTCTCATACCAGCCATGGTTGGCGTTGCAATCCACTACAGTTGTAGTGAGCAGACTCTAGTGGTAGCCTGTAGAAAATTCTAATAACTTTGCTTTCCTCTCGTATGTTGAGCATCATTTTTCTTTCCAAATGCATCTTGTGTCTTAGGATGGCACAGGTGTTCCTTGCCCACTGCCTGAAGAGGGCTGGGATGGGCTCCACCAATCACAAGTCAAAATATTGGTATTTGTTTTACATAGTGGAATAACTAGCTAGATGTCATCACCATGTTTCTCCTGGAATCTTGCTTTTTTACTGTGCAATGTGGCACTGGTGTCACGATTGCCATGGCGCCCAATTGGCCCCGCCCGTGTGGCGCCAGCTGCGGCTCGTTGACAGATTGGCTTTCTGTCAACAAACCTCTGCCCCGCAAGACGTGGGTTTCGACTCAGTCCTGTTTCCTGGTGGTATTTCCTGTCCGGTATTGTTCCCGTTTATTTTGTCCTGTTAAGTATTGGTTTTCAGTTTTGTTCCCGTCCAACTTGTCCTGTTTAATTTCGATATCCTGTTTTGATATCATTCCTGTCCGTCCCGTTGTTTAATATCGGTTTTCAGTTTTGTTTTCATCTAGTTTGTCTTGTTTAATTTCAATATCCTGTTTTGATATCAATCCTGTCTGTCCTGTCCTGTCCGGTACTGACCCCATCTGTCCGATATCTGCTCGGGCAATTGGTATCGATCTCGTCGGCCTCTGGCTTCCTATCATTCCACGCCAGACTGCTGTCTAACGTGCATGACTCCCCAATTCCCGTGAAATAAAAGGCTTGTGTGAGAACGTCACGCATTTGGGTCCTTATCCTGTTCCTGTTCATGACAGCTTGATTCCATTCACATTAGACAGTACAGCGCCATCTCATGGTCAAATATTACGCACTGGAGCTTTAATGGGTAGGTGAAAGAGAAAGTATTTAGATTGATACAAGTAAGTAAGTATTTAAACAATACATCATGCAAGGTGATGTGGGCGCCGCTAGTTTCTGCGACCTCATCACCTTGGCCATCTTGGCTTGGATCAGCCAGGGACTCTACAAGTGCCTTGATCCGTACCCGTACATGTCCTCTCTGGCGTGCGCCTTCTTCATGTGTCTGACGCCGCTTTGGATGGTGGTTTCGTCCAAGCACCCGGCCAGCCGCACTTTGCTCTACTCGGGCTGGGAACCTGTCATCACCGCTATGGTCATAAGCAGCTTCAGAGGGCTGATCCTGGACAAGACGGTTCCCGACCCCAATCTGGCTGGAATCGTGGTCTACACCCCCGTCATCAATGGCATCGGAGGTAACCTGGGGCCATCCAGTCCAGCCGGATCTCTACTTTCCTGCATTATTGATAATGGAAAATGATGGAGGTGTTAGATCACAATTTTTGCTCCTCTAAATTTACTGAATGCCTTTGCAAGGAATTCACCCCAAATAATGTAAACCTCAAACTAGACTAATCTACTTCCTGTTTGATTGCATAATACAATTTAACTATTTACTTTTAATATTAATCTAAGCTAAATAACTCCTCTCTTTCTAAGGGATGGGCAGGGCACATGTATGATGCGGCAGGGGTAAACCAGTGAAAGCTGTCGGGCCCTGCTGTTGAACAGAAGAGTGTGTTGTGTCACCCTAACCCTTTCTTGTGTCCCGTTTCATCTGGAGGGACGAAAGCATGACCATGTTATGCCGAGGTGCTTAACTTGTTTGGGTGTTTGGGCATTTGGGTTGGCCATGGTCCAAAAATGTTTGTGTGTGTTTTCTGCTACTTTTTCCCTATTTTTATTTTCTTTGTTTTTGTATGTGTTTGTCTTGCTGTCGGTCACCCCTCTCGAGGGATAAGATAGATAGATAGATAGATAGATAGATAGATAGATAGATAGATAGATAGATAGATAGATAGATAGATAGATAGATAGATAGATAGATAGATAGATAGATAGATAGATAGATAGATAGATAGATAGATAGATAGATAGATAGATAGATAGATAGATAGATAGATAGATAGATAGATAGATAGATAGATAGATAGATAGATAGATAGATAGATTGATTGATTGATTGATTGATTGATTGATTGATTGATTGATTGATTGATTGATTGATTGATAGAAAGTAACCCTGTAAAAGGACGAGCCTGGATCATGCACAGTAGTGTGAGTCCTTAGCTATCTGACTGGCACCTGAACCTGATGCGTGTGATTAACTAGAACCTGTTTGCATCGGTCAAGATTTTGAGACAGGAAGTTTGTCGTTGCTGTCAATTGGACTTTTTCAAAAATGTCAGTTTATTGTCAGATTGTCCTTGGACAAGACACTGAATCCCTAATGTCACCAATAAGCAGGTAGGCGCCTTGCATGGCTGACGCTGCTATCGTTAGTTAGTGTGTAAAAGGGCAGTGTGAAGCACACTGTAAAGTGCTTTGGGAGGTCTTCATTGACTTGAAAAACGCTATATAAATGAAGACTATTGATTTATTATTGATTTATTGTTGATTTTGACTGTGTATTGTCTGTGTATGGCCTTGCGACCTTCATTTCAGCCTAGTCATGGAAGGGAATTTACCCTTTATCAATGTTGAATCAAGATCAATCTAAAATTTTAATCAGGTAATAGTAGATGTTTCCACAACAAATCAGTTTAAAATAATTTTATTCAATATACATATTTTTTAATTTAAGCGGGACAATCAAAGTGTGCTTGTCGCACTCAAGGCCATCAGCTAGTTAGTTAATGTGAATAGAAAGTGTCAAGGACGGGAGGTAAGCTCAGCAATGTATTGATCATTTTTAAACTTTTGAATCGGGTGCCAGGGTCTGATATAATACAGTATGAGTGAGTGGTATGCTGCGCACCCGTGGCAACTGGAAATGTGATTAGGATAGCTTTTCATCTCTAGTTTCTTCGGGTTGCATCAGTGTGACTTGTCACCAACATATCCTTCCTTGGTGAAAACCCAAGGGGGGTCTACACCAACATTTCTCCCCTTTCAAATCATTTCCTTTGTTTTACAATAACATTATTGTATGCACGACACAACGCACACATTTCAGTGTCAACGTGGCTAATGTTGACATCGTACAAAGCTACAAAGACAAGACGCCTTCCTTCTCCTGTGTCAGAGATCACGTTGGAAAAAATGTGTTCCTCTTCTAATTGTCATCGGGAGACAATCAAACATTTCTTGCGGCATGATTCACCCTTCTGTTCAACCTTCACTTGAAACTTACTGACGTCTTGAGTGGAAATTTTCCAACTAACACGGATCGTTAATAATGTTCGCACGCTGTTCTGGGTAATTGTAAAAATGTTTATTTAACCACGTCTCCAATCTTCCAATGCATGGCTGCATATTGTGACAAACTGGCATTTTTATCGTTTAAATAGTGAAAATATATTAACAAAAACAGTAATCATCAGAATCTTTACACCTAACAATGTAATTTAAACCCTTAGTAGTGGACAATTGGTTTGGTTATGTCTTTTATTCTATGTTTGACCCTCTTGTCTTGCCGTAGCAGATAGGGGTGGACGGTCCTATTAATTTTGGTATTGATCAGATCTAAGTAAATACTTGATAGTATTGAATGGTACTAATCTGATACCTTTTGCTTTGAAATGTCATAAGCATTGACTAATCGTACATGTTTTTGTTCAGGAACATGTTTAGATTTTTGATTGAAACGCATCACTCTATTTTTTCATGCCGGGGACCTTTTTCACCCAAAAGCCATTGAAACAAAAATATTTTTGTTATTTCTTTTTTTCTTTTTTGAGAGAGCTACACAATTTGTTTTAAGGTAAAATTCAACAAAACAGCCAAACCCACGCTCCAGACAAAACCTAATTTATCAGCACATTTTCAGATTTTGGGCTTGGACCCAAACCCAAATTCGTGCCGGGTTCGGGCTTAATATGTCAAATAATTCAGTCAGACCGGGCCTAACTTCTCTCTGTTTATTTTTTTGTTTTTTGTTTTTTCCTTCAAGGAGGATCTACACAGCATACACTTACCTTTACTCAAGTACTTATTTAGATGACTGCTTTTTTACTTATACTTTTTTGTCTGAAGTAACAGTACTTTTACGTAAGAAACACACTTCGCTGATGGAGTTCTGTGCTGAAATGTGCACTTTTGTGCCGAAGATATGATATTCAGATAACTCTATCATAAAGAACATGCTTACCAAACTATCAGTTTAAATCACGAAATCCAAATACATTTTCATCCTTGGTGTCTGAGTAGAAGATGCGCCCCTTCCTCTTTCCACCTCAATGTGGCTTACATCAGACGTCATTTCCCTTTTTTTACCAATGGCTTACAATCTTTACAAACATTTTTTCTTCTTTTTGGTTGCATATTTCAATATTTAGAGCTTGTAATCTGAGGATTTTTTTTCAGTGCAATTTCGTTCGGTTGTCATTTTGTTGCACTTTGCAATTGTGTTTATTTTGGACCCGCACTTCAAAGTGCACACTTGATTTGAGGGATTCCGCTCGAAGTAAACCCGAAGTAAACCTGGAGCATGCATGACACCAAAGAAAAGCTTCAGGTTTACTTCGGCCCAAGTCCCTCAAATCAAGTTAACCGGTCGGGGTCGTGCATATATACGGGTCCGTTCGGGCAGGATTTTTTAGGCCTGATCTTACATTTACTCTAGGTGCTTTGCTAGAGCTTCTAGGTATAGGTTTGTTGTATGTCTTTTCATTATAAAGTGTCCATACAATATACATAGAATCCCTAGTGGGCTTCCGTATGCAGGATTATTTAGTGATTTCGAGCAAAAGTGGGGGCTTTTGGTGTGACACCTTGACTGTAAACTGTTGTGAAAATTGTCTCTTATATATACTGGACAGAACACATCCAACAGTCATTTATTTCTCTGCTTTGCACTTGTGACAATTGGTTCCTAATATAACTGTGCATTAACGCAAGTTATATTTTATCTCCAAGCCATATGTACTTATGTAATGGGCGGTATATAGATGCTGTAGAGTATTTGTGGAAACATCAGAAAAAAATATGTGCACAACTACCATCAAACCTTAGGAAATTAAACTATTTGTAAGGAAAAATAGGCATATATTTAGATAAGGTGTGCAAAACGTGTAGACATACACAAAATTACTTGTACCTGTGATACCACTAAACAGAGGTTGTACACAGTATTAACTCAAAGAGTTGTAACAATTTTGAAAATCAAACTTTTGAATTTTGATTTATTAGTACAATGTAAAATGTTAAATACATTTGATTTATTTTTACAATTGCGTCTCACACGTTAATTCTTGGAAAATATTGTGAGTGTTAATTTCGAAGTTCGAAGTCTGAAATATAGCAAAATGTCAAAGGTTCTTGGGGAGGCAAACACTTTTTCAGAGCACTATAATATAAGTAACGCATGAATATTGGGGTTTTTGTAACAGTTTAAAAAGAGAAATTATTGCCAAACAGAAAGTCCACCTTTTACTGCTTTTACCCATCTTTAATCCGGTTTGCTCTAAAGAGCATGCAGTAAAAAGAGATAATGTGATATTTTCTCCAAGTTGATGATATAGTGCCATGTTTGGCTTGTCATAAAGCAAATTGATCTCTGCAGCTGGTTTGATGAATAATACCTTTTATGAAATTGTTTTCAAGGTTAGTGTTCGCTTAAAAGTACGTGAGTTCTTCCTCGATATTTAGTAGAATGCACGCAACTTTAGTAAATGGTGAGATTATTTTTTTGCTCGCTTGTTGACTTCGACACTTTCCATTTGATTCTGTCTTTTCTTCTCAGTCGTTGACTATATGCCTTTTTCCCTTGAATATTATGTTTTGCCTATATATGCTCAATTTCACCATTTAGGCTCCTCTGTTTACGACTATGTACAAAAATTCCGAGCATCAAACTATTTTTTCTTGTGTCTTATATACGTGTAGCTCATTCACAATTGGCTTTAGATATATTGTATCTAATGGGCACAGTACGTTTGTACACCACTTATTGTTCTTCCACAACAAATCTTGTTACGTTGTCCAGTGAAGTTTGCCCCACTTCAATAATTAAATATATCTAAAGTGAAGTTTGACTTCTTTTAATTTATATTGTTTTAATTGTATTTGGGGCATTTATTGTGTATCCAATACGCTATGTGAAACCTTGCACCAGTGTTATAACTATTCACTGCAAGAAATTAGTCACCAATTGAACGTAGGCTGCAGAAGCTCAGGAGGGTTTGTCAGGTAGAGTGCTCTTCTCAGGACTGAGAAGTCGCAGGTTTGATTCCTGGCTACTCCGAGTTAAACGTCCAAGTGTCCTTGGGTAATACACTGAACCCCTAATCGCCCCGATATGCAGGTAGGCGCCTTGCATGGCTGTCGCCGCAATCGTTGTGTGTGTGTGTGTGTGTGTGTGTGTGTATGGGTAAGTGTGAAGCACATTTTTAAGTCCTTTGCAAGGTCTTCAGTGACTTGAAAAGCACTTTATAGATGCAGACCATTTACCATAACTCTATGACAGTGAATTTACAATAACGAGTATTTGAATGCTTTCAATTGCTTTCAATGCATCCGTCTTTTAACTACAACCAATTTTGTAGCAAGGGCATCCCCCTAGAGTATTATTGGTTGGTTAAGGCAGTGATTCTCAACCACTGTGCCGCGACACACTAGTGTGCCGTGAGAGATCGTCACGTGTGCCGATGTCACTTTTTAAAATTTACAATTTTATAAAACATTTATGAATCATTTTCTGCAAATATTAAGTCATTGTCAAGTGTATGTGCTGTAAAAACTGGGAGTATTATAAATTATATGTCATGATTACTGATGTGAGTCACCTGTACCCGCTCCTTTGGCGCCAATTGCCTCGGACTCTGATTGGCTTCCTGTGAACCTCAGTTTACTCCAGGCAAGCTTTTCGACCCTGTCTCACTCCTCTTTTTGCTCCCGTCCATTTCCAGGCTTCGACCCATTTTTTTGATCTTGACCACGTATTTTGCTCTCCTGTCCCTTTCACTGACCCGTTTTTTTCCCGTTCCAGACACCGCCATTGCTCGCCACAGACGTGCCACGTTTAGAGGGACCTGCTTCCCACGACCAGCGATCACCGGATCGTGTGTCTCAATAAAACTGAGAGAAACGCAAGTGGGTCTTGTCTCTGTTCTGGTCCTGATATTATAATGTTATTAAAAATACTGATCAGTGTCATTTTCTAACGTTTTTGGTTAGTGGTGTGCCGCAAAATTTTTCCAATGTAAAAAAAACATGCCTTGGCTCAAAAAAGGTTGAAAAACACTGGGTTAAAGGTATACATTTTGTTAATATTTTGGTTACTTGGGAATTCTTTAGAACCTATTACAACGAACATAATAACAGTAATCAGAGAAATAGTAGATGTTTCCACAAGAAATGATCACTCTTATTTTATTTTAATCTTTTTTTTTATTTAAGGTGGTCAATCAATGTAATCGCTCTCTATACCGTGGTTAAAGATCCATAGTTTTGCGACTTCACAGATTTGCACTGTGCACCGTGTCCTTCATTCTGAGTTTCCCCACTTTTATTATTTGACGGTACAGAAGTATTTTGAAAAAAAAAAAGTTAAATACATGTATAAGACAGTTTTATTTGTTAAAGACATTCTCGAGCCCGTAAAAAGGGTTTGCTCTTTCATTTCTACTTTCGTTGGTATACTTAAGTATTGATCGGTATGATAATTGTAAAGAAAAAAAAAAGTAAAGTATTCTACTTCACGGAGTTTGCCTAGGACACATTGATTTATAACACGATAAACAAGCGATCATTTTACTTTGTAAGGGAAATAATGTTTCGATACTCCAACAAGTGTGTGGTCAGACACCAATCTTGAACAGATTATGGTCATGTACTAAGGTATCACTGTATATTTTTTCCACTCCTTGCACTGAGCTGTTAAGAATGTTGTCTTTCAATTTTGGTGGCTATAATAATAAATCAGAACACTTAAACAAATTGAAAAACAAGTTCAGAATTAAAAACACTGGGAACTAATTACACCAAAGTACAAAATCCTTAGAAACAGTTTCTCAGTCTAATTCGATAGGCTACACAATCATGGGGAGGACTGCTGACCTGGCACTTGTCCACAAGATGGCCAGTGACACTTTGCTCAAGGAGGCCAAGACACAAAAGGTCATTGCTAAAGAGGCACACTGCTCACAGAGCTGGGTGTCCATCAAATTATTAAAGCGGGGAAAGGGGAAAAAGTAATAGGGATAACCGCACTCTGGAGAGGAAAAAACACAACAAAGTGCAATGCAGCAGGAGGCTGTGCTTCCCCACAACACACCAGATGCAGACATAAGGAGGACGCGGCTATCAGCCATAAAAATTCCTAGTGCTAGGCCACTCTTGTATATATGCCAGCACCTTCACATCAGACAAAAGCGACGGGATGGCCTCTCAGTGGTCCAAAAATTACATTTTATTGCTGAAAGCCAATTCTGCATGTCGTTTGGAAACCAAGCCCCTAAAAACTACGAAATGAGACGCGAAGCTCAAAATTCATTGTGAATTTTAAGGAAGGGCAGGTCAATCCAAATGATGATATTGTTGATATGGAGAGAGTACTTAGATTGGATCAAAACGACTGTCGTAAGAACTTTATTGCGTTCACATTCCATTATCACCATCATTAGACTGTTAGTTTGTCGTAAGTTTATACATACATTATAACTTTCACATTTGATACAATTACTACTGATTTTATTTTCAAAATTGATACATACATGTTTTTATATGGTGCATGGAATTAAAACAGAAGATAAAAATGCATTTCGCAGAACATAAATATTCGGCAATCTGGTTTTACTACTAAAATGAATTTACGATTTAAAGTATTTCTAAATGGTTACTTCCATCAGTGTTTCTCAAATAGTGGGGCTTGAGCCTCTGTTACGGGGGGCACCTGTGACTTTGGGGATTTGTTTTCTATTATTGAAGAATAAAGTGCAATTGCGTCCCCACTACATTAGGGTGCAGTAGCGCTCTCGTCGGCTGAGTGCGCTCTAGTGGTTAAAAGTTGTGTTTACATTGAGCATTAGGGCTTTGCACAGAGTGGGAAGTGTTTACACAAAGTGTAGCAGGCCCTCAAGTTACACAATGAAAATATTGAACAGGGATGAGAAGTCAGGTGAGATGTTTTACCCAAAACCTATATGGTGAGAGATTTGTTCCCAAAACATTTACACAAATATTGTTTAGATCCACAAAAACATAAGTGATTTACTCTAAAACAAAACAAAAAAATCAGGGCTCTGCAAAACACATGATTCATACCGCATTTATTATTTTAATCGTACTTGATAAATTCTGAAATTAGCTTTGAAGTCTTTTAAAGCAAATTAAATGTGGCCATAAAATAGTGTATGAACCAAGAAGTTTGTTTCATTTTTTTTCAGGAGTTCGGTGTATCTGACCCGGTATTATTTCTCATAGCATCAGTTCCCCTGCCACCCTTTTAAGCTTTTTGTTTTGTTAAAGTGTGTGTGTGTGTGTGTCTGTGTGTGTGTGTGTGTGTGTGTGTGTGTGTGCGCGTGCGTTTGTGTGTGTATGTTCAGTATAAAACTGCATAAAACTTTGTTCATTCCCAATTACTGTGTTTTCGACTTAAATAGTCAGGAAACCAGCAGAGCTGAAAGACAGATGTAGCAATGTGAGACCAGAACCGATAGTATAAAAATGTATGAATATGTTGTTTTACAAAATGGTCCCCTCATAGTTTGATTAACTCGAGAGAGTGTTTGATTAATGTGTTTTGTTTGTCATGAAGTCAACACCATCCATTCATCCCTGCACTAATAATTGATACTCGGCCTGTGCTGACAATTGGCAGTATAGTCTTTCTGTTTGTTTGTTTGTAATTTTCGACAAGCAATCTATTTAAAGCTGTCATTTTGTTGCTGGTGAGATAATGCATGAGTCTGTAGTGGAGCCTAACTTCTGTCTAAGTTCTGTGCCGTCCATAGAAACATCTGATTGGTTAGCAAAGAGTCAGAGCCATTCAGTATTATAGTCCCGTTCTAAACACCAATGCAGAAAAGGAAATGACACAAAATCAGACAGAAGCCCTAATGAACATTCCACAAAAGTACACTGAATTATCTTGTTTGATAATTGTCCTAAAGCGACATTGAATCCGCACTCACCTCCTGGGCTATCCCACAGTGGTAAACAGTAGGGTGCTTAGCACAAAGGCTAACAATAAAGTACTAGTTAATTTGCTACATTGAGCACTTCAGAGAGAGAATTTTGCACAATTTCACTTTAAAATAGATATTAGTAATACAACACGGATTCGTCATTGTGATTTAGAGAGAGTTAGACACACCTAACAGTACTGTCAGGGGATGGTGAATATTGTGTCCAAAACTATGCCACTTAAGGCATTTTTGACCTGACATTTTTTACACAGTTTCATTTTAATGCCTTTAATTTGTTTGAGCATTGTTGTTATATACGCTGTAATTTGCGACTAGCGAATTGCGATTCGTCTGAATGGCAGTTTGTGCATTGCTAAGGAAATAAAAACCTAAACGGTTCCTTCATCAGAGGATATAAAAATATGCAGACAATTAAAAATAAAGAATCACAGTCCCTATATGTTCAAACATTCAAACCAACCATGTGACAAAATAAGAATGCAGCAGTCAGGATGGCCAAGTTTTCGATGTCCCTCCTCTAGATGCTGACAACATGATTTAGGCAACGTTGATGCTAGTGGGGGGCATATAACGGCACACTTACTACATGGTTAATTGAATGGCTCCCACAGCAGTAAGTTTGTGCTGCTTTTTGGCTGGGTGTGAACAAACACGTGTCCTTTTGGGTGTTTAGGCACCTGTGTTATCGGCAGTGTCTCGGTTGTTAAAACAGAAACCTTCAAGCTGTTACTTTTCCATCTGAGCATTTGTGTGGTACTTTTCCTCATTTTGGTTGCAAGTATGTAGCCATTTAAGCCACTCACACAACCATATATTGGTGCAATTTGGAATCACCAGTTAAACTGCCATGCATGTTTTGTGTTCAGACAAAAACAGGGAAAACTACATACAGGGAGAGCAGTATTTGGAATTGAACAAAGGGTCTCTGAACTGTAAGGCAGATATGCGAACCATTCAGTATCTGTCGCATTATCCTCATTAGGGTAAGTAAATACTGAGAAAAAGGAAAGATTTTAGCAACTAGCAAAATGCCAAAATACAATTGAGGACTTTGAATTGCTTAGGATCCCAAAATAAATAATTTGTCTTGAATAAACAGGAACCAGAAGTTGAGTATGTCAATCGTGAATTTTCTTAGAAGTATTTGATATGTAACTCATTAAAATCAGAATGACATGTTTCGACAAGCGAAGACTTATGAATGTGTTCCCCAAAAAATGTTTTAGGGCTGACTGTTCCTCTCACATATTTTCCGTATCTCTCTCTTTGCATCTTGTACCACAATTGTTGCCTAACTGACATCCCGTGTGCTGAACCCTGCCTAAATGAAAGATCACAGTTTGGAGTATTTTTCAGTGTTTCTGCACTTTGCATCCACACTACCCCTTTATCACTCTTTGCATAGTATGATCCTTGGAGTGTGTTTTTGTGCGTTCACTTTGTTGAGAGCACATCTTTATACACAGCATGCTGCGATCGAAGGAAAGAAAAGGATTTGTATTGTCATCCAGTGCAAAGTTTTCACATGCATATGCAACAGTATGTTTAAGGGAAAACTGCATGCGCACTTGGACGGCTCAAGTGTCTCTGCTTGTTTAACTTTTCTTAGTAGTTTTGTATGCCAGCATGCATGAATGAGTTTGTAGATATGTGTGCGCAAGTATGTGTATGGGAGAATGCTGGAAATGAGCAGTCTGTCATGCCTGAGAGGGAGCCAAGCCTGTTTAAATTGCCTTCTGGCTTCCAAGCCTCTCTCTCATCTGCAAACTGGCACCTCTTCTTCCTCTCCACACGCTCACTTTTCTCAGTCCTCTCTTTGCGTAGTATGTCCGCTTCTGTCTTTCCGCCTGGTTTCTATTGAATGCCTCTTGTCTGTCCTCCCCCGACTGTTTCCCCCCCCTTCTTACCTTCCCATGTCTCATTATCTTGCTCTTGTCAGGTCATGACAGTTTTCTGCCACTAATCACATCGAAGGTTAAATACAATGACACCTTTATCTGCGCAGTGATAACCGCCTTAAATGATGAAAGTTTTTTGCACTCTTGGATGCTAAAACTTTAGCATCGTGTTCTGTATCGCACCTGCAAAACTGAGAATAAAAAACAGCCATTTGCAGACATTTAATTTGCAAATTAATGGGGACATGTGTATTACATAGTTTGTACACCTTTTTAAATGGCCAAGTTCAAGCACTTTTTGAAGACTTCCAAAGCCAATTTTTCAATTTCTTCAGTACCAGTTTTAGTGTAACATGCATATGTATTATTGAGCATGACCAGTAGGGGGCGATGACGCCTTATTGGACAATGCTATATAAACTAATGCCAGCTGCTGGTGATTTACAGGGAAGAAGAAAAGCAATCGCAAAGCGAAGCCACCAGAGAGCATCGTTTGTGTCATTTTTGAGCATACTTGTTGAGAAACATGGCAATGATTTCAAGCATTTACAAGCACCTCACCCAAAATTCAAACACTTTTTAATTTTTGAAAACACAACATAAAAATTCAAACATTTTGCAGGGATTTCAAACACCCATACAGATCCTGTAATTATGGTAATTCAGTTTTTTTTAGCTAACCGTCTGTTTCAGCTTAGCTGAATAAAAAAAGCTCCTTTTTAGGCTCCTAAAAGCTATTTTTTGGTGATTTTATCAGTATATTACCATCTATTATGGAACATGATGCACAAAATACCTTAACAATGAATTTTATATCTTAGGACCTCTTATCCTCACTAGTGTCACTGGGATGCTGGATCCCATATCTGGCATCTTTGGGTAGTGGAAAGGGGAGACTCTGAACTGGTTTCCAGACAGTCACAGGGCACACAGACAACCCTTCACATGCTAATTCATACCTAGGGACGATTTGCAGTCGCCAATGTGGAAGAGTGGAGGGAAACCGGAAAACCATGCAGACACAGGAACAACTTTACCTGGAATTGAACTCTGGACCACCACATGAGGGGCTGCTGTGCTAACCACTCATCAATTGTGCTGCTTAAGCTATGGTTGATTGGTTGGATCCTTTAACCCCTAGGGTTAGGGACAACATTTGATGTGGTGTGTATAGGTGCACCTCCCTCTCTGAAAAACACACAACAAAACTAAATTAAAAATATTTACTTTTTAGTGCAACAACCAATATATTATGAAATTGAGAAATAATCTTTAATTATTTACATTTAAAATGGTTATCTTGAAACAAATTATCTCTGCAAAACACAGGAATATGTATTGATTATAGTGGCTTGTGAAACTATTTGGCCCCCTTGAACTTTGTGACCTTTTGCCACATCAAACATAAACATAAAGATATAAAACTGTAATTTCTTATAAAGAATCACCAATAAGTGGGCACAAAAATGAAGTGGAACACACTCTATTGGATATTTTAAACTTTTTTAACAAATAAAAAATAAAAAAGTGGGTGTGCAAAATTACTCAGCCCCTTTACTTTTAGTGAAGCAAACTCTGTCCAGAAGTTCAGTGAGGATCTCTGAATGATTCTATGTTGATCTAAATGACTAACGATGATAAATGGAATCCACCTTTGTGTAATCAAGTCTCTGTATTCATGCACCTGCACTGTGATAGTCTCAGAGGTCTGTATGAAGCGCAGAGAACATCACGAAAAACGAGGGACACAACGAGATACTGTTGTGGAGAAGTTTAAAGCTGGATTTGGATACAACATTTTTTTTCCAAGCTTTAAACATCCCAAGGAGCACTGTGCAAGCAATAATATTGAAATGGGAGGAGTATCAGACCACTGCAAATCTACCAAGATTGGGCCGTTCCCCTAAACTTTCAGCTCATACAAGGAGAAAACTGATCAGAGATTCAGCCAAGAGGCCCGTGATCACTCAGGATGAACTGCAGAAGTTGACAGCTGAGGTGGGAGAATCTGTATATAGGACAACAATCAGTTGTTTACTGTACAAATCTGGCCTCTATGGTAGAGTGGCAAGAAAAAAGCCATTTCTTACAGGTATCCATAAAATTTGTTGTTTAAAGTTTGCCACAAGCCACCTGGGAGACACACCAAACATGTGAAAAAAGGTGCTCTGGTCAGATGAGACCAAAATGGAACAATGCAAGACATTATGTTTGGCTAAAAAGCAGCACAGCTCATCTCCCTCAACACACCATCCCCACAGTCAAACATGGTGGTGGCAGCATCATGTTTTGGGCCTGCCTTTCTTCGGCAGGGACAGGGAAGATGGTTAAATTGATAGGAAGATGGATGGAGCCAAATACAGGACCATTTTGGAAAAAAAACCTGATGGAGTCCGCAAAAGACCTGAGACTGGGACGGAGATTTGTCTTCCTTTAAGACAATGATCCAAAACATAAAGCAAAAACTACAATGGAATGGTTCGCCTAAAAACATATCAAGGTTTTAGAATGGCCAAGTCAAAGTTCAGACCTCAATCCAATTGAGAATCTGTGGAAATAACTGAAAACTGCTGTTAACAAACACTTTCCATCCAACCTCACTGAGCTCGTGCTGTTTTGCATGGAGGAATGGGCAAAAATATCAGTTTATCGATGTGCAAAACAGATAGAGACATATCCCAAGCGACTTGCAGCTGTAATTGCACCAAAAGGTGGCGCCAAAAAGGATTAACTCAATGGGGCTGAATAATTTTGCACACCCACTTTTTAGTTTTCTATTTGATAAAAACGTTTAAAATATCCAATAAGGTGGGTTACACTTCATGATTGTGTCCCACTTATTATTGATGCTTCACAAGAAATGACCGTTTTAAATCTTTATGTTTGAAGTCTGAAATGTGGCAAAAGGTCACAAAGTTTAAGGGGGCCAAAAGGTTCTCAAGCCACTGTATTTACAGATATAAGAATAGAATAGAATAGAATTTACTTTTATTGTCATTCTTTGTAACAATGCACACCGAACGAAATGTCGATACACCTGACCCGTACAGTTAGACTGTAGCGAGCCGATGCAGCCGCAGCCAAACAGGGCGCAGCCATTTTAGTCATTGGGTGACCAAACCCCCCAATTCCAACCCTTAATGCTGAGCGCCAAGCAGGGAGGCAATGAGTACCAATGTCGTAAGTCTTAAGTATGACTCGGCCGAGGCTTGAACCAGTCTCAGAGCGCCCTACCATCTAGGCTACCGAGCTGGTAAGATAATTATCATGAAAAAAAGCTAATTTTATTTTTATACTCAACACAATGCATGTTGTGCAATCAAGTCAACTTGAAGAGAAAATAAAAACACATTCTTAATATTTGGCTACTAGATGTCACTGTAATGTGTTGTGAAACCAAAAAGTGGTGCTAAAAAGTACAAAGCAGAATATAAACTGTGGAGACTCAACATGACAAAACTGCACCATTTTCCTTCTAATATTTTTCCCAGCCTTTCACAAAGTTTTGAATTTTCTGGGTTCCCGTAGCAGCAAAATGGTGGACAATCATGTCAGCTCTCTGCGTGGGCCTTATGTTATGTCAAATGAGTACAAATGTATTCACGTACGAGTACTTTAAAAAAATCACGTTTATATGCCAGTCAATGAATTTGTGCTTATTATTTAAGTGTTTTTTTTTCTTTAATGAGTGAAAGTTTTTTTATTAAGAGGGAGTGATGAAAAATACACACTGTACCTTTAAAAATGTCAATAGGGATTTTCAACAACAACATGATGAAAAGTTTGCTATTAATTAAAAAATAAATGAATCAAATAGTAGTTTTTTAGCAATATATTCTGTGTTCCCCTGTTAAAATTGCTTTCATGGCATGTATATACTGGACTGTCTCAGAAAATTAGAATATTGTGATAAAGTTCTTTATTTTCTGTAATGCAATTAAAAAAACAAAAATGTCATACACTCTGGATTCATTACACATCAACTGAACTATTTCAAGCCTTTTATTATTTGAATATTGCTGATTTTGGCTTACAGCTGAAAAAAACTCAAAAATCCTATCTCAAAATATTAGAATACTTCCTCAGACCAAGTAAAAAAAATAATTTTATAACAGCAAAACTAAATCAAACATTTGAAAATGTCCATTGATGCACTCAGTACTTGGTTGGGAATCCTTTTGCACGGATTACTGCATCAATCCGGCGTGGCATGGAGGCAATCAGCCTGTGGCATTGCTGAGGTGTTATTGATGCCCAGGATGCTTCGATAGCGGCCTTCAGCTCATTTGCATTTGTAGGTCTGGTGTCTTTCATCTTCTTCTTAACTATACCCCACAAATTCTCGATGGGGTTCAGGTCAGGGGAATTAGCAGGCCAATCAAGGACAGTGATGCCATGGTCAGTGCACCAGTTACTGGTGGTTTTGGCACTGTGGGCAGGTGCCAGATCATGCTGGAAAATGAAATACTCATCTCCATAGAGCTTTTCAGCAGATGGAAGCATGTAGTGCTCTAAAATCTCTTGGTACACAGTTGCATTTACTCTGGACTTGATGAAACACAGGGGACCAACACCAGCAGCTGACATGGCTCCCCAAACCATTGCTGACTGTGGGAACTTCACACTGGATTTCAAGCAACTTGGATTTTGCTCTTCTCCAGCCTTTCTCCAGACTCTGGGGCCTTGACTTCCAAATGAAATGCAAAACTTGCTTTCGTCTGAAAAGAGGACTTTGGACCACTCTGCAACTGTCCAGTGCTTCTTCTCCATAGCCCAAGTCAGACGCTTCTTCCGTTGTCTTGAGTTCAGAAGTGGCTTGACCATGGGAATACGGCTATTGTAGCCCATTTCCCGGACACGTCTGTGAACTGTGGCTTTTGATACCTGGACTCCAGCTTCAGCCCACTGTCTTTGAAGCTCCCTCAAATTCTGGAAGCGGCTCTTCTTCACAATTTTGTTAAGGCTGCGGTCATCTCTCTTGGTTGTGCAACGTTTCAGGCCACATTTTTCCCTTCCAACAGACTTTTTGTGGATATGCTTTGAAACTGCACTCTGTGAACAGCCTGCTCTTTGAGAAATTTCTTTTTGTGTCTTACCCTCCTGATGGAGGGTATCAATGATGGTCCTCTGGACAGCAGTCAGATCAGCAGTGATTTAGTTTACTGAACCAAGCTGAGTGTTTTTAAGGCTCAGGAAACCCTCGCAAGGTGTTTCGAGTTAATTAGATGATTCAGGTGATTAGTTGAATAGCCTACTTGTATACTTTTTCATGATATTCTAATATTTTGAGATAGGATTTTTGAGTTTTCTTAAGCTGTAAGCCAAATTCAGCAATATTAAAATAATAAAAGGCTTGAAATAGTTCAGTTGATGTGTAATGAATCCAGAATGTATGACATTTTTGTTTTTTTAATTGCATTACAGAAAATAAAGAACTTTATCACAATATTCTAATTTTCTGAGACAGTCCAGTACATCCCAGGGGTTTCCAATTTTGATACAACAAGCAGAGACACTTGAGCCGTCCAAGTGTGCATGCAGTTTTCCCTTAAACATACTGTTGCATATGCATGTGAAAACTTTGCACTTGATATTTAATTATGATGAAATGGATTGGATTACAGAATGACCACAAGTTTATGTGTTTTTGGTTTTTAATCATGTGATATTTGCAAGAACCTCACATTGGTCTTTACTTGAGCTCTGAGCAGCTCTGAGCAACTCCAATGTCCTTATTTAATTTACAGTGGGTTAACGGGAAATGTTTCTGCTTGAATTTTTATAAACACATTATTTTAATTTTAATGTTAACACAAGGGGCAGCACGGCGGCGCAGTGGTTAGCGCGTGTGCGGCACAGGTCTTGGGAACCTCCTGTGTTGTTTCAAATCCAGCTACCGGACTTCCTGTGCGGAGTTTGTATGTTCTCCCCGTGCTTGCGTGGGTATCCCCGGGCACTCCGGTTTCCTGCCACATTCCAAAGACATGCATTTCAGGTGGATTGGCTGGTCCAAATTGTCCCTAGGTGTAAATGAGCGAGCAAGTTGTCTGTCCCTGTGTGCCCTGCGATTGGCTGGCAACCAGTTGAGGGTGTCCCCTGCCCACTGCCCGATGATTGCTGGAATGGGCTCCAGCACCCCCGCGACCCTACTGAAGATGAGCGGTGCAGCTAATGAGATGAGATGAGATGTTTACACAAGTGGGGACTCTGTTGTTGTAAAGATATTTTTTATAATGGCTTTGATTACAATCTCCCTCTTCACATAGTGCAAGTGTGTCATATTACTAGATAAGTTTAATAAAACATTTTTTTCACTCAAACCCCAAATTTTGAGTACCGTAAATTCCGGACTATAAGCCGCTACTTTTTTCCTAAATGTTCAGCCTTGCGGCTTATTCAGTGAAGCGGCCAATTTATGGAATTTTTCTAACGGCCACCAGCGGCGCTGGAGTGTAAAAGGTAAGATTAAGACCAGTAGAACATGTGCCCCAAGAAAGACTGCAACCTCTAAGTTTAAGCATACATTGCCTGTAAAGTTAAAGTACGTTCCGATAACGAGGAAGACGCCCTTGATCGCGATAGTTATGAGGAGGAAGTTGAGGACGATCCTTTGTGAATTTCACAATTGCGGAATGATGTTTTTAACAGGTACGTTTGATACATTGCGAGCGTGATCCTACTAGCGTGTTGATACCTTTCAAAGGCACGGTTTGGGATGAAAGTTATATTATTATTATTAAAGCTTTGAAAACTCTCTCGGTGTACCGTCTTTCTTTGTAAATATGTGTACCCATGTATACTATGTATTTGCAACTGTATATTTTTGTAATGTATTTATTTTAGAGATTTTTTCTGTTATGTGTCCTACGGACGAATCAAAAAGAAGGGACGGAGCAAACGCGGGCTGATGGGAATTGGGGTAAAGCTGAGTTACCGGTAGATCTGTCAAGTCAAGTCAAGTCAAGTCATTTTTATTTGTATAGCCCTAAATCACGAAGAGTCTCAAAGGGCTTCACAGATCACCACACTATATTACACAGACTATTTTTCAGCCGACGAGAAGAGTAGGTTATTCATATGCTATGGAGTAGAAGTGAGTTTTAAGTTTAGATTTAAACATTTCCACTGAGGTTGCAGATCGGATCTCAGGGGGAAGAGCATTCCACAGCACTGGTGCCCGGATGGAGAACGCTCTCGAACCAGCAGAAAACGTCTTTGCTCTTGGGATCACCAGAAGACCGGCACTCTCAGATCGTAGGCTTCGGACCGGGACGTAGGGGCAAATCAGATCTGAAAGATAAGAGGGAGCTAGTCCATGTATGATTTTGTACAATACTAAGAGAACCTTGAAATCACATCTATGGCTAACTGGGAGCCAATGCAGGTTAGCCAAAATTGGTGTTATGTGATCGTACTTTTTTGTCCTAGTAAAAAGCCTCGCTGCGGCATTTTGTACCAGCTGAAGTGACTTGATTCTAGACTTCGGGAGACCAGAGAGTAGTGCATTACAGTAATCGAGACGGGAGGTGACAAACGCATGAATTATAATTTCCGCATCAGACTGAGACAGTATTGAACGGATTTTAGCAATGTTACGAAGATGGAAGAAAGCGGTTCTAGTAATTTTCTTTACATGTATTTCAAAGGATAGATCAGGGTCAAATATGACACCTAAATTTTTAACTGAGTCACATCTGTCTGTTGTCGCATCGGACAATAGTGGATGGATATTTTTCCCACCCTTAACTTTGGAAATATACATTTTGTTTCCTTCGATTACTTTCAACCGGACCCGGACTTTACAAGTCTGCATCATACGTTAATTACGGTATCATTTTCCATTTACAGAACTGTGGTTCTAGAACTGTGTACTAAAATCCCCCCCCCCCCCCCCCTTGGCTTTGTAGCGTATTATGATTCGACCGAAAACGGATAATGGATAATTGATAAGGAATATAGTACAATAAACCTTACAATATCCCCCGCTACAATCCTGGAACTTACAGACTGGTGTGGATTAAAATTGTGATCGTGTCACATATTTTAATGCGGGCACACGTGGCTAATACATGGGTGCGGCTTGTGTAGGATCAAAAGTGGCAAATCACCTAAAAAGTGGTGGGTGCGGCTTATAAACAGGTGCGATCTATAGTCCGGAATTTACAGTAGTTATCAATACAAATTACACATGTCGATGCTATAAATGCATACAATACCATACTTCTGGAAAGTTTACACGTTCTCCCCTTGCCCAACAGTTCCTTTTTCCTGTGCACTCTGGTTTCTTCCTGGATGGTTGATTGGTTAGTTTCATCAACTGCCATTAAGGACTATAGACCACCTGCACTCCATTTATCATCCTGAATCCGATGCACGTGTTTGAGGTCATTAGCTGCATAAAGACACCTGTCCACCCCATATAATCAGTAAGACTTTAACTTGTAACATGGCGAAGACCAAAGAGCTGTCCGAAGACACGAGAGAGAAATTGTACACCTACACGAGGCTGGAAAGGGCTTTGGAGCAATTGCCAAGCAGCTAGGTAAAAAAAGGTTCACTGCTGGAGCCATCATTAGAGAATGGAAGAAGCTAAACATCACTGCCAATCTCAATTGGAGTGGAGCCCCATGCAAGATGTCACCTTGTGGGGTCTCACTAAGAAAGGTGAGGAAGTTCGTCATTGACCTGAAAAGAGCTGGGACCACCGTTTCCAAGGTTACGGTAGGTAATACACTAAGACGTCATTTTTTAAATCATGCATGGGACGAAAGGTTCCCCTGCTTAAACCAGCACCCGTCAAGGTCCATCATAAGTTTGCATATGACCATTTGGATGATACAGAGGAGTCATGGGAGAAATTTTAATGGTCAGATAGGAACAACATATAATGTTTTGGGTCATAATTCCACTAAGCGTGATTGGAGGAAGAAGGATAAAGGGTACAATCCGAAGAACACCATCCATACTCTGAAGTAACATCATGCTTTGGGGGTGTTTTTCTGCGTATGGGACAGGGCGAGTGCACCGCATTGAAGAGAGGATGACTGGGGCCGTGTATTGTGAGATTTGGGGAACAACCTCCTGCCCTCGGTCAGAATATTGAAGATTGGAGGTTGCTGGGTCCTCCAACACGACAACGACCCGAAGCACACAGCCAAGAAAACCAAGGAGTGGCTCCGTAAGAAGCATATCAAGGTTGTAGCATGGCCCAGCCAGTCTCCAGACCTGAACACCATTTAACATTTTTGGAGGGAGCTCAAACTCTGTCACAGCAACAGCCCAGAAACCTGACTCATCCAGAGAAGATCTGTGTGGAGGAGTGGGCCAAGATCCCTCCTGCTCTGTGTGCAAACCTGGTGAAAGACTCCAGGAAACATTTGACCTCTGTAATAGCAAACAAAGGCTACTGTACCAAATAATACCATTCATTTTCTCAGCAGTTCAAATACTTATTTGCAGCTACTGTATATTACACAAATAAATTGTTAAAAATGAATGAATTGTGATTTCTGGATTTTTGTTTTTGATTCATCTCTCTCACAGTGGACATGTACCTATGATGACAATTTTAGACCCCTCCATGATTTCTAAGTGGGATAAATATAAATATAGCATGTTTTTGATTATTTCTTTTTAATTGTTTTACATTTTGGCCAATGGCATTTGAGCTTGCAAGGAGAAAGTGAGAAGACTGCCAAGATGCAAAACAAAATAAATCCAGGTCTACAGGTCCTTCCCAGAGTCCTTTATTTCTATTAAATCTCTTTGGTGACAAAAAAAGCAGATCACCCCTTAAGGTGTGAGTGTCAAAGAACAGCAACATAATTGGTCAATAGTGACAATGACATAAGCAGTGCATTAACAGATCACAAGATTTTTTTTTTTTTTAACATTACATGGTTTACTGATGGAACACTAATAGTCAATGTGTGGTAATTTAATATTTGAATACATATTTTTCAACAATAAATCATGATTTTATCTCCAACTTTGTATTAAAATTCAAAGAGAACAAACTAGCTTCTAGATCGATGAAACATTTGTCACACTGATTCTTGTGTTTTGTTTAGTTTTTTTTGTGTTTGTGTGTTTTGTGTGTGCCGGAATGTGAGTAAAAGAACAGAAACTTGAAAATCTGGTAAATTGCTGGACAGAGTATTGTCCCAGCATGGGATGGACATAATAGAATTGTCAGGGCGGACCAGAACAGAGCAGGAGACCCCAGAGCGTTCGTTACAAGTCTTTTATTTGGGGAAGCGTACAGGGTTAGCGGGAGACGCGATGACCGTCGAACGTCAGCAGCAACGCCGTGAAGACAACTTCGGGACACGTAGCCAATCGTAGCGTGGGACGGAAGCAGGTCGAGTTTACCCGGACTGGAGAGAAGATCGTAGCGTGGAACGGAAGCAGGTCGGATCGGAGGCAGGCAGAATCAGGTAAACAAGTCAAAAATACACAGGAAAATCAGGCGAGTCAAACGGGGTAAAAAGTAATCCTCAGACGAAGAGGTTTCCGCGTTGCATGCTTAAAAAGGGAACATAAACCAATCAGGGAGCGCATTCCAGCGCGTCAGATGATTACCCCAGGTGGCTCCACTTGGGTAATCATGACAGAACCCCCCCCTCAAGGGACGGCTCCAGAAGTCCCTCAGGAAAAAAAATAAAATAAACCCAAGACACGTCACAGGAAAACACAGGTAAATCAGGAGAGTCAACTCAGGACAGGCAGAATCAGAACCGGCAAGACAGGAGAGTCGACTCAGAACCGGCAAAACAGGACAGGCAGAATCAGAACCGGCAAAACAGGAGAGTCGACTCAGAACCGGCAAAACAGGACAAGAGAATCAGGAGAGTCGGAATCAGGACTGGCAGGCAGCAGAGTCGGAGTGGCAGACCGGAGAGTCGGAGTCGGAGTGGCAGACCGGAGAGTCGGAGTCGGAGTGGCAGGCCGCGGAGTCGGAGTCGGACTGGCAGGCCGCGGAGTCGGACTGGCAGGCCACGGAGTCGGAGTCGGACTGGCAGGCCGCAGAGTCGGAGTCGAACAGGCAGGCCGGGGAGAGTCGAACAGGCAGGCATGGGAGTCATTGCGCAGTCACAAGGCCGAAGGTGCCTTAGCCAATTTCGCCACGTCGGAAATGACTTGCCGAACTGCACATTCTAAAGGGGAATTGGGCTGCTGGTTCTGGCTTTCATAATCGTCAGGGGGCAGATGTACGAACGCGGGGTCCATTCTGGTCTGAGGATTCTGTCAGGGCGGACCAGAACAGAGCAGGAGACCCCAGAACGTTCGTTACAAGTCTTTTATTTGGGGAAGCGTACAGGGTTAGCGGGAGACGCGATGACCGTCGAACGTCAGCATCAACGCCGTGAAGACAACTTCGGGACACGTAGCCAATCGTAGCGTGGGACGGAAGCAGGTCGAGTTTACCGGGACTGGAGAGAAGATCGTAGCGTGGAACGGAAGCAGGTCGGATCGGAGGCAGGCAGAATCAGGTAAACAAGTCAAAAATACACAGGAAAATCAGGCGAGTCAAACGGGGTAAAAAGTAATCCTCAGACGAAGAGGTTTCCGCGTAGCATGCTTAAAAAGGGAACATAAACCAATCAGGGAGCGCATTCCAGCGCGTCAGATGATTACCCCAGGTGGCTCCACTTGGGTAATCATGACAAAAATAAGAAAAAAAAAGTAAGGTAAGGCCAACAACCACCAAAAGCTTCAACCTCTCACCAAAATTAAAGATCTTGGAGCTGACATATAGGAAGAGGGGTAGGAACAAGAAATAATGGCCCGGATAGCTCAAACCTTAGCTCCACTCGCCAGACTTACACCTATAGAGAGGGATAAAATCAAAGCATAATCAAAGATCATACAATGCAAGCACGGGTTACTTCAACTGGGTCATCAGCTGGGGACCACCGGTCATTGATGTTTCGCTTCTTTAACCCCAGGACATCTCCCGGTGGCGGAGCGATGGCTGAGAAATCTCCCTGCCAACCCCACTGATGCCCTAGGTGTTACTTGAAGGCCCCCAGTTCCTGTCATTCCTCTGCAGCCACAGCCAGAAGCTGCCCTTTTCCGCCTCTTCTGACAGAAAAGATAATCCGAGCCTTTGAAATATGATGCTATAGGAAACTTTAGTCATCAGATACATAGCCCATGTGACAAAATAAACGGTGCACAGCACATTTGACCCTATGAAGAACTGCTTGTCAACTGTGCGCAGACTGAAAGTGGTATGGTCCCATCACAAGACTATCAGGATTGGCCAAGATCATTTTCCAGGGCACGGTCCAAGAGGGCCTAAGGAAAGGAAGACAAAAAAGAACTGGGCCAACAAGATTAAGGAATGGACTGGTTCCCATTTGGCCACGACACAAACGCAGGTCAGGAACCCTCAGCAGTAGAGAAAGCTTTCCAGAGTAGCTTCTTCAATTGTGCCCCGATGACCAGAATGTTAGGGGTCCCTGAACCAACCACTAAAACATCATGTCATTTAGAAATAAAAAATACTAGAAAATTGCAATGACACATAACTTTCAAGCTTTTTTCAGAACCTGTCCCCAGGCTACTCAGGTGTTCTTAGCGTGGTACCTGGTTCCCACAGGTACAAAATTTGAATCCCCTGCTCTAAAATATATGTTCATGTTGCAAAACAGTGCAGCCCCAACGACATGCAATTTCTGAAAGCGCCAGACCTTTTGTTTCTATGTGCCATTGTGCCACATTGCACACAATTTTGAAATGACTCATGCGTTTCGAGCTTATTTTCGTCCATCAATATGTGTGCGAGTGAGTGTGTCTTTGTACATACACATCTCTTGATACACCACTAATAACTACCATTTTTGTTGTCCTTCAGTGTAATGGCCTCCATAAATCACATCATATGGTCCTTAGTGATTCGCCGCTAGGCCCCTGGTTCCATCTCTCGTAGCCTTGTGTCTCCCTCCCCCTCGAACCCCCCAGGCCCACATGAATTCTAGCCTTACCCCAACCCCTCTGCTGGCCCTTGTTCAGGGTTTTTGATGAGGTCTGCTTGATCGAACTGGGTTGTTTGGAGGCCTTTTCGATTATCAGCTGCAGCACTTGCCTCTATTTTTCTCCCTCCATTGATTATCACATTAGCAAAGGCTTGATGTTAAGTCCCTATCCTCATCGTTTTCTTGGTCCAAGGTTAGAGCTTATGGCACTAAACGAGGTGAAAAAAATACATGTGAGATGGAGGGATTAGTTTAGTTTAGGGAGTTGGGTGAACGACACTTAAAATTTTGGTATTAATCCGATCCAACAAAATACCCTGTAGTGTCGATCGATACCGATACCTATCAAATACTTAGACTTTTTGCTTGTCATGATCATTTGGTTAGTTTATTTTTATGATGGAAACACCGCAACAATTTTAGGCAAGAACATTGTTTCATATTTTTAATGAAATATCTACAAATGACACTTTAACAGTATAAAAAATAAATATGCCTATTTATATTGCATCTGTTTCAGAACAAAAGCCGAGGGAGTCAGACAAAAAAGCAGCAATATAACATGAATACAATTATAAAAATGTCATATTTAGCTTCTGATAAGGGTGAGTGTGTAGATTTGGCTCTCTTCTGCCTGGCTGGCAAGATGCAGCAGTAGACCAGGTAGAGATTGGTGCTAAAATAATCTTTATAAGTCACACGAACTTATAAAGTGGCCAAAAGTGCTGGGTGTGAGAGAGGGTTTCTCTATGAACACGTAGAACAATATGAGAACAATATTGGAGTGGTGAATTATTGACCCCAGGACAATAATATCAGTGCAATCCAAGTCCTTGCTTAGTAACTATAATTTTGATATTTGCATCAATCCACCCACCCCTAGTTTGGTTTGAGGAGCACTCTGGACAAAATGGGCTCAATAGTTCACTGTGGAATTTTGTGAAGAGCGTTTGCACGTGTACGCCTGTGAGTGTATTACGATGTCTAAAGGGCATTCATGTTTGGCCTTGGTTACTTTGCCTGGCATCATCACGTATTTTGAGAGCTTTCGAAACCTTCATGCGTTTTTGACCAAGGCTGTTTTTCCACACTTTCATTCTGTTTCTCTTCATCGTGTGTGTCTGTACTTTTTTTTATTTATCTGTTGCAGCTTTTGAAACACACCTGCATACAAAACTGTTCACAGCATAATACTGCTTTGACTGTATCCATGATAACGCCTATCTCCACAACACAAACCCACACTAACACAAGTTAACTGTGCTTCACCTGCACATAATGAGTTTCTACAACACTTAAAAGTACAACATCCAAGTGAACAACGTTAACAGTGTATAATAGTCAAAACAAAGTACAACAGTGTGCTATAATAGTCATAACAAAGAACAACAGTGCGCTACTGCCAGGACCGGAACAGGCAGTGGACCCAAATGCGTAACGTTTCACACAAAACGTTATTGCGTAATCAAGGAAGTCAGGCGAGGGGAAAAAAAACAAGAGTGATCCGGTGCTCGCTGGGCAGGAGGAGTAGGAAGCCCTTGGAAGCAAGTCTGGCAGCCAGGACGGAAAAACGGAGTGTGGTCGAAGTTCGGAAGCAAGTTGGACAGCCCGGACGGTAGAACGGAGCGTGGTCAGGGAACGGAAGCAAGTCAGGCAGCCTATACCGGAGAACGGAGCGTGGTCAGGGATCAAAAGCAAGTTGGAAAGCCGGTTCGGTAGACGGAACGTGGTTGGAGATCGGGACAAGTCAGGTAACCGGAGACGATCGGGAAGCCAGGGACAGACGAGCAGGAAACAGGAACAGGTAGAGAACAGAACGGGAGCCTGAGTCAAAAATGCTTGCCTTGCATGTGCGGAGGTTTGCTGATGGACTTACTAGGTGTTAAAATAGGAGGAGGACTAATTAGCGAACAAGTGGCAGCTGGGGCTGAACGATGGAGTGGTGAAGGCAATTGGCAAATTATGACAGCTAGAATAGTCAAAATAACAAATTGGTATCTTATTTACATTGTTTTCACGACAATAAGGTGCATTGTGTTCAAAGTGAAGTCTTTGTGGTCGGTTTTATTTCTGTATTGAATACATCACAGAGCTCACCGCACGAAACGGTGTGGGAGCTGTTTGCTGCGGTCGCATTACAACAACACAGACAAGAAAACAAGTGTGCTTATTCAAAAATACTTTGGAAGTAAAACTAAATTTCGTTCTGTTGCATTTAAGTTTTGAAAACAAAGTCGTACACTCATGTGAAACAAAGGTTTAAGAAAAGAACTGGTGCAAAACTCACATTTTTACTGGTAATCCATATCAAACAAAACTGTCCGAATCCTCGTCCATCGTTTTTCACCAGAACCGCTTTGCTGAATCTCCATTTAAAGTGCACTTTCTCCACTTTCAGAATCCCTTTCAGAGTCCCTTTCTGTGCTGTACATCTCCTTGGAAATAATGCTGGCTTTTGTGAAAAACAGTCCTGAGAGATGTTAGCCCAAGCATCGACAAACCATTCATTTGATTGCAATCTGCTGGACGTTTCTGCGCAACCGTTGTCCTGATCATGGTGGAAAATGAAATGGCTAAATGTGCTACGTCGTTAACATGAATGAGTACTTTCGCATATGGTATGTCTCGTCACGTGTCTTATTCTGCAGGACACAGGAGATGTATAGAAGTCTCAGGAGATCGTCCACATGTCTTGCTTATTTGAAAAAGTGAACAGACACACAAAAACATCTCAATTTCATCAGAAAAATGTTTGAAGTCCATGACTCCAAGGCCTAAACCTGTGACCTCTCAGTCTCGCAGCGGGCACCCAACCCTACGGCCAACAAGCTGGTTTAATTCTGCTGCGTAACATCACAGAGAGGGCACACCGCATGCCGCAAAATTTAAAGAAAATCTGAGAGCTTCATATGGTCCTAATGTTCATGAACATACTGTAGTCGTCTTTTTAGGTGTCCAATGGTGAAAACAGCATGACTAATTTGTTAATTCCTTGCTTTACCATTGTTGGAAGAGGGAAAGACTAAAAAACAAAAAAACAATTTTATAACTCATAATGTCATTGTGATTAATTTAGTCTCCATTTGAAAGACAAATGGGAAACATTAATGTGCCTCCAGCACACACCGTTCAAGATAGTGAATATTTCCAGGACTAATTGAAATCATTAAGGAATAACGAAAGGTGATCGTTATTAACCCATTTGTAACAAACAGCATGACAGTACGTGGGTCATCTGTTAGCTAGTTTATGTTCCCCCCACGGCAAAAGACATGTCAAATATTTATACAAGTGTATGCATGTATTCCAAGCTGGCTTTTTACTGCATTTTATTGCTAAGGATAATGACTCCAGTTCCTTTTTATGTTATCCATATTCGATTTAAAAAAAAAAAAAAGCATGAGTTAATATGGTGAAATGAAAAATGTTGGGAAACAGGATAATAAAGGTGTGAGAAGTATAAGGAAGGGTTCTGGGTTTATGAATTTTATTTTACGATATATTATTGAAAAGTGGCAAGGTCAAATCCAACTGATTTCTCAAAGCCCCATAGCTTAATATTGTTGTTTCCATTTTCTCTGCATGCGTTTTCCTCATCTATCGCCCAAATGCACAAAATGTGCTCCTCATTTACACTGTCTGCTGCTCGCCCTCCTTTGCAAGTCCCTCCAATGCTTTCCCCCTTAATCCCATCCACGGTAGTTGAGTGACAAACCTAATTGGAGTGTAGCAGAGGTCCAGAGGGATAGCCGACATTTTTGAAAACAGACACTCACTGTATGAAGCTGCAGTGATGGCCTGTCTGGTGAAATCTGTGAGAGGAGATTAGCAAGAGCGGGTGGGGGCGTGTATGAGAGTGAGAAGTACCTTCTGTAAAGCTTGAATGTCAGATTCCTAAAGGAAACTCCCAAATGTAAGATGTGGCGGACTGATTTCAGTTTGCTGCAGCCAAAATGTTTGCTCACATCAATTTCAATGACATGCAACGAATCAGAAAAGAACAAAAACAAAAATCAGGAATTGCTGATTGAAGATTGGATTTATATAGTGCTTAATAATTGCGAACACTTGGGATAGCTGTCGATTTTATAACCAGTGTTAGTCCCTCATTTTTTTGGCCTCCCAAAGAGGTCCCACAATATTCAAATCCCACCAAGTAAAAAAATGTATTTATTTATTTTTTTTGTTTTTAATGTATCCATTTATTAATGTTTTTATTATGTATCCTATTACAAATTGAAACCAAAGAACCAGATTTACAGTCTCAATATTTTATTCAACAAATAAAAGCATTTCTACTTTATAAATATTTTTATTTTACAAATAACTTTTTTATTGTTAAATCATAACTGAATTCAAAACAGCTTGTTTTTACTTCACGCAATAATTTGTCAACATCATATGGACATTATAGAAACTGTATTTTTCTAGTCCAATTTGTTGGCAATAGAAAGCATCTTCTTCTAACTTTTTGTGATTTTGTCGGCCCAGAGTGCTATGCTGACTTGATGGCTCTGACAGAAACTTGACATTGAAAAAAAAAAATGCGTGTAGGTTAAACTCTTTTACGTAGGTTTACAGTCAAGACCACAAAGTCATTGACGCACAGGCAGATACAAGGAGAAATTGGGCATTGCGACCATTTAGCCAATAAAAATGCATAACTCAACACGACCCCAATGTACCAGCTGAATTTGGGCCCGGGTTTAAGATCTTACTTCGAGATTGGAAATGGTGGACAAAACTTTCTCCTGCTTGCGAATAGCTAGCTCGCTTTGGAGTTGTCCAACCTTTTTCAATTAAATTAGCACAATATTTTTTCTAGTGCAGCTTGGTCTCTTCAAGTTTAACATTTGTTGGCGCGGTCACTTTGGTGGATTACCGCCCCCTAGCCAGTCATAGTTTCTGAGACTGGTGACATTTCTCAACCCATTGTAGAGGGCTCTCAGACCCCATCTCAGAATCTGATTGATGTTTGGTAAAACAGCTTTTATGTTTTTTTGTTTTTTTTGTGAACACCTCCAGGTAGATGTACGAGACTATAACCAACTGAAAGCTGAAAAATGATCGGTTCCATGCTTTAATATGAAAACACACATCTGGAATCAGCGCAACCAGGGAGAAGTAATAAGAGGACATTGACAGAAAATTCAGAATCATTTGATAAGTAGTGATGGTCAGAATAAAATTAACATCAAATGATTCCGATATTTGTCATGCCATAAGAGAAGGCCTTGAAGGCCCTAATAGCCCGCAAATGTTACCCAGGACCATAATAATCTGACATTGAGTCTCTGAAAGGCGGCACGGCCGCTGAGTGGTTAGGGTGTCCACCGCACAGTTCTGGGGTAATGGGTTAAAATCCAGCTACAAGTTTTCCCGTGCAGAGTTTGCATGTTCTCTCCGTGCTTGCGTGGGTTTCATCCGGGCACACCGGTTTCATCCCACATTCTGAAAACAAATTTGTGTGAGCCAGTGAGTTGGCTGTTTTTGTGTGCCCTGTGACTGGCTGGCAACCAGTTCATGCCTGCCCACTGCCCGAAGATAGCTGGGATGGGATCCTGCACCCCCGGGACCCTAGTGAACATAAGCGGTGCAGATAGTGGAGTTATGGATGATTCTCTAAATTTCACCCATGAGATGAAATCTCTTCAGATAACATCCGTTTGAATATCTTATTTTTTTTCAAAAGGAAAAATTGCTTTGTATCCGTCAAGGGTGAATTAAATTAGTCACCTATTGAAAAGATAAATCCGGCGCGGCACTGAGAAATGTTTTTATTAAATAATTGATCATCAAAATGCTTGCTGTGAAGATGCCAACTAAACTGTCACATCCTGTCAATTTAGGCGCATCGCATACTCAAATTTTCTGTGACATGCTGAGAAACAAAGAAAATGAAATAAATAAGAACTATGGCCCTTTTTCCAAAATGAAAGCTGTTTAGGGCAGCTGGATATTAACAACCTGAAATTGAGAATGTCTGCCTTACAGCGGTATGTTGCAATATGGCGAACAGCACAGCCAAGGCCTGGTGTCTCCATGTGGCTAATTGGTTGGATGATGTCTGTGTTCTTTGTAAACATTTGTATTATTGTGTAGTGAAGTCTGCTGTGGGTGGTAAAGTTGTGCACTTCTACCGTACTAAATCGTTGTGTTCGCTGTTATGTGCAGTGTTGAGACTAATGCGTTACAAATAAAGGCGTTTTGGGATATAATTATTTTCCTGGGTAACGAGTACTATAACACGTTATCAATGAAAATTTGTAACTCAACTGTCGTTACAACCCGGTGCATTACTCCCATACTTTTAAAGAAGAATTACACCCTGCTCTGATTGCTAACGGTTCCTCCTTCTTTTACGATTGAAGATACGACCCACAAATTGCCACCAATGCCCAAGTAAGGTGGGCAAGTTTATATTTGCTTGGATAGTACAATTGAATACAGTTATAGCGGAGCTGTCTCAAGCACAGAGTAAAGGGAGGTGAATTTCTTCTAATGGGGATATTCTCCCTACCATGTATTCTCACATCTATGCTGTATGTACAACTAAATTATTTGGTTGTTTGTCACCAGTAGCATATGGTAGGCAGAACATGGAGAGCAGTCGTTGCATACACAGGAACAACAAAATCAATGGGGCAAACAGAGCACAGAATTATGGTAAAACTGTGCTTAACCTTATTTTTCATATTATCAGTGATTAGTTGGGTCTGGCTTTGCAAGGCCCGACTCATTACCAATATTGCTGTAAGCACTACGAGTCATGCTAACAGCTACGTGCTAATGAGTTATGCTAACTGCACCTCACCAATGATTCATGCTAACTGCTATATGCTTACTGAAATATGATAATAATTATGCTAACAACTACATGCTAACAGCTACATGGTAACCAGCAATACTAACGGTTATATACTAATGCATTATGCAATCGGCTACATGCTAATGCGATATGCTAGTGATTACATGCTAAGAAGTCACGTTAACGAGTCTTACTAACACATGCTAAAGAATCATCCAATCGTTAGCATCCACCATTTCCACATGGTTGAATTTCATTCATTTCATGGGCATTGACCTACTTGCGCCACCCCTGGAAACTTCCCTGGGTACCATGGGGACCCATTTAAATATATGGGCCCCATGCCTTCCGGATGGGCCCATTACAAAATGTTATTATACAGAGTAATAACAGTGTTAATACTATGTTATTACAACGGCTGTGATTTTTTTTTAGACTTTCCCTAAGGCCTCTCCTTATTGCCATCGACGTGTCAACGACTACATGCTAACAAGTTTATGCTAACGGTTACATGCTAACGTCTTCCAGATCCAGCCCTAACCCTCACAATTGCCTCGGGAATTCTACTTAGCTATTAGATTCCGGCTATACTTTGCCCATTAACTTATTCAAAACCTACATATGTTTATATGTATATATTAAGAATTTTATATGCACTATTTCTTCTTTTCTATGATAAAAAAGACAAAAGAAAGAAAGCTGCTATTTGTTCTTGCTGCTATTTGTTCTCTGTATTGTGCCTTATTATTGCATGTTTGTATCCAGAGAAGAAGACGTTGTATCTGTGCTGTATGTTATTCATATAGCATATTTAAAATATTTAAAAATGAAGATGAAGGTTGTTTTTTTTTTTTTTTTTTTTCCAATACCCCATGCCAGGAGAAAAAGAAAATGATTTGGACGGTATCCAGACATGGAGAAGGGACTATTCGGATGGTTTGAAGCCCACAGATAAAATTAATATGCAGGGTCTTGGCTAAGCGTTCCTTTATAAGCTCTCAAGATTAATTACAATTTTTAAGTACTGCGTCCAACACTGGTGGTGACGTGTGTATTGAGAATAAGTAGTAGGGTACTTCCTTTGCTAAAGTTAGAAAAGATCAAGCTAAAACATACAGACATGTCCGGCATCTTGATTTCCATCTACTGTAATTTGTCAAATGTCACTTAAAATGTGTATATCTTAAGGAAGTTCTCCATCCACATGGGTGGCAAATATCAATACCCTGTGGAGTAGTGGTTTAAGGCAAGGATTGCCCGGTGCAGCTTGTCGTACTAGTAGACGCAAGCTAACCATCTAGTCGAAAAAGGCATTCTGCCCTGTAAGCGTAATGTCCTTCCTTGAACTGGAGGGTGAGTGGCAAATTCAAAGCCCAGAAAAACCTACTTTAGCCGTTTGATGTTCCCTAGACCTGTTTGCGTGAAATCAATCTTTTTTTTTCTAATGCCCAACTTCAAAGTGCTGTCCTGTCCCATTGCTGTTGCTGAAGCCTCTCTCAGTTTTCATCAGCGAGACCAAGAGATTGCAGTCTCTCGGTTCTTAAGCAAGATTCTGTTCTCTGATTACACCTCTCCTAGTTGAAGGACCGTTAATGGAACGTAAAAATAACTGACCCTGAAAGGGAGGGATGGAGCGTAAGGTATTTTATTGAACTATCTCAAGAAAGGAACAAGAGCTCCTGAAAACACAAAGCAACTTGTTCCTTTTGGGCTGTCTGCTGAGAAACCTCTCAACATAATTGAGGTCTAATAATAAGGTAAACACCATTCTGATTTTTTGCATTCCCCACTGAGCTTCCGGAAATGTAATTATTGAAACACAGGAACCGCATGTATTAGTAGTGTTTAGTACAACAATGTGTTATAAAGAGCAAAGTAAAACGAAAAAGAGATTAATCTTGAGACTTACGCGTTCCTGGAAAACAAGTTCTTTCCTCTGTATGCCGAAAACTCCTGCATAACTTTCATTGTCACTTAAAACTGTGGATCACCCAGCAACCATATCTGAAGGTTGCTAATGTTTATACTTACTTACAAAGTACAACTGATGACAGTTATGGTGATGCCGTCCCAAGCACAGAGTCTGAGAACGGTTAAGTTCTTCTCATGATGTTCTCCCTAACAAATATTCTTGCAATAAAGACGAATGCGCATATTGGGTTGTGTGTCACCATTAGCAGATGGCAGGAGTTGCATGGTTTTGGGGGCGTGGCTTATACAGGAAGAACTCACCCCAAAAAATAAATAAAGCAAACGTGTGCACAGTATTAATGGTAAAAGTGTGCTAAATTTTGGGAAAAAATATTTTGGAGAGTACCAAGAAACTGAGAAGGATATCTTCGAGTGGTTTTATGCTTAGACACACAATTGATACGGAATGTCTCGGCTAAATGCTTGTTTGCAAGCTTCCAAGATTGCTCAAGCCATGAAAATATATTTCGGGCAGGTTGGTGTACATGTTTTCTTCCATTTGTTTTGATCTGTGGCTATTTTAAGGCAGTTTTAGAAAGTTGGCTTCTATGCAAGTACAGACGCTGCCCTATTTACAAACAAGATTCCGGACGATCGGTCGTAATTTGAATTTGTTCGTAAGTTGCTTCAGTGCTATATTTTGTATTTTTAAGGTTTGTAAAGCATGTTTAAGGCTTGTATAAGTAACCTGTATTGTTTTGTACTAAGTAATAAACATTTCATAAAATAATATGCTCTTTAAATATAAATAAAGTTAAGTGTAACTTACTTTTCGAAGATAAGCTTCAAGAGGCCCTCCTCCGTGTTAGAGAGTGGCTGATAAGAAGCGTTCTGACCATTTTCTCCACTGCAGCAAGGGGAGTATCTGCATTCAATATACAGTAGTGTTTGACTAATTACTTTATTAGTAACGCCCTAGTCGAATGTCAGTGATTTGTGGGATAACTCGTAACTCTAAATAATTAGTGTTTTGGGTAACACACCCAACATTGCACTGAGGTCACTATCAGATTTTTTTTATTGCAGGCCTCACAGCTTGTTGGTAAAAATGTTTATTTGTTTCAATAAGTAATTTAAAACAATCAGGGGTATGAAGACAAAAAAATGGATAGCTTTCTTTGAAAATGTATATTTTTGACTGATGTTTTCCTTAATCTAAAATGGAGGCAAAAAAATCCCACCGAAAATGATGTGATCCCGTCAAATATGAGGTGAGACTCGTGACGCTAGCTTTTTTCCTTGGGGAAGTGTGTGCAAGACGCGGCAGCTTATTTTTCATTTTGCACAACAGGAGGAAGAAGATAAAGAACACTGTCAAACAAGAGCCCTGCAATGTTTTTTTTTTTTAATCAAAAGTTTGTTTTTCTGAGCTACTCACCTGACTATGGCCTATGCTTATATGCTAACGCTACAAAACCAACTTATGGCAGTCGAATAGATTTAATTTGTAAAAACCTAGTTTGTGTGTGACGTCCAGTTCGTTCCTCCCAGAAAACGTTTTACTGATGCTAAGCTATGTGCAAGAAGACTTTGATTTATTATTATTATTATTTACTTTATTGTTGGTGACTATAAAAGTGTAACCCCTTTGTTGCATTAGACAGTGTTCAACTTTTTTTTTTTCTGTGGAAGGAAAACGGAAAGCTGCTAATCCCCACAACGTATGCACTCTAACTACAAAACACTGCTGTGACATCTGGAAACATATATGACACCCTTCAAGAAAAATAGGTCCATGTTTTTGTCAACATATACAGAGACCCCCTCGCTACTCCTCGCTTAAGTTATTGATGGTTCAACCCTTCGCCAATTTTCAAATGAATTGATTTTGTCCTGGGCAGCACGGCGGCGCAGTGGTTAGCGCGTGTGTGGCACAGTTCTGAGGTCTTGGGAACCTCCTGTGTGGGTTTAAATCCAGCTACCGGACTTATTGTGCGGAGTTTGTATGTTCTCCCTGTTCTTGCGTGGGTTTCCTCCGGGCATTGCGGTTTTCTCCCACATTCCAAAGACATGCATTTCAGGTGGACTGGCCGGTCCAAATTGTCCCTTAGGGGTGTAAATGAGCGAGCGAGTTGTCATTCCCTGTGTGCCCTGCGATTGGCTGGCAACCGGTTCAGGGTGTCCCCTGCCCACTGCCCGATGATTGCTGGGATGGGCTCCAGCACCCCCGCGACCCTACTGAGGATAAGGGGTGCAGCTAATGAGATGAGATGATTTTGTCCTTGTTGTCATTAATGTCATTGAATCATGCATTGCGTTCAGCAGGGGCAGATTAAGGAAGCAATCTGTGTTGGTTGGGTGTGACTGTGACTGTGCGCGCGACTCTAGTGTAAACTGTCAGTAAAACGGCGAGCAGGGGCTATCTTCGTAAAACTACAAAACAAGGTGACCGCTAGTTTTTAGCAGCTCATTACATTAAAATTAAATTCATCAATTAAATCGGAGTCCAAGGAAAGTCAGAAAAGTGCAACTAAATTGTGTTCATCAGCGGGAGCTTCGTGGGATTATTAACGGGTTCCAGAAGCAACTACGGCGACATCTGGGAAAAAGCAAGAGTGGTGCTGCTGGTCTGGCCTACTGCTAACCACGAGGCTAACAACACTCCTATTGTGGATCATGTATCTTGCCATTGAGTAGGAACCGCAACTCATAGGAAACCGCTACATTCAGGTCAGGTCTTATTTTTATCATTGCAAACATCTGGCTCCATACGAGGACACCCGATGCTAGCTTTTCACATTGCTTTTTTACACTGAAAGGATTAGCCCGCCAATTCGGTTTTACTTTTGTATTGACTTTATTCACGTAACGTCACGTTGCCTTTCATGGCAGAACGAGAGCCATGATGGACTGCAGTTGAATAGGCAGTTGAGTTGAAACAAACGCCAATTACCACGACAGAAGAATACAACCACCACTTTTTACCATGGTGATTAAAGCACATGCTCTGGGCAAGCTTCTAAGCCCAATTAGAAATTCTATCACTTTTGATAAAGACGGAAGATGGAAATGTTTATCTACAATCAAACGGAGGGACTGGCACGCTGGTAGAGTTCAAGGATTTTTTTACAAAGTATTTTGATGTAGTTCCAAGCTATTTTTATTAGGTAGGTATGAGTCCCATCAAAGACACTCAATATATTAGCTGGTGCTAACCAGGTATGTTAGTGTCTTACCGTTGCCGTTTCTTACTACGCAAATGAGCTGCTTCAAAGAGTAATCTTCCGGATATTACATTTATTGAAATCTGCTATGTCATCGACTATAAAGTTTGATT
Organism: Urocampus carinirostris; assembly: GCF_059441175.1. Lineage (NCBI taxonomy): Eukaryota > Metazoa > Chordata > Actinopteri > Syngnathiformes > Syngnathidae > Urocampus > Urocampus carinirostris. Next base: position 34,503,067 of record NC_142356.1, on the reverse strand, counting down.
TTCCGAAATTGACTGCCTAATTACCAATTGATAAATTGAGAGACTAATGTTCAGGAGAGAAAATGTCAAATTAAACGGAAAAGTAAATATTTTCAACATGCTCAAAAGTTATTTCTATACAAGGTGCAAATACCCTGTGCTTTACTGTTCTATTACATTCCCCCAAAAATTTAGATATGAAGTTATTTTAGTCAGGAGAAAATTTAGCACCGGGGTGCATTTGTCAGCAAAACAAAGCATAGTAACGCGTACCAGGAACTAATAACTGGTCGCATTCAGACTTTTATAAGCTTTTAGAACAACACTGGCATAGAGATATATCATTTAAAATATAACAGTACAGATTGTGTGGACTGAAGTCAGGCAGACTGGACAACATGTTTAGATTTGTGAATATGTCAGGAGGACGGTATCGCTCGGTAGCTTACATTGCTAACGCTATCCTCAGTTTTTCTATTTAGCGCTCTTTTTGCTTTCTTACAAGGTGAGCCACCTTATCTGACAGCTCTGCACAACATTCATTTGACTTGTCATTGCCAACGGGGTTAAATAAAGTAGTTGTTTTTGTTGTTGTTGTCTACTGTTTACTGGCCTCATTGACTGTTTACTAGGGTCAATAATGACAATAATGATATATTTTAAGAATTGATAAAGATGGCGGTGCATAGTCACAGCGGCTCGAAGCTCTTGTTGTTTTGTTGTTTTTTGGGCTTTCTTTGTCAATAATTCTTACTGTACGAACCATCAGTACAGCATGGATGAACTTTTAAACCCAAATTGATGTTTTTAGCTGTCAACAGAATATCTTATCCCCCCAGAGATATTCAATCCACGCCCGGGCACTCCAGCCGCAACGGGCCAAAAGAGGAAGCGTTGCAAATGGAGACTGAAGAGGGCCAACCGGGGTGTCGTGTGGGCTCGGTTAAAAGCTAATATACGACCACTCCCGACTAACTTCCTTTCCAATGGCTGGCCGATCCACAACAAACTGGGTGAGACATGACTGCAGATGGCTCCACGCAAAACGCTTAATAATTTGTTGTTAAGAGTCTGCAGGCTCGAGAGAGTTCTCCATCCGAGCCCCGGTGCTGTGGAATGCTCTGCCTCCAGAGATAAGATCTGCAACATCAGTGAAAGTTTTTAAATCAAGACTTAAGACACACTTCTATTCAATAGCTAATGATCCTCTTATTTTGTCTTTTACCGACTGCCTGACTGGTGGTGTTACGAGGGAGAAGGAGATTTGAGATGAGTCAGTGGACCAGCTTCTAACCTGAAGCATGCATCGACCAGCCGGCAGAGATGGGAAGCTGCATCATTGCTGTTATGGACTTTTTGGACTATTTTACAGGCTTGAGGCGTCGTTGCTGTCATTCACTTTACGGACAATTTTCAAAATGTTACCTAGAGTTATATTTTATCGATGTTTACTATGTTTGTCTACTGTTACCCAATGCTAAATCTATTCCACCCTGGTCATCCTGGAATGGGGATTACCACTTGTAAGGCCCCTTCTCAAGGTTTCCTTTTTCCTCACCCTGAGGTTTTGAGTTTTTCCTTGCCCGCATGTTGGTTTAAGATCAGGCGATGGTGTAATTGTAATCTTATGCAGTCCTATGAGACATTTTTGTGATTAAGGGCTGTACAAATAAATGTGACTTGACTTGACAATTACGAGACGAACTACATGGCAGAAGTGTAACATAGAGAGCCATGGTGTTAATACAACAACCTGGTTCTAAACACCCAAAAGAGAAGCGATTGTGGTGGATTTTAGGAAGGAGCACATCAAACATCAGCCTCTCACTATTGGCAATGAGGAGGTGGGGAGGGCGAGAGGTTTTAAATTCCTGGGGGTAACAGTGACTGGAGACCTGTCCTGGGAGGACCATACTGCTTCAGCAGTGGTAAAAGAAAAGCACCTTCTCTACTATCTGAGAAAGTTGGGGAACAGTCACATCTCCACAGCTATGATGGCAAACTATCCCCGGTGTACTGATGTATGGATGCTTAATGTGGTTCTCCAGCTGACCATCAGGCGCCCCGGCGGGTGGTGAAAGCTGCCGGAACAATTATGGGAACAACTCTCTGAGATCATAACCACCTACACCACTCGGTGTCTGAGAAGAGTCAAAAAAAGTCTGCGATCCAGTACCATCCTGCTCACCAACTCTTCCAGCTGCTGCCCACACTTTTGTTGCAGTCGTATGCTATCAGTTAGTTATGTCGTTATATTGAGGAAAGTTTAATTCTTTGGGAGCTTTTATGAAGGTTCCGGTCTCAATTAACCACACAGACAGAGGGATTTTTGTCTTACCTAACAGGAGCAAAACCTTATTCAGTATTTCTAAATAGAACACATGATATTTCAACCTTTTCGCTCACAATTCAAGTCCTCAATTTATAGATAAGTTTTGAACGGAAGTGGAAATAATTTGCCAAAAAACACTTCTGTTCTCTTTACACATCATTGGCGTCAATGTCAACTCGGTAAACTTTCATTTAATCCTCAAAAGACGAAAACAAGTAATCTTTATATCACAACTTTTCCTCACCTGGCCAGAAATTAATGAGAAAACACAAGGTCATCCTGGAAGATATAAATATGCATTAAAGCACATCGAAGGAAACAAGTGTTTGGTGTGTCTGATGATGAATTAGACTTTTTGTTCATTTATATGTTTCAGCATTCTGTTTCTTCCATCCTCTCACAATAATTTCTAGCATTGAGTAAAATCAGTGTGTTAATGAGATCAAATCAAATGCCTTTTCAGATGTCATCAAATCACTGCTGGTCTAGTTGTTAAGTGAGTGCACTATTACCGCTGTTCCTTGTTCTATTTACATGACATATAAAGTTTTGAGATTTTGGTCAGCGATATTTATCGATTAATCAATCATTGCACCAATATGGTAATATAAATTAATACTGTATACATTTACAATCTATCCACCCTATTTTGTGGTATATACAGTAGTACGGATCAGGTTTTTAGGCGCACTTTCAATTAACTGGCCAATTTGTTGTTTTGGGTGGGCCTCAATGTCCGAAAAATACGTTACTAAAAGAGAAATGTATTCCGCCTGTGTATTTTAATTAATGAGGCATCAAACGTTTTATTGCACCAAGGTTGTGAGAAAAAAAAAAAAAAATCCTCTCAAATATTAGCTTTGTTTGCTAATTTCTGATAACAAATAATAATTCACTGTGCTAATCGAAGCTGCAAATATCTCTTACAGCAATTTCTCAACTTTGAATGAAGCATACACTTGTCATGTTACCACAAACAGGCAGGTTTGGTCAAATAGATAATCAATTGAATAGATAAAAGAAAACAACAATTGGATGCACATGAACGGGTTTACTTAGAATGTAGTCCTACTGTTAATGTACAAGATATTACAAATCAGTTTCATGAATTTTTAACAGCATTTCTGTTTTATGCTCTCGCTTGTAAAAACAACAAAGGATACTTCGCAAAGAAAACATTGCTTGTGCGCTGAATTATTTTACAACTTGACATTTTACATCTAGTCCGTTTGTAAGCTGTTATGGTGCCTGCTGAAAGGCATCTCCTGAATGATGTGATCGCTTCCCTCGATACAATCTTTTTCCTGAGCTGCAGTTTAGAAAGCCACTTGCCCACTGGCATAATAAAATGTGATGTGGGAAAAAAAAAATCGTTTTCTCCCTTTTGCTATTGTCTGAGGGACACAAAGACACAGACGGTAGCACAGGCAGAGTTTGGCAAACAATAGAAACGGGAAACAAGTGTCCAGCTGCTTGCAAAGACGGCGAGGCAGAGAGAGACTATCTGTGAGTTAAAAACACAACTTCACATTATTTCATGTTGCCCTAACTTGAGGATTGACAATAATCACATGCTACCGTATTTTACAGACTATAAGGCGCACCTAAAAACCCCAAACTGGACAGAACTCTGAAAGCGTTCTTAACATACCGCAGGATACACGCAAAGGTGTCCGTTACTATGCAGGGTTTTACGATATACCAACGTATATGTGGATGGATTGATTAGTTGATAAAACATCGCTGACCAAAATTGCATAAAATTGTATGCAATGTGATTTGAAGACAATATATAATGACAGACCACCAGTGGTACAGATCATAAATGAAAAGGCATTAGAGTTTATGTCTTATCCAATTATATTTAGCACGGTACCAGAAGCAAATAATAGAGAATGGTGTAAACGGAAAATCTTTCAACAGAATATTATAAATCACAGGTGGGCAACTATTTGGAGTCGGGGGCGACATTTTGTTTAAAATTTTGACAAAGGGCTGATCCTCGAGATTAGCCCGATCTTTTTTTATTTGTATTTATGAGTATAAAAACAGGCGGATATTTACATGCTATATTTCTTTATATTTCTTTTTAATTAGTTCAGTTTCATCAGACTGCTTTTGAAACATTCACATATCACGCAACATAATATATTGAGTCCCTGTTTTGAGCACTAAATTTCATAATTATTCTTGTAATATTACTATAGTCGTATTTTTTAGTATTTCTGAAGCTGAATTTTTGTACTATGTCTGTAGTATATCTGTAGTATTTCTGTAGTATTTCTGTAATTTTATGTTTGTTTGTATAACATAACTGCACTTGTAATTTTGTAGTTTTACTATAGTAGTATTTTTTTATTAGTTATATTTAGTAGTATTTTCGTAGTAATATTATTTTATTTTTAAAATGAAAGCAAAATAATGTATGAGGTCCCTCTTTTTAAGTTCTAAATTTATTATGTGTTGTCGTCATTTTGTTGTATTTTATGTCAAATTTAGGTAATAGTTTTGTCACGAAGGGGTGACCGGACCAGAACGGAGGCAGGAGGCAGGAAGGGAGAACTCAATTGTGGTGACGATCAAAACTTTTATTTAACAAAATAAAAGTCGTCCAAAACTCCGGAACAAAACAGAACAAAAACATTCTTACACTCAGAATGGTCAAGTACAGGTTTCCTCCGACTCAAACTAAACAGGACAGGGCATAACAGAACGGAAGATGTGTACAGAAAAGGCAATGAGCCAGCAACCGCAAAACCCACAACCCACCCTTAAATAGCAAACACGCAATTAGCTGATCTGCTTCAGATGGTGCCCACGGCGACCATGCTGGCCATGACAAGTTTTGTTGTAGACACACTAAGGGACAATGACGACAACGTTGGCACATTTTTTTTTTTTCTAGTTGTACTTTCTTCACTATTTTATATATTGTCAACATATGTTGATCATTTTGGTTTGGGGGGCCGGATGATAAAGCCTGACGGGACACATGTGGGCCATAGGCCGTTGTTTGCCCCGCCGTACAAAATATTTTTTTAACCACATCATTTTTCCCGTAGAGGTAAAGACGTGGAGAGACTGTTTGACCTACAGTATAATAATGCAGAAAAAATACAGTAGGCAAATCGGTGTTTCTGGCAGAGTAAAAATAGTGTGATAATGAGATATTTTTATATGTCAACTGTCAGTGCTCTCACACCTGAGACCTGGGTTAATATCCCATTGCCGAAAATATATGTTGTTTCGGTAGACTGATTAACCATTGCTCTAATACAGGGGTCAGGAACCTTTTCGACCCAAAGAGCCATCAAAGCAAAAAATGTTTTAAAAAGAAATTGAGAGAGCCACATTGTATATTTTCAGCCAAAATTGAAAAAACTGCCAAACACGCTCTTTAGACAAAAGGTAATTCTTCAGCACATTTTATTTCACTGTGTGTCATTTGATGATTTAATCAAATAATAATAATGCCAAATCCTGTGTCCCAAATCAATGTAAATATGCCATTTACAATTTGTCTTCCACCTTCATTTAAGAGTGTTGAGAATTTTTTTTTCCATGAAATTTGTCCTTTACAACGGTTTCAAAACAATGTGCATGCAAAGTTCTTTTGTAAAAATTTCACAAATTACTGAAAACGATAAGCATATCGTTATATTTAATGTCGATGTAGACTGCACTGAGCGAGAGAGAGAGAGAGAGAGAGAGAAAGAGAAAGAGAAAGAGGGAGAGAGAGAGAGAGAGAGAGAGAGAGAGAGAGAGAGAGAGAGAGAGAAAGAAGTCCCTTGCACTGTGTGCAGGGATCCGCCCACCTGTACTGCTCACTCAATCAAAGTCGTGTGCCAGTGTTTTTATTTATCAGTTTAAATGGTTTCTTATCTGACTTCTGCATTAAGTTGCTTCGGCTTTATATGGAACAAAATCGGGATGAAATCACTTGACTTTGGAACGCCACAGAGAGATGTGCAATAGTTACATTTTATTTCGGAGCCAGACGTACTCATGAAAATAGCCATATATGGCTCCCGAGCCATAGGTTCCCTACCCCTGCTCTAATATATACTGTCAGTGAATAAAGAGCCCGATAGTTATACACGAATAAACACAGTAGCTCTTTCTGTAGTCTCAATTACATGGCGTTATAGTCATTGTGCCTTATGTATGAAAATGAAATGACTGAATACCTTTTTAGGGAGCGCCATTTAGTGGGGAAAATATGGTATATCACCCCTACTTCTAGTGAGACTCGTGTCAAGGGAATCATGTCTTTTATGAAGCCGGTAGGGTTTCTTATGTTATAATTACGTTTTCATCATTTGCTGGGGGCCACACCACCTGTTTGCCATGTTCTTTTTTTTTTTTTTTTCCAAGCCAAACCGAATTGTAATAGTCTTGGGTGTTTGGCCGTTGTGTGACTACCGCATCCGTACATACAGTGCATCCGGAAAGTATTCACAGCGCTTCACTTTTTTTACATTTTGTCATGTTACTGCCTCATTCCAAATTGTATTAATTTAATCTCTTATCTCAAAATTCTACACAAAATACTCCATTATGACAATGTGAAAAAGTTTTTTTTTTTACTTTTTTTTGAATTTATTTAAAATGGGAAACTAAGAAATCACATTTACTTAAGTGTTCACAGCCTTTGCTTAATACTTTGTTGATCAACCTTTGGCAGCAAATACAGCCTCAAGTCTTTTTGAATATGATCCCACAAGTTTAGCACACCTATCTTTAGGCAGTTTTGCCCATTCTTCTTTCAATAAGTCTCAAGCTCAATCAGGTTGAATGGGAGACGTTTGTGCACAGCCATTTTCAGATCTCTCCAGAGATGTTCGATCGGATTCAAGTCTGGACTCTGGCTGGGCCACTCCAGGACATTCGCGGAGTGGTTCTGAAGCCAATCTTTTGAGATCTTGGCTGTGTGCTTTGGGTCGTTGTCCTGCTGAAAAATGAACCTTCGCCCCAGCCTGAGGTCAAGAGCACTCTGGAGCAGGTTTTCATCCAGGATATCTCTATATATTGCTGCATTCATTTTTCCTTCTATCCTGACTAGTCTGCCAGTTCCTGCTGCTGAAAAACATCCCCACAGCATGATACTGCCACCACCATGCTTCACTGTAGGGATGGTATTGGCCTTGTGATGAGCGGTGCCTGGTTTCCTCCAAACATGGCGCCTGGCATTCACACCAAAGAGTTCAATCTTTGTCTCCTCAGACCAGAGCATTTTGTTTCTCATGGTCTGAGAGTCATTCAGGTGCTTTTTGGTAAGTTCCAGACGGGCTTCCATGTTCCTTTTACTAAGGAGTGGCTTTCGTCTGGCGACTCTACCATACAGGCCTGATTGGTGGATTGCTGCAGAGATGGTTGTCCTTCTGGAAGGCTCTCCTCTCTCCACAGAGGAACGCTGGAGCTCTGACAGAGTGACCATCGGGTTCTTTGTCACCTCCCTGACTAAGGCCCTTCTTCCCCGATCACTCAGTTTAGAAGGCCGGCCAGCTCTAGGAAGAGCCCTGGTGGTTCCAAATGTCTTCCATTTACGAATAATGGAGGCCACTGTGCTCATTGGGACCTTCAAAGCAGCAGAAATTTTTCTGTATCCTTCCCCAGATTTGTGCCTCAAGACAATCCTGTCTCCCAGGTCTACAGACAGTTCTTTTGACTTCATGCTTGGTGTTTGTGCTCTGACATGCACACTCAATTGTGGGACCTTATATAGACAGGTGTGTGCCTTTCCAAATCATGTCCAATCAACTGAATTTACTGCAGGTGGACTCGAATTAAGCTGTAGAAAGATCTCAAGGATGATTAGTGGAAAAAAGATGTACCTGAGCTCAATTTTGAGCTTCATGGCAAAGGCCGTGAATACTTATGTAAATGTAATTTCTTAGTTTTCTATTTTTAATAAATTCAAAAAAAGTAAAAAAAAAAACTTTTTCACATTGTCATAATGGAGTATTTTGTGTAGAATTTTGAGATAAGAGATTAAATTACTTTACATTTGAGGGTAATACTATGACGTAACAGTTACAGTGTGTTGTTGCTGTTTTAAGTGTTTAATCACATAAAAACTAATGTCGTGATTACCTAACTGGAGCCACCTGAGGTAATCAGCTGGCGTGCTTCCTGATTGGTGGAAGCTTTCTACTTAAGCTGTCAGCGTCCAGAGATGGACGTTCGAGTGTACTCCTCGTTTCCCTGAGTGAGCCTCCAACATTCAAGGTACCCACTATCCCTTTGTCTAATCCCAGCCTGCTTCTCGTTGCCTGACCCTTTTCTGTTACAAGTTTACGATCTACTCTCCCACCCCGGCCACCGACTTACCTGCTACGTTGCTCGTCACGCGTTTCACCACGGAGCTGCCATTCCGTCCAAAGAGGCTTTCTGCTACCAAGACCCGACGTCTCAAGCCTGCTCCACCGAACCTTGTCCAAATAAACTATAAAACTGTTGCTATTGGATCCGAGTGCTTGTTATGGTCCCTGACAGAACACTCGAACCAAATAATGGATCCAGCGACGTTTTTTCCCACCTCCGAAGAATGCGGAAATGCCGAGCAGCAATCCGCACTACAGCGCCTACTGCACACCGAAGGCGCGGTACAACAGATGGCCCATGACGTGTCCACACTGGTCCGGCAAGTACAACGTCACCAACAATTTTTCGAGCAACAGTGCGACACTTCCCTGGCAGCCCGTCCACAAAATCCGGCTCCGCCCCTTTCCGATCAGGCCGGAACCGGCATTGTTGAACCACGAGTAGGTTCGCCAGAGAAATTCAGTGGAGAGCCCGCCCAGATCCGCCCCTTCCTCATAAATTGCCGACTAATTTTTGATCTACAGCCGCGCACCTTTGTGAACGAAAAGACGAAGGTGGCTTATGTAATAAATCATTTGACTGGAAGAGCCCGCCTTTGGGGAACGGCTGAATACGAACGGGGGGCGACAGCATGCACCTCTTTTAGTTTGCTAAGCCAGGAAATGATTAAAGTATTTGATTCTGGTTCCTCATCGGTCGACGCTGCTCGTTCAATCATGAACATCCGCCAGGGGAGACGTTCCATTGCCGACTATGCCATCGACTTTCGCACACTAGCAGCCCAGAGTCACTGGAACGAAGAGGCGCTGGTCGACGCCTACCTCCACAGTCTGTCCGGTTATCTCAAGGATGAATTGGTATCCCACGCTCCTCCGGTAACACTTGACGATGCTATCGATTTGACCGCCCGGATCGACCGTAGGGTCCAGGCAAGACGCCGAGAGAGAGAAGATACCAGACAATTCATCACCTGGCATAGTCAAGACGTTAGTAAGGTACCGAACCCCCCAACCACTTCTACCACACCTTCTTCCACTTCTACCACACCTTATGAGATGATGGAGGTGGACCGCACCTCTCTCTCCGTCGAAGAGCGCCAGCGAAGGCGTTCCGAACGGCTATGTTTTTACTGCGGCGGCCAGGGACATAGGGTGGTCAATTGCCCGTTAAAAGCCAACGCTCGTCGGACATAGGGGACGTCCGATTGAGCTCGGCTTTAGTTTCGTTCCCCAAGACTGATAGACCTGTTCTCCGAGCAAATCTCATTCTTTCCGGTTCATCTCAGCCCTTACATGCCCTGATCGATTCTGGCGCCGAAGCCAATATCCTGGATCTGACACTCGCACACAAGATGGGGATACCTGTTAAAACCCTTCCTAATCCGGTATCAGCTCGGGCTTTGGATGGTCACCTGTTAGGCACCGTATCCCAAATAACTGAACCCATAGAACTACAGTTGTCTGGAAATCACAGAGAGAAGATCAGATTCCATTTACTTCACTCCCCTAGCCAACCCCTTGTTCTGGGTCATCCTTGGTTGGTGCAACACAACCCCCATTTCGACTGGCGCACTGGGTCGATACTAGAATGGGGCATGGACTGTCACCAAACCTGCCTGCGAGCCGCTCCTTACCCGGATCACCCTGCTTCCACGAGGGCCCCACCTAATCTGTCCAAGGTCCCAGCCTGTTACCACCACCTACGGGAGGTCTTCAGTAAAGCTAAGGCCTCTTCCCTGCCCCCTCATAGACCTTATGACTGCGCGATTGATCTTCTGCCAGGGTCCGTTCCTCCTCGGGGCCGCCTCTACTCCCTGTCCATTCCCGAGAGGAAGGCCATGGAGGAGTACATTTCCGATGCCTTGGCGGCTGGTATTATTCGACCCTCCTCTTCTCCAGCGGGGGCGGGGTTCTTCTTTGTAGGAAAAAAGGACGGGTCACTCCGGCCCTGTATAGATTATCGGGGCCTTAATGAAATCACTGTTAAAAATCGCTATCCCTTGCCTCTGCTTGCCTCTGCATTTGAACTTCTACAGGGGGCCACAATCTTCACTAAACTTGACCTGCGCAACGCCTACCACTTAGTCCGTATCCGGGAAGGAGATGAGTGGAAGACAGCATTCAACACACCCACCGGTCACTACGAGTACCTGGTAATGCCGTTCGGGTTAAGCAATGCTCCAGCCGTTTTCCAATCTTTGATAAATGACATTTTACGAGATGTGCTTAATCGTTTTGTTTTTGTGTATCTGGACGATATTTTAATTTTCTCGAAGTCCCTCGAGGAACACCGAAAACATGTCCAGCTTGTTCTCCGTCGTCTCCTAGAGAACTCTTTATTTGTTAAAGCGGAGAAGTGCGAGTTTCATGCCAAGACGGTTTCATTCCTGGGCTACATCGTGGCGGAGGGGACCCTTAAGATGGATCCTGCCAAGGTATCAGCTGTCACCTCTTGGCCTGTCCCTGAGTCTCGCAAAAAACTCCAACAATTCCTTGGTTTTGCCAACTTCTACCGGAGGTTCATCAGGAACTACAGTTCGGTGGCAGCTCCCCTCACGTTCCTCACCAGCCCCAAAGAGCCATTCCGGTGGTCTCCCGAGGCAAATGCAGCTTTTAACTGTTTAAAGAATCATTTCTCTACGGCCCCCATACTCCAGGTACCTGACCCCGCACGCCAACTGGTAGTTTAGGTGGACGCCTCAGATGTGGGAGTGGGTGCTGTCTTGTCCCAGCGGTCTGAGAAGGACCAGAAGATGCACCCGTGCGCCTTCTTTTCCCGACGGTTGTCCCCGGCCGAACGCAACTACGACGTGGGGGATCTTGAGTTGTTGGCCGTCAAGCTAGCCCTGGAAGAATGGCGGCATTGGTTGGAGGGGGTAACGGTGCCGTTCATAGTTTGGACTGACCACAAGAATTTAGAATATATTAGATCGGCCAAGCGGCTCAACCTTCGCCAGTCACGTTGGGCTCTGTTTTTCACCCGCTTTAACTTCACTCTGTCCTACAGACCCGGATCTCGTAATGTGAAGCCCGACGCGCTCTCCCGGCAATTCCAGAGTTCCAATGAGATACCTCAGGGTCCTGCGACGGTCCTTCCGGCCTCCCGTATGGTGGCGGCAGTTTCCTGGGATATCGAGTCCCGAGTCAGAGAGGCATTACCCGATCAGGCGGGTCCCAGCTCCTGTCCCGAGGGTCGACTATTCGTCCCCGAACCCTTACGGTCTGAGGTCCTCCAATGGGGGCACAATTCTCACTTTTCTTGCCATCCAGGGTCGGCTCGGACCCACAGTTTTTTGTCCCGACGCTTCTGGTGGCCTTCCATGGCCAAGGACGTTCGGGAATATGTCTCCGCCTGTCAAGTGTGCGCCCAGAACAAAGCATCCCACCAACGTCCGGCCGGTCTGTTACATCCACTACCGGTTCCCCGCCGGCCATGGTCTCACATCGCCCTGGACTTTGTGACGGGGTTGCCAGTGTCTGAGGGGATGACGACCGTACTTACTATCGTGGACCGGTTCAGTAAGATGGTCCATTTCGTGGCACTACCGAAGCTCCCCTCCGCCAAGGAAACTGCGTTGATAGTCCAGCAACACGTGTTCCGCCTCCATGGCATCCCTCTGGACATTGTTTCTGACCGGGGTCCCCAATTCTCGTCCGTGTTTTGGAAGGAGTTCTGTCGTCTGTTGGGTGCCTCAGTCAGCCTCTCATCGGGGTTCCACCCCCAATCCAACGGCCAGTCTGAGCGAGTGAACCAAGATCTGGAAACGGCACTTCGCTGTATGGTCTCTAGTGAACCGTTGTCTTGGGCTCGGCAATTGGCATGGGTGGAGTATGCTCACAATTCTTTGGTTAGCTCCTCCACGGGAATGTCCCCTTTCCAGTGCGTATATGGCTACCAACCTCCTATGTTCCCTAGTCAAGAAGAGGAAGTTAACTGCCCGTCAGCTACGGCGAACGCACGCCGCTGTCGGCGAACCTGGGCTCGTGCTCGGGCCACACTCCTTCGGGCAGGCAAGGCTCATTCAGTCGGGGCTAATCGACGGAGGAGTCCTGCTCCAAATTACCAGGTGGGCCAGAAGGTGTGGCTTGCATCCGCTGATCTACCACTGAAGGTTGAGTCGAGGAAACTGGCTCCTCGGTATCTTGGCCCGTTTCCTATTGTTAGAATTATCAACTCCTCAGCAGTCCGTCTCCGTCTACCAAGATCTATGAGAGTGCACCCCACGTTTCATGTCTCCCGGATCAAGCCCGTCAGCCAGAGCCCGTTGGCACCCATTCCACCTCTTCCCCCGGCTCCACGCTCCTTGGACGGGGAGCCTATCTATACAGTGCGCCGCCTGCTTCGCTCCCGACGCAGGGGTCGGGGCTTCCAGTACTTGGTCGACTGGGAGGGATATGGTCCGGAGGAGAGATCATGGGTTCCCAGCAGGCAGATCCTGGACCGGTCTCTTGTGGCGGAGTTCCATCGACTACATCCAGACCAACCAGCACCGCGCCGTGGTCGTCCTCGGGGGTCTGGCGCTGCTACTCCTCCGCCTGCGGACCCACCCGCTACCGCCCCTTCAGATGCAGACGATGGGGTGTCTGTCCATTCGGAAGAATTCTGAGGGGTCCTCTGGGGTTCGTCGGTCGACCGCTGGACTCTCTATTTTGGATTATCGGTGACGTATTTTGGGTTTTGGGGATTATTCGTAACTGGCCTATGACTTTTTGTTCCCTTGGATTACCTGTGTTTCCATGTGACGTGTTTTGGATTATTTTTTTTCCCTGGGGGACTTCTGGAGCCGTCCCTTGAGGGGGGGGTTCTGTCGTGATTACCTAACTGGAGCCACCTGAGGTAATCAGCTGGCGTGCTTCCTGATTGGTGGAAGCTTTCTACTTAAGCTGTCAGCGTCCAGAGATGGACGTTCGAGTGTACTCCTCGTTTCCCTGAGTGAGCCTCCAACATTCAAGGTACCCACGATCCCTTTGTCTAATCCCAGCCTGCTTCTCGTTGCCTGACCCTTTTCTGTTACAAGTTTACGATCTACTCTCCCGCCCCGGCCACCGACTTACCTGCTACGTTGCTCGTCACGCGTTTCACCACGGAGCTGCCATTCCGTCCAAAGAGGCTTTCTGCTACCAAGACCCGACGTCTCAAGCCTGCTCCACCGAACCTTGTCCAAATAAACTATAAAACTGTTGCTATTGGATCCGAGTGCTTGTTCTGGTCCCTGACAACTAAACCAGAACTAGTGCCAAATCCTTAAGAGTAGTAATGTACTAATTACCTAAGCAGGTCCTGAGCTACTTCTAACAGTTGCTAGTAAAATAGAACTCAAAAACAAAAGAAAGCAAAACAAAAAATAATCTCATTCTCATCTCATCAGCTGCACCGCTTATCCTCAGTAGGGTCGCGGGGGTGCTGGAGCCCATCCCAGCAATCATCGGGCAGTGGGCAGGGGACACCCTGAACTGGTTGCCAGCCAATCGCAGGGCACACAGGGACAGACAACTCATTCGCTCATTCACACCTAGGGACAATTTGGACCGGCCAATTCACCTGAAATGCATATTTTTTGGAACGTGGGAGGAAACCGGAGTGCCCGGAGGAAACCCACGCAAGCACGGGGAGAACATACAAACTCCGCACAGGAAGTCTGGAGCTGGATTTGAACCCACGACAGGTTCCCATGACATGAACTGTGCCGCACAAGCGCTAACCACTGCGCCGCCGTGCTGCCGAGATAAGAGATTAAATTAATACAATTTGGAATGAGGCTGTAACATAACAAAATGTGGAAAAAGTGAAGCGCTGTGAATACTTTCCGGATGCACTGTACAATCAAGGTAACAGTGTGGCAAAACGCAGCAGCTTTGATGATGACGTAGATCGTTTTATTTTACAATGAATAATTTCATATCCGAGAACAATCTTTTTGAATCAATGCAATCAGGATTCAGGGCTAACCACTATACTAAGACAGCTATGATTAAGGTAACCAATGATCTCCTACTGGCAATGGACTCTGGCGCTTTATCACTTTTGCTGTTGCTGGACCTTAGTGCTGATTTTAACTGTGGACAATAATATTTTACTAGAATGGTTGGAAAAATGGATTGTTCTCTCAGGAACCGTCCTCTCATGGTTCAGATCCTACCTCTTAGATAAGACGCACTGTGTTAAATGTTATGACGGAATGACATCTGAGCCCTTTAGTGTTACCTGTGGTGTTCCGCAGGGTTCAGTGCTTGGCCCCCTTCTTTTCAGCATTTACATGCTTCCATTAGGTGATATTATTCCCAAGTATAATATCAGTTTCCACTGCTACGCAGATGACACTCAACTTTATATTTTGTTGGAGGAATCTGCCACACTAAATTGTGGAAATTTGGAGGCCTGCATCACTGAGATAAAAGAGTGGATGACACTCAATTTCTTGCGTCTTAACCCCTTAAAATACTGAAATGTTAGTTATTGGTCCATCTAAATGCCATGATTTATTCTCAAAAACCGCTGTAAACATCGACAAATGTCACATCACACAGAGTGACTCAGTTAAAAATTTAGGTGTCATATTTGACCCCGATCTGTCCTTTCAAACAGATGTGAAGAAAATTACTAGAACCCTTTTCTTCCATCTTCGCAACATTGCTAAAATCCGTCCTATACTGTCTCAGACAGATGCGGAGATTATAATTCACGCGTTTGTTACCTCCCATCTCGATTACTGTAATGCACTACTCTCCGGTCTCCCGAAGTCCAGAATCAAGAGTCTTCAGCTGGTACGAAATGCTGCAGCGAGGCTTTTAACTAGGGCAAAAAAGTCCGATCACATCACGCCGATTTTGGCTAACCTGCATTGGCTCCCTGTTAGCCTAAAATGTGATTTTAAGGTTCTCCTAGTATTATACAAAATCATACATGGACTTGATCCCTCATATCTTTCAGATCTGATTTCCCCCTATTTTCCGGTCTAAAGCCTACGTTCTGCGAGCGCCGGTCTTCTGGTTATCCCAAGAGCCAAGAAGTGTTCCGCTGGTTCGAGAGCGTTCTCCATCCGGGCACCGGTGCTGTGGAACGCTCCTCCCCCTGAGATCTAATCTGCAACGTCAGTGGAAATGTTTAAAACTAAGCTTAAAACACACTTCTACTCTATAGGATATGATTAACCTATATTGTTCGTGGACAATATCTCTGAATTATTTGTGATTGCAACATCCTTTGCTGTCTGGTAATCCTGAAAGGGGGATGCCACATGTGCGGTCACTTCTCAAGGTTTCTTCATTTTCCTCATGTTTTTGAGTTTTTCCTTGCCCTCATGT
Organism: Urocampus carinirostris; assembly: GCF_059441175.1. Taxonomy (NCBI): domain Eukaryota; kingdom Metazoa; phylum Chordata; class Actinopteri; order Syngnathiformes; family Syngnathidae; genus Urocampus; species Urocampus carinirostris. The sequence goes on along the minus strand of NC_142356.1, from coordinate 34,487,128 downwards.
TGGTTCCAGATCAGGCGATGGTGTAATAATAGTCTGAAAAAACAGTCTTTGTAATAACCTGTGATGCCCTTTGAGACTCTTTGTGATTAAAGGCTATACAAATAAAAATGACTTGACTTGACTACAATAACTCCATATTTTGTCCATTATGTTGTCTTAATCGTCCAATGGCGCAGCTGTCGAGGAAAAGCACACCATACGACGGGCTGCAAACAGACTCAATATATTGCCCACATCCTCCCTGTATTTCAGAAAAGTGGGAAGACAGATTTCTTCCACACGGATGGTACCAGATCAGACCTTAAAGTTCTCCAAGCGAATGTGAACAGCAAAGATGCATGATTGTGAAATTTTCTTTATTTTGCTTATTTAGAGACATCTGGACCTCCACCACACCTACCTTTTCGCAAGTGCTCAAATTGTGGATGTAAAACGATGTCTCAGGTCAATACCACACAGATAAGTATTTTTACAGTTGTCTTGTGTTTTACCATTCACTGTGTGTGTGTCCATAAGCATTGGAATTTTGTCCAGGTCAGATTGAGGCTTCGTGATATAGTCAGGGTCCATATTTTTTCCTCCAACTCCGCGGCTACGACCGCCCACCGCAAGTGTCACTTGAGTGATATTTTTTTTGGTTGGATCTTGGAGAACTTCCCACTTTTCTGCAATGCAGCATTGGTGGTTAGGGAATGACATACATCAGGGGTGGCCAACCCGCGGCTCTCGAGCCGCATGCGGCTCTTGAACTAGTTTCATGCGGCTCTTTAGGAGCTGTTATAAACTTGTTTAATGCGGCTCTTTCGAAGCTGTAACATGACATGCTCAAGAATGTTTAGCCGGCACTGTAATTTGCCTTCCCTACAGCTAGATGGCACTCCGACAATGAATGTCTGTTTTAGTGACGTAAAACGAGCGACGAGAAAATATTTGTTTGACAAAATGTATTGTAGTCAATTTATGTGAAATTACCTCTTGAAATGGCAGGTAAAAAGGCACAGCCAAACTAAAATATGAAGAAGAACACAGGACGTTTTTGCCAGAATGGGATAGTTTATATTATTTTATTGAACGTAATGGCAAGCCTATCTGCCTTATACGTAACGCGGCATTAGCACATTCAAAGCTTCAAATCTTCAGCGTCAATTCAGCTCACTCCACGCTAACATCGAACAGGAATTTCCAAAAGGGACTGAACTTAGTAAGAAAAAGTTGTTGACTACGAAAAGCAAAGCAGAAAAACAGTTGCATTTCTTTCCAAAAAATTATGAAACACTCTGAGACCGTAACGCTTGCTTCGTATCAGTTAGCTTGGAACATAGCACGGGCTAAAAAGCTATACAACGAAAGATAATTCATTAAAAATGCGTCATTGACGCCTTTGAAATCTTGGCTCCTGTAGACAACAAACTAAAACAGAGCAAATCAGATGTTCAACTGTCTCGCCACAGTATGGAACGAAGACTATCCGATATTAATGCAGCTGTTGAATAACAGTTGCACACTGACCTGCAAACAAACTAACTGCAAGAGCTACGGATGGAGCGCCAGCCATCATCGGATCAATGAACGGGCTTGTGGGACTGTACAAAGCTGATCAAACATTTCCAGACTTTTGGGATTTCCACTGCATCATCCACAGGGAGCAACTCGTGTCTAAATCACTCAAATTTGACAACGTCATGAAACCTGTGATGGAAATCGTCAACTTCATCTGCACACATGCGCTTAACCGGAGGATATTCAGGAATATCATCGCTGAACTGGACCAAGGACTTCCAGGTGACCTGCCGCTGCACTGCACTGTGAGGTGGCTGTCAAAAAGCCAGGTACTATCTCGCTTCTTTGAGCTTTTGGATCCAGTGAAACTGTTCATGGAAGAGAAGGACAAGGACTATCCCAAGCTCTCAGACCTCAAGTCGATAATGGATCTGGAACAGTGCTCACAATGTTAACTGTTGAAAATTATTGATATTATCATGTTGGTGTGGTTATTTTCATCAGATCTAGTCGAGTAGAGATTTGTGTATGCGTGCGTACATGATTAAAAGATGTTTATGTGTATAATGTGGCATTTTTAGTAACAAAGAAAAAAAATAATCAACTCGCCCCCGTTAACAACTATGATGTGGCTCTTTGTAGTAACACAGACGAAAAATTGGCTCTTAGTCGCTGAATGGTTGGCCACCCCTGACATACATGAACATTTATTATGCTTTAACAATGTCTATTCTAGAATTATTGTTTGAAAACTTTATTTCCAGACTATAAATTCCTCTTTTTATTGTTGTTTTTACTTTTACAGCAACGTATAGTCCAGAGCAAATATATATATTTTAATCCCTTGTTTCCACAAATAATAATGCAGTGGTCTAGAAACGTTTTCTCCTCAGCAGTGATTAGTGTTATGCATGGAATTTTTCCCCAAAAAGGCCGGTCTTCTTACAGATAAACCTTTTTCAGAAAATAGGTAAGAGAAGTGTTCTTTTTGGTGGCTTTGGTATCCACACTCGGTGCTTCCCCAGGTTAAACTTCTTGCAGCTAGAGTAGTTTTTCAGCAGATGGACCACTGTACAAGGTATGTGCTTTGCATGAAGTGGGATTTGCTCCTTGGGGGCTCCTGCTACTTGTGGGACCCCAAGCAATTACCTGATTTGCCTAATGGGAAACTACACCTCTGATTATGGAATGCATGTTTACTTTGAAATCTGTAGTGTCTTATTTTCATTGGAATTCAAAAATGCTCCAGCAAGGAGATCATTTTCATTCATGAGGTACAGAATGTTGACCATGAAAACTTCAACAAATTCAATGATTTGTACAAGATACTCTCACTGGACTCCGAAGGCAAACCTTGAACTTGCACTCAACCATACTGGAGACAAACATCAAACCACTGCTTTGGGTGCTAATGCCAGGCATATTTTGGGCAAACAAAATGTTTGCACTTTTGACTCTTTGCTTTTAACCTTAACCGGGGCAATTGAAATGCTTCTCCCTCAGTGAATTACTTGTATTTTTCTCCCCAGTTTCAAATCTTTGTTGCTTCATGTTTCTTCCACTTTGTGCACTCTAGTGCAGACAATTTTAGACCATCTTATTTTGAGGACTGTAGCGTGACATTTCTTTCAGAGGTTGACTTTTTCTATGACATGCACTCTAAGTGACTTCTACATGGGAAAAAAATACATAATTTCACAGACTGGAATACAAGAAGTGAACATACTGTGCATATGGCATCTTGTGAAGTTATACACACAAACTAATTTTGTTCTACTTATTGTTTATTTACATACCTTTTATGCTAAACTAATTTGTGGCGGTCCAATTTCGCTCCTAGTATTGACAATCAGTGGCTTTGAATTTGAATTCTGCAATATTTATTTCTTCTTGTATAGTATCCATAATGACAATATGAAAAACAAAACATTAACTTGCATTAGCGTTTTTCCTTTTAGGCTGTGCTTCATGCATGCCAAAAACGGGTGTTATTTCCTTTTAAGTAAACAACAAGCATCCTATTCTTTCATGCTGGAAACTAATGTCTTATCCTTCACCTTTTCATTTTTCCATGCAGAAAACACGCTCTTCTATGACCAAAATTAGTGTTGACTTCCTGTATGCCGAGAATTAGTATCCCCTTCTATGCTGAAAACTAGCGTCATCTTCTATGGAACAAACTCGGTTCTTTTTCTATGCTGTCTTCCTTCATGCTGAACTTGAATTGTGGTTATTGTTGTATGACAGCGACGGCTAGTGACTTTTACAATGTTTCTTAGCAAAAAAAAAAACAGAAAAACTTTTTAATCTTATTAAATATGTCATTGAATCACTAATGTCCACTGGAAAATAAGGGTGTTCAATTCTGAATTGTGGTATTGATGTGATGTAAGTAAATGCATGGTAGTTTCGATTGTTACCGAACCGATACTTTTTGCTTGGAAATGTCATGATCATTGAATAATTCCCCCTTAAGATAGTTCAGAATTTTAATTAACACAGCTCAAGCATTTTGAGCAAAAACAATTCTTCATTATTTATTAAATAACTACACTAAAATTTTAAAAGTATAAATATAAATAAAATTATTTATATTACAATTGTTTTAAAACAAAAAAAATAAAGTCCAATGCAAACAGGGTATGACAATCTAGAAAATACGACTAAAGTATATTTCAATGCACATTATATGGAAAATAAATACAGTCATGCAAATAAAGTGTCAATTGAATCTAATTGGCTCTGTTGCCATATTGACAATGGATGTTATGGGTTTTTTTCAGGAATAGTAAAATATTTATATATTTTGTCGCCGCTCATTGCTGTCATTTTTTTAATATGTATGTATGTATTGTTCTGATGTTGCCACAGTAACAGACTACTTTCCCACCCAGACTTCACCTGGAATTGTTCTTTTCTGTTGTTAAAAAATGAATCCACACTGCACTACGCTTTTTGTTTTCCTTTGTTAACTCTAGCTTCGGGTGGGGGGTTTCATATATCTGACCCTCTCTTCTTGGCAGGCAGGATGCAACAGCAGTTCAAGTCGGGCGAGGTGCTAAAAGTGTGCTTGTTAATCATGACACAGACATAAACCTAGAGAGTAACCCAGGACGCTGGGTGAGAAAAGAAGTCATGTGCTATCTACATAGAGAAGCGGTGCCTGAAGGTAATTGGAGGAGGCGTAAAGTATCCATCCTAAAATAATAGTATTTATCCGATCTGAGTAATTCCTACACGCACTTGGATAAATCAGCCCAGCCATACTGCAAATATGTAATTACTTTACATTTGAGGGTAATACTATGACGTAACAGTTACAGTGTGTTGTTGCTGTTTTAAGTGTTTAATCACATAGAAACTAAACCAGAACTAGTGCCAAATCCTTAAGAGTAGTAATGTACTAATTACCTAAGCAGGTCCTGAGCTACTTCTAACAGTTGCTAGTAAAATAGAACTCAAAAACAAAAGAAAGCAAAACAAAAAATAATCTCATTCTCATCTCATTAGCTGCACCGCTTATCCTCAGTAGGGTCGCGGGGGTGCTGAAGCCCATCCCAGCAATCATCGGCAGTGGGCAGGGGACACCCTGAACTAGTTGCCAGCCAATCGCAGGGCATACAGGGACAGACAACTCGCTCGCTCATTCACACCTAGAGACAATTTGGACAGGCCAATCCACCTGAAATGCATGTCTTTGGAATGTGGGAGGAAATCGGAGTGCCCGGAGGAAACCCACGCAAGCACGGGGAGAACATACAAACTCCGCACAGGAAGTCTGGTAGCTGGATTTGAACCCACACAGGAGGTTCCCAAGACCTTAGAACTGTGCCGCATACACGCTAACCACTGCGCTGCTACAAAACATAATAATCAAAACAAAGGAAGCTGTATGACATTGGCAAAAAAAGATTGGCAAACATTTAATAGGCCAAACCTTGAATAGGCCAAACCTTCAATATCAGTTCTGCTGCACATTTTACACACATTTCTGACAAAACATTTAGATTAAAATATATAAATACAATACTATTTGCTAAGAAGCCTTGATCCAACAAATGAATGTAATGCACAGAAAACCACTTTGGGTCAGATAATTAGCTAAATGGAAGCAAATAAAACTATGTTACAATGTTTTAAATTGTGCATTTTTTTGATCATATCATACGTTAAGTTGAAAATAAAACATCTTTTACAATACAGGCACACCGATTAAAATATATTAAGCAGGTCTTCTTATGATTCATTGTTTCATTTAATTGACTTTAATCAAGTTGGGTACATTTGAAAAGCTTTGGCATGTTCACATTGAAACACTTGATTTATAAAGACATTTTATTAAGATATATTGTATATTCCAATTTAATTGGTATGATGAACACCCATCTCCCTCTCTATAAAAATACAAAGTCAATTTTCATGTGTATGTAATCAGCATCTCCTTATCCTAGCCCAGATAAACCAAATTTCTGAAAATTGTTTTATAACAAAGAAGCAAAGATAATATGTCTTTATGTGGGCATAGTAGCCACACTGAGCCTTAATTGGAATATCGAAGACAAGGGACAAACAATGTGAAGTGCTGTTTTAATGTGCTTTGTGGTTCACTGAGAATATCTTGGTTGTGCCAATGCAATTAATATCAAGCCAGTGCGTGTTTGAATGGCCGTGTTTAAATCTTTCACTGCTTATTGGACAAGAATGTGTATTATTTCTCTATTGTCCGACATCACACTATTGATTTTTTCCTTAAGTTTGTTTGCAGGAATAACTCAGACAAATATGACCAAGGATTCACACTAATTTGAAAAAGCTTTGCTGTCTAGTGAGACATTTTAAGCAGGATTCAAGACCCTAAATACTATGGGTTAGGCTTTTTGTAAATAAGTTTATTTGCTTTAATTTTGAATATTAAAGAGATGAAGCAGTCGACTGAAGTACTCCATTGTCTCATCTCCAGATTACTTCGCCACCCATAGAGGAAGTGTTTCACCCAAACCACCCAGGCTTTGCCGAAGGAAAGAAAATTTGCTTCATTTGCAGAGACTGGTGCTTCAGTATGTTTGATTGGTCTTGTCGTAATGTGTTATGTCATTTACAAAGAGGTACTGCAGTGTGCCACGCAGGACCACCAGGCTCTGCAACAGCTTTGTCCCCTGGCCATTTGACTGTTTAACAGTCACTCTTACATTTAGCAAGACAACCCTGCTGCTTTCACACATCAGCTTTTAAATTGTTTTAATTAAAAATACTTTGATTTTTTTAAAAACTTGTTTTTGTTTCTTTTTAAATTATGCACTATGCATTATTTATATATTTATGAGAACTGTGCAGGTCAGATGTTTCAACATTTCATTCTGTATACATGTGTACAAGAATGACACAAAACCTACATCTGTCTGTCTGCCTGTCCGTCCGTCCCTCCACCCGTCCAACTTGCATGTGCCTAGTCACCAATAGCGAACCATTGTCAGCACGGCGGGGGAGATGGTTTATACGATCAACAAACCAAGGGCAAACCAAAGGGGCATATGTGAACACGTGGTCACATAATTTATGGTAAAAGTGTGATCATTTTGATAATCTTATCTTTAAAATTATTTTTGGAGCACACCATACCTTGTGAAAAAAGAACATGTCTGTCCTATATTGCTGTCTTCAAGCTAAAAGTGATAAAGGCGGCTGAAGAAACAAAGAACCTGGAAAATGCAAGGATACATCACTGGAAATTGCACCTAAGGCCAAACGTGCGAACAGAGTAATAAAATATGGGCAGTACACAGAAATGGCAAAGTAGATCTTTGAGTGCTTTAAAGCCTGAAGACAAAATGGATAAGGAGTGTCTCAGCTAAGATTTGCTTTGCATGCTCTCAATATTCCACAAGCCAAGAAATATGAAAAGTGTTTCATGCTTCCATAGGTCAGTGTACATGTTTTATTCTATTTGGTTTAGTATTGGCCAGGAGAGGAATGGGTGCCACCAGGCTGTACATGCCCAAGACACACCACAGGAAATGGTGCCCCTACGACCATAGTGGTTAAGGGATCCATCCATCCAACCAAGCAACCATATGGCTATTTCAAAGCAGTTTTAGGGGTTTGGCTTTTATGTGATATTACGTTTATGGGGTAATTTGTGAGTAAACACAACGTTTTGGTGTCATCTCTCAGTGGGTTAACTGAATTACTTTTTAAATGAAGTAACCAGTAACTAGTACGATATGTTTTTCAGTAAGGCATCCAACACAGTCCTTTGAAAGTTAAATATACAATTTGTCTGAAGTCCTTAGAATAAAAAAGGTGGTGAGAGGCTGAGTCAGTATGTGTTCATGATTTCAGCTTAATATACTCTTTGCGAGTTGCAATTGAAGTCTGCTGTCTCTTAGTGTGTGTTTTGTTCCAGAAGTTAAGTGATAAAAATGTTTTACTATAATTCGTCTCTATGTCTGTCCTATAGTCTAAACCAGGGGTTGGCAACGAGTTTGCATTAGGTTTTACAATTAGTCATAGGGGCCTTGCCAGGAGAATTTAAAAACAATAATAATTAATTTATTTGAATATATACCAAGTATCTGCTGTTTAGAGTAGAGCATATCTGTACAATTCCAACACACAGATTCTAATGTCTTCACATAAACTGCTGATTATTCACATTGAATTGTCTTGATTATTGATATTAAATTGAATGAACTCATATTATTGTGTTTTATCTATAAATGTGTGTTGTTTTTTTGGGACAAAATTTGTCATCTCAAATTCAACGAACCATGAATTAACATCGAAATGTGGTGGCCCTCAACATAATGACACTTATTGTTATCAGGGATCAGAATTTTCTGCGGATCTGCGGATTTCCGCTGTTTTTGAACCCCAAAGGTCATTCCCGTAAATCGTCTAAATTCGATGAGAAAATATTTTGGGGGGGTGAGGTATGATACGTGACTGTTTCATCACTCCAAGTTAGCATTTAGACCATTGGTCGATAGGTTCGCTGATAACCAATCAGCGGAGCTTTTGTTCAGAGCATTGGCTTTCTAAAACATGGCGCTCCTTCCGGTCTTTTCAAACGGTGAAATGAGTGTTTGAAAAAGTAAATATGAAAATACTAAGAAAGAAGACGAGGCTTTTGTCTCCGAGATTGATAAAGGAATCAAGAATAAATTGAAGTGGTCATGGCTGGAGAAGACTGTCACAGTAAACGTTAAAATCGGCGCAAAGATCGAGGAAGTTACAGAAACTTTGAGCCAGTTCATCGCAAAGTGTGATGTTCCAGGGAAAGCAAAGTGTCTATACTGTGTCGATCTGATCAATTATGGTACGCGAGGTTGTGTGGCACTGATCGATCATGCTAAAATGAACAAGCACAAAGCAAAAATAGCTTGCCGGCGATCAAATTATGCACTCGGATCCGCATTTAAAATCGGCAGTGAAACTAACAGTAACACCACCGGTTCAACATTATTGGCCGTTTCAAATCCTTCCACTTCAAATACTAGCAGCAGTCAACCACTGGTTCCCCTGTGTGACAGAAAATCCCAATCTGAGGTATTTATAAATCTATTTATTTATGAAATGATTTTATCTTTTGTGTTTATACAATATTTAGAACAGGATAAACAAAATTTAAAATTTGTTATAAACATGATTAAAATAAATTATTTTGTATCATCATGATCATGTTCAATATTACAAATGCTTTTAATGTCAATATATTATTATTTTTTTTATTTAATATATATATTTTTACACATATATATATATATATATATATATATATATATATATATATATATATATATATATATATATATATAATACATGGTTTCTGTTTTGTTGGATTTAATTCATTCTAGTGCAATTTTCACATAGCAAATAAGATAAATGCTGTTGATTTCAGGGGGGCTTCGCCCCCCTAAGCCCCCCACCGGGCTCCGCCCTGGACCTGGCCGGGGCCTGCGGCCCCTGGACCCTGACTATTTCAGCAGCTGAAAATGAAAATCTCCATTCTGATCCCTGTGTTATGAGTGGTATCGTCGGTCACTCAAAGAAAGCCTCAAACAAAAAAATGCGCATTCTCTTGTGGACATCAGATGCAATTACACTGTTTTCTTCAAACTAGATATATGCGCTACAGCTGATGCATCTCAAAAGGTTTGTATTTGCTAAAAATGTGACATACATGTCTTAGACATGTGACTTCTTTCATTAAAAAAACAACAACAAAAAACCCACACAACTGATTAAAGAGCCTGTTAAATGCTACCAATGGGGACCAAGCGTGTCAAAAGATAATTAACACTCGTTTAACACGTATCCGAAGTTGCATGCATCACAACTGCTAATAAGCATCAGAATTGTTTTGTCAACTATCAAATTTAGTCTGTGAACTGTCTATTGTTCATTTTCATTGGTCTTAACATTTTTAGTAAAGGGCATCACTGCCAAACCAAAATGCTGTGAAAATTAGTTTTTTTTCTGGTTATTCTCTCGGCTTTTACAATCGTGTTATGTGCAAAAGCCTTACTGTTTTTCCGGTCGTGCATATGTGTCACCAATCGTGCAGCTGGAATCAGATGGTGTACTCCAAACTAGGGGTGGGCAGACTGATCCAAACGTCGATATTATTGATAGGAAGTAAGTACTTGGATCGAATAGATACTATTTTCCTCAGCTCCATACTTTACCCGACCACAAAATTTCTCAGAGCGCAGTTTTTATAAATAGATAGCGCAGTCCTCTTCTCTCTCACTGAGCGCTCTTGCCCACTATTTAAGTCTATATCTGTGTCACTGACACACTTTTAGCACTTCTCTCTATCTGACCTGCTGCTGCATTTTGCCTGACTAGCAGGAAAGAGGGCCAAATATCTGTAACCACCCTAAATATAACAATGGCAAAAAAGAAGCATCATTCATATTTTCAACAACAGAAAAAGGAGTGTCATGTGTCATTTGTGTGATATAATGGCAAAATTAAGTGAACAATTGTCACCCTAAAGAGAGCAACAAGCTGCAACGAAAAATGTTTTTTTACAAACAGTAACATGTTTGTTACTGTTCCTAAACAATAACTTGTAAATCCGATGTCCCTATAGCAACAGAGCCGAAGGGGCTTGTTCGTTATAATGAAAAACAAAAGGCAAAATGGCTGTACCCTGAGATAGAATCAATATTCAACTGCATTTCTTCAACAAATATTTTAATCAAAACAATGATTCCATTATCCGCACCGCTTATCCTCGGTAAGGTCGTGGGGCACTGCAGCCCATCTCAGTTATCTCCGGGCACTGGATAGGGGACACCCTGACCTGATTCCCAGCCAGTCGCAGTAATCAAAACTACGTGTTGGGAAATCCTTCTTTGAAGTAACACTGCAATATTATACCTTTAGGTGTCGCTGTATTGCGTAGTACAACCTAACATGCATAAAGCACAAGGAAGAGTATAAACTACGGAAATTCAATGGGAACTAACCGCAAGGTTTTTTCTTTCTTTTTATCTGTAGCAGAAAGATGTCAGACAATTTGTCATCCCCTTCTAGTTTACGTTATGTAAAATAAATCAAAGAGTATTGACTTACAAGTTTCAAAATTCATGTCTATATGATAGTACATGTATTTTTGTTTTAGTCAAATTAATGCTTTTTTTTCAATAAATACAACATTTAACAACTAGGAGGTGCTACATTATACTCATTATACATTATACATTATAGGTTTATAATGAGTCATTTAATTTGTTGAAGGCATAAATAAAGTGAATGGATGTGTAACTACTTACCTGTGAGGTTCATCCCATGTGACAAGTTTTTTTTTTTTTTTCAATTTTGTTTTTACTATTGGACGGGTGTAAAGGAGATTTAATGGGATACCAGTTCCTTGTTTTGACTCACTGTTGTTTGTTGATGCTATCGGCCAATCACGTTGCTTTTATTTGTTTTCCACAGGACCTATTTGTTTTTTGTAATCTTGAAGATTTGAGAAAAAAGGGCGCTTGAAGGAAGGCTTTAGGAAGGGATGGCATTTTCTAATCTAAAAAACCCTTCTCTAGCCCAATCCATCCATTTATTTTCTGCATCACTTTTCCTCAGTAGGGCCACAGCAGTGCTGGAGCCCATCTCAGCTGTCGTCAGCTAGTGGGCAGGTGACACACTGGACTGGTTGCCAGCCAGTCCCATGGCTAAAGAGACAGACAACTCAATCGCTCATACACACCTAGGGACAATGTGGACCGGCCAATTTACCTGACATGCATGTTTTTGGAATGTGAGAGGAGACCCGAGTGCCCGGAGGAAACCAACGCAAGCACAGGGAAAACATGCAAACTTCACACGAAGGTTGGTAGCTGGATTTTAACCCATGACTTCAAAACCCTGGCGCAGATGTGCTTACCACTCGCCTGCCCTGCCGTCCAGTACAAAATCCATTGATGTATTGTCGCCTAATTTTGAGAGTCTACCAAAGTTAAAAATGAACACCAAAGCAATCCAGTTCAGGCGTAGAACAAAACCACATGTGTTTCACAAAAAAAAAAAAAAAAAAAAAAAAAACACTTTTGATTGATAAGATTTACATTGTTGCAAAGTACACGGCGACTGTGTTTCCCACTGCCTTGAACAGGAGAAGATTACAGTTTAATACTCGATTGAATCAATTTATAACCCATGATTTACGAGTATTCCGAGTGTGTGTTTTTTTGCTATGTTTGGCATGTTGCAAAATGGATTTACAAGGTGATGATTTAGACCGTTACCCTGAAATACAGGAGGCTTAGTGAAAATGGGAAATGACACAAACTGATTACAGTTAATGCACTCTTTCAAGGCACATTAAGTTCAACATGTAGATGTATGATTAAGTAATATTGTCATTTCACACTTTGTGGTATTTTATACTTTCACTGAACAGATGCCGTGATCAATTTGATCAATAAGTAATCTTCCATCTGTGCCAGATGTTGCTTATCGTTGGGGTATTTTTCATTGCATTCCCTCAGAATAATGCTTTACTACTTTAAAAATAACAAGTTCTATGTGAATAGATCTATACAAATGGTTTACAAACTATAGCCCGAGGGCCGGATGCAGCATTATCACACTATCATTGGTCACGATACGAAAAACAAATATTAAATTTTGTTGCGAACTTTACATGTTACAATGATAATAAATTATATTCTATTTTTCTTTTCTATTGTATGGGACAAATTTATGGTAAAGTAACTCGTTAAACGCAGAACAAAATTAACCTTCATGCCTGGTACCATGACTATGAATAGTGTTATAATCAGATAAAATGTACTGCCTTTTCACAAGTGTCTTTTACCAGTAGTGGAAAACTTAAGCCCCCTTTTGACGACACCTAGGACGGCCTCTTGCCATGATCTTTGATTTTTGCATTTCGGAGATGGAATAAGAGCTTGCTCTGTCCACTCCACGCATCGGCCCGGTATTGCAGTACCTCCGGGAATGGTGCATTCGCAATGATCGCAGCAAGCCTTTAGGGCTAGGACCTTAGCTTGGCCTTTTGGCTGAGAGTAAGTGTCCCGGCTCCTAGGCTTTGTAGCGTATTGTGAACTGACCGATAACGGATAATGGATAATGAATAACGAAGATAGAACAATAACCCTTAAAAACCCCACCTAGGACACAGCCATAAAGAAGAGTCGTCTGCGCCCACCCGGAGGAGGGAACTGGAGCTCCACTGTGAGGGTCCCGGCAGCAATGGCCTGGCTCTTCGGGTGGTTGTGGAAGGTAGGAACAAGAAGGGAGGGAACCCATCTGAGCATCCCGGGCAGAAATGAAAATGAAATGATCTGCATTTATATAGCGCTTTTCAAGTCAATGACTACCCAAAGCGCTTTACAATGTGCTCCACACTTCCCAATAGCGGCATTGCAGCCATGTAAGGCGCTAACCTGCTTATTGGGGTATCGGGGTTCAGTGTCTTACCCAAGGACACTTCGACATGTAACACGGACGAGCCGGGATTCGAACTGGGAACCTTGATCCCAAAACGAGCGCTCTACCTCCTGAGCTACTGCTGCCCCAGGAAAGAGGACTGGAGGAGGGTGGGAAGAAATCCCACTTGAGAAGACAGAGCTGTTCCCCTACACAATAGTATTGCCCTGTACACATTGTTTTGTTTTATTTACCAACAAATCATATTTCCATAATGATCCATATTGTTAGAATATAATATGGTGAAATTGTAAATGTGTTTAATTGCTGTTAAAAGTGTCAATATTGTTCAAACCTCATTTTGTTCGAATATGATATAATGAAATTGTGATATGTTTAATTGCTGTTAAAAGTGTCAATAAAAGTGTTCACACGGTTCCCGCTCTCCCTGCTTTGCTTCGTCTCGCCCCGAGTACTAAGTTCTTTTCTAAGTATCCTTTTCCATTACAATCGTACCCAATGGTACTTGTCGCCATCACCATGCACGGACGACATACTCCCTTTTGTGATCGATCAAATTTGCAAAACCACACTACAACGATTTGGCTTATTTTCCATCCAAACTTGTGACCATAAATATCATATGAATATGAATAAACATATGAATAAGCATTTTGATTTGTTTATCAAAAAACACGTTTTTCATGGTTAAAAAAACAATTTGAGATCAACAAAGGGAAGCACTATGTATATATGTATATGTAAAAATATTTATTATCCGTATAGAACACAAAACTAAACTAGCAAAGAGTCTTTGGCTAGGTCTGAGGTTCATCCTTCTCAGGTAAAATTGCAAAAGTGAATGGAATGATGACAGATTTAAAAAAAAAAGAAAAAAAAAGGAAAAACTAGCATTGCATTGGCAGCAAATGCCTGTGCACTTCAAGTATTATATGTTTTTTGTTTTCTAAAAAGATGAGATAAAAATGTCAAATATGAAATGAAATGAAATGATCTGTATTTATACAGGGCTTTTCAAGTCAAGACTTCCCAAAGCACTTTACAGTGTGATTCACATTTCCCAATAGCGGCCGTGCAGCCATGTAAGGCGCTCGAATATGAGAGAGTAATTTTCCACTGCAAACATGAATAAGTCAAATATCATGCACATTGTTTTGCTAATGTAGTTTCCCCTAATTAACTAAAAATATATATATATAAAAAAAAAAACGCCCTGGCAGATCATTTTAAATTTGTTGTTGTTTTCCAATTATTTATTTAGAAAAAAATATATATTATCAACAATAGAGCAAATGCTATTCTATAATAAGCAACTTTTTTTTTAAGTGAAAGGACAGATGTTGAATCAACGTATTTTATATGTGAAGTGTGACCAGTAATCTGCTTGTGCCCACGCCAAAAAATTAATACTTCATCACAACACAAACACGTTCAAAGATATAAACGCAACGTCGTGCAAATATTCAGAGAGTGACTTCAATAGTCAGATGAAATACTAAGCTCTGTGTTTTTCATGGTTTCCATGAATGAGAACACTTGCTAATATTAGCTACGGACGTTAGCTTACCCCATGGCTTAATATCCAGCAGTTGGAACCTGTTCAAATGTTGACCTCCGCTGGATTTGTTCATCAACTGCACCTTGCCAATTGCAGGATTAGTTATCTATAAATGTGTGTAGTTACAACTCAAATATATATATATACTCGGATCGGATCAATTCTATTGTCCTGGAATTGATACTTCATCTCTACTCCGATTTTCTCAAAGCGTTTTTATATGTAGAAAGTGCAGTCTTCTCTCTCACCCAGCACCCTTAGAAATCTCTTTAAGGTTATATCCGCTTGTGTGACTGATGGCACACTTTTAACGCCCCTTATCGGAAGCTAAATATGACGGTGGCTAACTGGTAGCTCAGCGCAGTGTGGACTTTTTTTCCAAGATCAGAAAAGGACAATGCCAGGTGTCATTTCTGCGATAAAATGGTCTGCTACTATGGTACATTTGCATTAACACGTGAAAAATAACTTGACCCTACATAGAGAATCCGAAACCAAAAATGCAATCATTGCTACTGTTACTGAGCAAAAACCTGTAAATCCGTTGTCACTATGGCAACAGAGCCAAAAGGGCTCATTACATTGCTGATTTTGTTGTTTCACTATATTGACTTTTGCTATGTAGCGGTAAAGTAGTAGAATTATTTTATTTTTTTATGCTGTTAAAAGTTTTAAAATTGTATTCCTTACACAATTTGCCCTTTCTGACTTTATTTTTTTATGAATATTGTGCCATGGAAGGTAAAGTTGACATGTTTACATTGTTAAGTTGGTATTTTCTTTACATTGATTATTGATTGATTGATTATTGCTCCAGCGAAGGTCGGGGGGTCCCGTCCCTGTGCGTTGAGCCGACCAGATGAACCAGGTTTTTCCAATGCTGGCGGTCTTGTGCCAGCTGTTCTGCATCCTCCACAGCAACTCCGTGTTGTTGGAGGTCGCCCGCAACGACGTCGAGCCATCGAGTGCGGGGTTTCCCTCGTGGTCGTCTCCAGCCTGCGGCCTTTGGGTCAAACTTGAGAATGGCTCGTGTCGGATGGTCTGGTGGTAGACGAAGGACATGGCCAAACCAGCGGGTGCGGCGTTGTGCGACCAAGGAAGATGCTCAGGGCTGGCACGTACGGGCTCTGAGCTCTTTATTGGAGACTCGCTGGGGCCACCTGATGTTCTCGATGGTTCTGAGAGCCCTGCTATCAAAACCATCGATTCCTGTGGACAGAGTGTCGTTCAGGGGCCATGTTTCTCAGCCATAAAGCAGGATAGAGAGTACGGCGAGGTTGTAAATGCGGAGCTTCGTCTTGCGTGCGATGGTCTGGTGCCGCCAGAGTGGTTTCCAGAGAGACTGCAGAGCAGATGCTGCCAGGGCTCTTCTGCGGAGAATCTCTGGTTTTAGGTCCCCATTGTCTGTCACCATGGACCCCAGATACACAAAGCTCTTGACAGGCTCTACGATGTCGCTACCAATTTGGATGGGAGGTGGCTCTGGTCCATCACCGACATACATGAACTTGGTTTTCGTCCAACTCACTTGGAGGCCAAGCTGCGCTGCCTCTTCGCTGTAAATGCCCAGAGCGTCTCTCAGCTGGCTGTAGGAAGTGCTGAGCATGATGGTGTCGTCAGCATACTCCAGGTCAGTCAGGTGGTAGTTTCCGAAAGACACTCCGAGGATGCGCTCACAAACCCTGAACATCAGATGGTCGATGATGCAATTAAAAAGGTCGGGAGCAACCACGCAGCCTTGACGAACGCCGCTGGAGATAGTAAACCAGTCGGAGTCAATGCCGTTGATACGAACACAGCTCTCTGCGTTGCTGTAGAGCAGCTTAAACAGGGCTATGATCTTGGGTGGTGCTCCGAGAGCTTGGAGGATGTTCCACAGTGAAGAGTGGCAGACGGTGTCAAAGGCGGCCTTCAGATCAATGAATCCGATATACAGATGGCGATCTTTACGGAATTCACGGGTCTTCTCTATCAGCAAACGGACGGCAGAGATGTGGTCCGTTGTGGAGCGGTTGCGCATAAAGCCAGCCTGCTGAGGACGGGGGCAGCTTCTGATTGCTGGAAGGGCACGGCTGAGATCCTGGTAAAGACCTTGCCCGAGATGAGGGGAAAGGTTATACCTCTGTGGTTTCCACAGAAAAGCCTGTCATCCTTGCATTTCCAGAAGGGCATGATGACTCCTCTGGTCCAGTCGGTGGGCAGCTGCTCCGATTCCCACACCTGGTTGAATAGGCAGGTTAGCCACTTCACCATGCCATCACCGCCGGCCTTGAGCATCTCACCGGTAATGGCACAGATGCCGGGGGCTTTCTTGGTGTTCAGCTTCTTCAGAGCAGCTCTCACTTTCTCGGGTGTTACAGGGTCTGTGCAGCAGGCGTCGCTAGGAGGTGCCGTGTTTGCAGCCACTAGGAGGGTGGGATCAGCCGGGATGGTGCTGTGCTCCAAGGGGAGGCTAAAGTGCTCCTTCTAGCGGTCTAGCAGTTGGCTTCTGTCATGATGAGGTTGCCGTCCGAGTCTTTTACCAAGGCTGTCTTCATGTGTGGGCCGCTACGGGCTTGGCGTAGTAGACTGAATACGCGGCTCATGTTATTGTTCTTGGCCGCGGACTCAAGCTGTTGGGCTTCTGCCTGCCAAAACCTCTCCCTATCTTCAGCGATGGCCACATTGCGCAGGCGGTTCAGTCTCCGATACTCCGTGAGGTCGCCTCGGAGCCGGGCCTCACGCCACTGGTCTATGATGTTGAGTGTCCTCTCTGATATCCAGGGCTTTCTCGGGGAGGATCGCGGGTGTCCGAGGACATTGTGAGCAGACTGGAGGACACTTTCCTTGAAAGACGCCCAGTCTGTCAGCCTGTCAGGAACCAGGGCATTGAGAGTGCAGCGGATGGAGCAACTGAAGTCTCTGGCGATGTTGGGGTCGCTGAGTCGGGAGGAGTCGGGCGAGGCAGAGTCTTGTGCTGGTTGGCTCGGAGCTTTACATTGCTGCTTTATTTTTGACTCTTCGCTTTTTTTTCAAAACTGTTTTAAAATAAATATTTATATTTACTTTTTTTATACTTTTAAAGTTTGAATTGTAGTTATTTGATTAGCGATGAAACATATGACCCAACATCTTTGTTTGGTGCGTATCATACATATGAAAGTAACTCAAGGGGGATAGTTCAATTATTCAGTGAATAATATATTCCCAAGCAATGATTATCTGATACTGATTGATACTACCATGTATTTGATTGAATCAGGTCAACACTAAAATACCCAGTATCCCCCACCCATACTGTGAATGGCACACATTTATGTTCCTTGGATTTTTTTCCGTGAAAAACCCTCTGTGTATTATTTAGTTATTGTATATTTCATAAATAGTGTTACTATCTATTTTTTCAATTTTTGTTGTGTGAAGAGTCCCCAGCGGTTATTTGATTGTGTTTTTTTCAAAACTATACATTTGTTTGTTTAGACACTCCCGCAATCGTCACACTTTTTCTGTTACCAGCAGACCCTTGTACGTTCATCAGAGAACACAAAATATATGTGGTCCTCTCCATGAAAAAGTGTGAGGACTTATGTTCCATAAACTGTATTTTCTGGGGTAAAAATCAATCCTGATTATATACCACACCAGCCAAACAATTCTGGTAAAGAAGGAAACCAAAACCCTACATACCGTCTTGAAAGGCAAGTTAAAAAAAAAATAGTGAACAATAGGCTGAATACATGTACAATATAGGACTGTTACATTTCTGGCATGCCTGCCAATGTGAGTAACGACGTATCATATTAAGAGTTTTTCAGATAACTCCAGCATAACGAACATGCTCACCAAACTATCAGTTTCCATTCAAATCGCTAAATCTAATGACATTTTAATCCTCTGTGTCACTTTTCAACAACTCTCCCAACTCAGGAGGTAGATAATGCATCGCTTCTTCTTCCACGTCGCTGATGCCAGACCCATTGTCACCTCAACTTTTTTGACGGTCCAAACTTTCTTTTTGTTGCTCGATTCCTTTTTTTGATTGCATATTTCACTGTATGTAAGTTCCAATCTGAAGGGTATGATTTTCTTTTTGGTGCCATTTTTGTTCAGCTCTTGTCACTTTTTATCAAAAAAAAAAATACAAGCAATGTTGAAGTAATCAACACAGGCCTAGAGTGTCATTCTTGTGGTTTAGTGTCAAAATAACAAGTGAAATGATAAAATAATTTGTTAACAATTTCAGACATAAGAAGCACCGGGGTATAAGTTACACCCCGGCCAAATACGGTATCGTAAACTATTGGAAAGAGATGTACACCCTATTTTTTGTATCACATCCATCATATAAAAGGAGGCCCCTCAACCGCTCATCCATACGCTGCATTGTCAATAACATTCAGATTTTGTTTTGTGTTTCCTATGACAATGAAGTGTGCTTGAAGCACACATACCCACCAAGTGTGCTTGTTCTGGCTGCTGTTTGGCAGTCTCTTCTCCTAAATCGCCCTGCAAGCTTGATGCCATCAAGCAGCAAGTCACTGGCCTCAATTTGCATTTCTGCTTCGACACATCCAATAAAATAATTTGTGATTTCTTGCAGATACATTCATTGTTTTACTCAAATAGAAAAGGTCAAAATTAACACAAAGGAGCTCAAGTTTGAGTGCCTTATTTCCAATATAAATTTTTCAGTTCGGACACATAATTTATCAACATTGATTAAATTTTTCGTTGTTCTTACAAATAACTGCTGTATTTATCATTTATTAATAAACGGGGAGAATCTGTATGCAGAAAACAATGCACGATGCAAATCTGAGAAGTAGTGAAATCGTGAATGGTAACCATTTTATAGCAAGGTATTGCTATACTTGTACGTGGAACATGGGCCAATACCGTATTCAAATAGTTCTTATTTGTATTATGTTGGGATTGAAAGTAATTTATTTAAAATATTCTGTCTTTTTTTGCAGGGGTAAACACATTTTATATCTTACTGTTTTCAGTACCTGGTATTAGTATCAATGACTGTGTGAAAAATGGTATTTATGTCACGGTTGCTCATTGCCCTCATTTGGGCCCAGCCGTTTGGCGCCAGCTGCTGCTTGTTGACTGATTGGATCCCCCCCTATTTAAACTCGGTGCTCTCATTCACTCTTTGTAAGTCTATCAACGAACCTCTGCAATTGTATTTTGACTCTGTCCTGTATCCTGCTCGGGTATCCAGTATCCTGTATCGATCCCGCCTGTCTCGTCCTGTCCGGTATCTTGCTCAAGTCTCCAGAATCCGGTATCGACCCTGGCTGTCTCATCATGTCTGGTATCGTGCTCCAGTATCGGTTTCGATCCCGCCCGTCTCGTCTTGTCCGGTATTTTGCTCCAGCATCAAGTATCGATCCCGTCTGTCTCGTCCTTTTCGGTATCTTACCCCAGTATCCGGTATCGATCCCGTCTGTCTCGGCCTGCCCGGTATCTTACTCCAGTATCCAGTATCGATCCTGCCTGTCTCGTCCTGTCCGGTACCTGGCTTCAGTCTCCAGTATGCGGTATCGATCCCGTCTGTGTAGTCCTGTCCGGTATCTTGCTGCAGTCTCCGGCATCGATCCCGCCTAGCTCGTCCTGTCCGGTATCTTTCTCCAGTCTCCTGTCTGCAGTCTCCGGTATCGATCCCGCCTAGCTCGTCCTGTCCGGTATCTTTCTCTAGTCTCCTGTCTGCAGTATCTGGTATCGATTCCGGCTGTCTCGTCCTGTCCTGTATCTTGCTCCGGTATCTGGTATTGATCATGCCTGTCTCGTCCTGTGTCCGGTATCTTGCTCCAGGCTACAGTATCCGGTATCAATCCCGTCTGTCTCGTCCTCTCTGGTATCTTGGCCCAGTATCCGGTATCGATCCTGTCATTCTTGTCCTGTCCGGTATCCTGCTCTAGTCTCCAGTATCCAGTATCGATCCTGCCTGTCTCGTCCTGTCCGATATTTTGCTTCAGTCTTTAGTATCCGGTATCGATCCCATCTGTCTCGTCATGTCGTGTATCCTGCTCCAGTCTCCAGTATTGATCCCGCCTGTCTCGTCCTGTCCGGTATCCTGCTCCATTCTCCGGTATGGATCCCGGCTGTCCCGTCCTGTCGGTTATCTTGCTCCGGTATCCGGTATTAACCCCGTCTGTCTCATCCTGTTTGATATCTTGCTCCAGTCTCCAGTATTTGGTATCATTCCCGTCTGTCTCATCCTCTCCGGTATCTTTCTCCAGTCTCAAGTATCCGGTATTGATTCTTTCTGTCCTGCCCTGTCCGGTATCTTGCTTGTGTACCCAGTATCCGTTATCGACCCTGCCTGTCCTGTCCTGTCCGGTATCTTGCTTCAGTATCCGGTATCAATCTCGTCGTGTCCGGTATATTGCTCATGTATTGCTCGATCTCTTTTGCCGAGCGATCGCAGAATCGCTGGCGTTTGTGTTCCCGCGCATGACTGCCCCGTTACAGTAAAATAAAGCTTGTGTGAAAACGTTACGCGTTTGGGTCCACCGTCTGTTCGGGCACTGACAATTGATACCGGTCTCAAAGAAAAAAAAAAAATAGACTTTTGAATGAATATCATTTATTTTTTCAACATCACTAAATCATTTTTTTTGTTTTCATTTTCAAGGGACACTGTAATATGTGACCACTACATGTATGGTGTACAACCGAAAACAAGTGCCAAAAACCAACATTTTTCTTCTGATTTTTTTGCCCAGTCTTTCACAAGTTTTTTTTTTATTTATTTTTTATTTTTTCTTTTTTTTTTTCTTTTTTTTTGAGGAACCCACAGTTGCAAGATGGTGGACATTCATATCAGCTCACTTTACGTGAACTCCATGTAGTGTCAAGCAAATGCATAGTTCTCCACGTTTTTGTGTTTAAAAAATGACATTTTATCTTACAGTCTGTGTGTTATTGCACAGATTGTATTTTATTATGGTTACAAACTACCAACAAATGATTTTGGAATATATTGTTTAAGCGCAACATGCTTCATGCACTGCCTTCACTTTCTATGCAAAATTACTGGGATTATATTACCACTGCCAAATGTCTACCCAATGTACATAAACATATTCATGAAATGCTGAGCAGTAACTCTCCCTGTATAAAGGTGAGCGCCAAAGGCTGTAAATGTATAGAGAATATAAATGTAACATGATTTGAGAATACATTGTAGCTGTGTGCCATGATAAGCCATGGTGCAAGAATCCTTTATGCTTGAAAAAGATACAGTGCAGTGAGGTGGAAGGCAACTGAAGGATTTCAGAGTTCACATGAAATCAATGCATGTATATTTTTCCAATAGCAACACATTATGAACTACATAAACAAGAAATATGATTGGTTATTTATTATAATCTAGTCAAACTTACATTTGCTGGAGGACACACTTGAATCTGAGACACTTTGAGGCCACCTATGCAAATATATTGAACTACTGCATGGTTGAGAAGTCTGGTTCTCGGGAGACATGGGAAACAGACGAGACTATTCTTGTCTGTTTTCCAAGTCTCCCTCAGGTCAGTTCAAGGCATAAAAAGAAGGCTCATTTGACTATCCTGCTGTATTTGATGAACATGCCTGTTTTAGGACGAGCTGAATGAATCTCTATGTCAGGAATCCACTCTACGTGAGGTGGAAGCACAGTGTAGAAATATATTATTTCAGTAAACTGTCTTTTTTCAGGCATGGTTCGGTGCACAGGAAGTAAGGTAGCGAGTAACACTAGCTAGGACACCAGATGCAAAAATCATGATCCAAGAGGCAGGCGTGGGACATTGTTCCAGTAAATTTTAAAGTAAGCTACTTTTAGTTGTGTATTTCTCAGACTCCTATGCTATGTAATTAACCTATTTTTCTTACTTAATATACAAGTAATCATCACACACACACACATAGTGTCATGATTACCCAAGTGGAGCCACCTGGGGTAATCATGTGGCGCGCTGGAATGTGCTTCCTGATTGGTTAATGCTCCCTTTTTAAACGCGTTACGCGGAGAACTCTTGGTCGGAGGATTACTTTTTACCCCGTTTGATTCGCCTGATTTTCCTGTGTATTTTTGACTTGTTTACCTGATTCTGCCTGCCTCCGATCCGACCTGCTTCCGTTCCACGCTACGATCTTCTCTCCAGTCCCGGTAAACTCGACCTGCTTCCGTCCCACGCTACGATTGGCTACGTGTCCCGAAGTTGTCTTCACGGCGTTGCTGCTGACGTTCGACGGTCATCGCGTCTCCCGCTAACCCTGTACGCTTCCCCAAATAAAAGAATTGTACGAACGCTCTGGGGTCTCCTGCTCTGTTCTGGTCCTCCTGACACATAGTCACATTTTCAAAGGTCTACGTTTTCAGTCGAATTCCATTGTTTTTAATACGTTTTCAATGTTTTTCTATTGTATGTAATATGATACGTATGCGCGACTCCATTGTAGTCACTGCGAAGGCAACAGTCCAAGAGTTCATCAAGAGGTAATCAAGATCCAAAGTTGTAATTTGTCCTCCATTTTGTCTTGTATTTTGTCTATGTTGTTATGTATTTTGTCCTGTAATTTGTTAAATATTTTCTCACGTATATTGTCAAAATAATTCGTTATTTAAATGAGAGAGGGCAGAATTGCTTAGTGGTTCACCTATTAGTTAATACACAAGTGCACTAATCAACTGTAAAATCTTTCAACCATTAAGTGAAGAGCTCTGGCATTTAGACTGCCTTTCATTTTAAAAACATTGTGTCTTGACAAGGTACATGACCAAATAGAATACAACATAGATACCGAAATGTCAAAATACATGAAAAAATGCATGAATGTATAATATATATATATATATATATATATATATATATATATATATATATATATATATATATATATATATATATATATATATATATATATATATATATATATATATATATATATATATATATATATATATATATATGTATACACATATATATATATATATATATATATATATATATATATATATATATATATATATATATATATATATATATATATATATATATATAGTCTCGTCTGTTTTCCCATGTCTCTCGAGAATATTTAGGTATTACATGATGTATTTATGTTTTCATTTTTTTTATATGGCATATATTTGTAGGTATTTATCAATTGAAACTTGATTTCTACATATGGAAGGATTGGTCTGCCATACTTTTCTGGCTTAAAATTTGAAAAAGCAAAGCCATCTCTTGTGATAGAAACGCGGTAATGCATTCAAGCCCTAAACGGTAATTTCATCGGTGCATTATGTATCAGGGCTGAATTTGCATCATCGTGTTTAGCATCAGTAACAAAATCTGATAGATGCTCAGGGTGCACTGAAAAGTATCACAGGAGTGTAAATTTACTTTTCCCCACTGCAGGGGCCGTTCCCACAGGGCCACTTCCAGGGAGTGTTACAAGGCCGAATGGCGCTCTTATCTGAGGATAAACACTCCATTGGTCCAACGAATAGCTCACGGTTAAGCATTCCAGATAATTGGCTCAACCTATAGCAGGATGTGATGCTCTTATACGCAACCAAAATAAATAAATTTTACATCTGAAGATGAGTCACCAGTCAAAGAAAATGTATACACGTAACGATTTTGTGACATGCTTGGGTGACATCACAGGAAAACAAAAGTGTTATTATGGTCGGGTACTATTCCATAATGTTGGCATGGCCATGCATTGGCCAAGTAAAACCACAGATTGTGTATGACTTTGTCCCCCCTAACGCTAGGGTCCACAACCCACGGCTCAGTAGCAGCATGCTGCTCTTTAGCGCTGCTGAGTGGCTCCTTGGTACTCTTCCAAAAATGCAAAATATGGGGGAGGAAAACATATTTGTATTTTAATATGGTTTCTTTTGGAGGAAAAACAAGACACCAACACAGTTAACGTTTTCAATGCTGTAAAAGTGCATACAAAACATATAACATTTCAACTAGGGGTGTTATTTTGAGACTAGAGGGGTAATCAGCTGGCGCGTGTTCACGGGTGAAGAGTAACTGGTTTGACTGCTGCTCACTCAGGTTGTATCAGGTTGTAAAA
The DNA here is from genome assembly GCF_059441175.1 of Urocampus carinirostris. NCBI lineage: Eukaryota > Metazoa > Chordata > Actinopteri > Syngnathiformes > Syngnathidae > Urocampus > Urocampus carinirostris. The sequence continues at coordinate 34,462,086 of NC_142356.1, read as the reverse complement.
AGACGGAATACACGTTGTCGGCTCGAACGCAGCAAAGTCAGTTGACTTGAAATCGTGGCTCTCAGGCTTGAACTCCTGCCTGGAGAACTTAGATGCAATGCAAAACTGGGGCCCATCCCTCCTTTACCTTTTCTTCTCCCTCCCGTGTCACCTGTGTAAGTGCGGTTTAAAGGGTCTGCGTCACAAGCCAGGCAGCTGCATTATCTGCAATGGACCCGAAAGGTAAAAAGGAAAAAAAAATAATTGCACAGAAATCAAACTGTAAGCATGTGATAACATACCTGTCAACCTCCACGGCTCCATGCCCGTACAAACTGTCGTATTTTCCCTTACAAAATATAAAATAATCTTACACCATATTTTTTTTTTGAATGATGCCTGAGGGGAAATCCCCAGGCGGCAGACGCATGCGCACAGTAGCATCAAACCGCTCGCTTCGTTTGCAACAAAAAAAAAACAATACCGAGATAGAGGCTACCGCGGCGAACTTGTTTGACTTGATTGATTTGCCGTTTTGGTGTACCCATAATTGACAAATTTGCGTTTTTTCGTACTGTTTATCTTGTACACGTAATTAAATGCATAATAAACGTACTTTGTACGGCAAAAACGTACAGGTTGACAGTTATGTTATAATTTTACTTCACCTTGTCAAAGGACTGGTATTTCACTTATATAAAGGCATGCTACATTATTTTGTACCCTTTTTCTGTTGGCCGGATAAGGGAGATGTTATGCATGTTTCATTTTGTTGGTCTACAAAATCAATTTGAAGTGACAGCGCATTTGAAGTGATGATGCATAAGTCCTTACTACATGCGTAAAATTAAAGTAACTTTAACTTTTAATTAATGTGAAAGCACCTGCTTTTTTTCACAGCACTGTTTTACCTTTCTCAATTAAGTCATAACTTATCTTGCCCTTTTCAGCTGGACATGCAACACTATCACATTCTCCAGGTCTTTTTTTAAAACAAAAAATACCTCTCTAATCTCTTTTGCAGACTCCAGATTCTCTGGTTTGTCTTGCTCTTCGCAGCAATTTTGCAAACTGGTATCTAATCTCCGTCGGAAGTTTTTGCAGCAAAGTGTTGCGTAAATTCTTCCACGGATTTGTGATCGCATTCGGTGCTTCCCGACTCTACATGCTTAATTACATGAACACCGCGCTTGTGTTTTTCTATTAGTTATTGCTTCATTTCAATTGTCATCACTCTCCTTTCTTCTCCGACACCTTACTGTTCCCTATCCCAAAGTCATGGCTAAGGTAAAAAAAAAAGTCAATAAAGGAGATGCTATAAAATGTGAATAAAGTTATGCGATCAAAAAAAGTTGCTGTTGAATATAGACACTCTACAGGTATCAAGTACTTGATGGTAGAAGGTGCATACACATACTGGACGGAGCAGGTGGAGGTGTGTGGTCACGAAAGGTGAGCATCACTTGAGCAGTCTCTTGTGGTAGCCTCTGGGACTGCTCTTGAACTTGATTTTCCTCCATAAAGCATGCAACATTTTTGTTGAAAAAAAAATTGCTATGAGTAAAAATAATTAAAAATCAGGTGACTCCTGAGACCACATTTCACTGCGGACAGGTAATTTAAGGTGAGTGTTTTGAGACCATGGCCGCAAAAGAAATTAAACCCAGATCTTAAAGCACCACTATATTTCAACTGGGACCCATACCCAGATTATTAGGCAATGAAAATACAATGAGACAATGAAGTTAATTTAGTATGAAGATTTTTTGGATTACATCATAATAAGTGGAATGCCAAAAAGGCCCACGAGGCCTATTGTCAGTTCTGTCTCCCAACTTTGAGTTTCTGGGTTTAAATCTCGGGTCTGGTGCATCAAACGTGCTACCGGAAGAAATGCATAAACAAAAAATGTTTATATATTGTCTTAAAGAATACATGTATTTTACATTTGTTAATGTTAATGTTAATCATTCTTCCAGCTCAGTAGCCTAGATGGTAGTGTGCCCGCTTTGAGACTGGGAGGTCGCTGGTTCGCGCCTCGGCCGAGACATACCTAATTGGTATAATGGCGGCGCCCTCTGTTGGCTGCGGCTGCATCGACTCGCTACAACGGGTCAGGTGTATCGACATTTCGTTCTGTGTACATTGTTACAAAGAATGACAATACGAAGGAAATTATTATTATTAATATTATTATTATCTAAATGCGGTGACACACGTTAAGAATATTACTAGGACAGCTTTTTTTTTCCATCTTCACAACATTCCAAAAGTTCTGTAATGTAATGTATGCGTTTGTTACTTCCCGTCTTGATTACTGTAATGTAGTACTCTCCGGTCTCCTGAGTCCAAAATCAAGAGCCTGCAGCTGGTACAAAATGCTACAGCGAGGCTTTTAATTAAGACAAGTTAAGTTTGATCACATTACCCCGATTTTAGCTAACCTGTATTGTCTGTCAGCTTAAGATGTGATTTTCGGATTCCTTTGGTATTATACAAAATCACGCATTGATTTGCTCTCTTTCAGAAATAATGTCTCACTATGTTCCTGCTCGGAGCCTTCACTCTGAAAATGCTGGTCTACTAGTGATCCCAAGAGCCAAGAAGAGAGCCGCAGGTTCGCGAGTGTTCCTGATTCAGGCCCGGGTGCTGTGGAATGTTCTGCCCTCGGAAATTAAATATGCAACCTCAGTGGAGCTGTTTAAATCTAGGCTTTAAACACATTTAAATTATATAGCTTATGAATGACCTATATTTTATGTTGACAATATCTGTGTATTGTTTGTTAATGCTACATTCTTTGCAACCTGGTCATCCTTTTCATTTTACTTTTTACTTTACTTCAACTTTGATTATTTTATATTTTATTCTTAATTGTATTGTTTGTTAATGAAATGTCCATTGCAGCCTTGTCACCCTAGAAGGAGCATTACCTCATGTGCGGTCCCTTTTCACGTTTTTTTTTCCTCATGCCGAGGGTTTTGAGTTTTTTCCTTGCCCTCAGGTATGTTTTAGATCAGGGCATACATGGTATGATAATAGTCTGTAGTTTGCAATAGCCAGTGGTCTGTGCAGCCCTTTGACACTCCTCATGATTAAGGGCTATGCAAATAAACATGACTTGGCATTTGGATGAATAACTACAATAGTAATTTACATTTAATTAGATGCTCAAATTAAGGAAACAAGACATCAATGAATTTTAAAACTTGCAAGGAGAATAGGAGTAGACTGTACAATAAACCTCATACAGTACTAATTACTAAATATGTTTTAAAAGCCCTCCTGTGAGTCCTTCATTTGGTTACATTTCTTAGGTTACAAAAGCAGGTCTAAGGATAGGAACATTATTGGCTAATAATGACAATAAAAACAGTGCATACTAGTCAAATTAACTAACACCATTGCAGAATAATAGTCAAAATAATGAACAGCAATTACATTTTAGTTGATTTTACTTCTGAGAGGGAAATGGGACAATTTGCATGTGATTTAGATTTTAACGTTGCTTTTCTTTGTATTTACAAAGTGTGGCTTCAATGAATATGTTATTCATGCTAACTGAATATGTCACCTTCATGAAACATGATTCATGTTTACATTTTCTTCCTGACACAAAGCAGACAGAGTGTCCTTCCTCCATTAAGATTTCAGAAGCGACTTGGGAGGAGTATCGCAATTCCAGTTAAAAATTGCTCTTGTTAGTGCAACACTGTTCTAACAGTCTTCAGAAGGGTGAAAATATTTCCTATTCCATATTAAGGCGTCTGCCTTTTAATTGTACATCCTGAAAAAAACCTCTCTGGTATTGTTCTGTTTTGCAATGTTGTATGTGCAAAATAAGTTACGGTTTGGTTTAATCACACGTTGTCAACACTATCTAGCAGTGCATACAAGTCACTGCAGCCATGTGCGTGGTCATATTGCAAAACATGTAGTAGGGCTTTAGTACAAATGACAGAGAAGACTGGTAGCACACCATTTTCTACCATCTCTTGAGTTAATCCCAAATATTTTGATGTTGACGTTGTGTCGCCGTTTTACCCTTTTGAACGCCATCAAACCTGCTTGACACAGCCACGTGTGCAAAGTCCTTGGTAGGAGAAAGGTGTTGGTCACAGCCATAATAGCAAAGGCAACACAGGTATCTAGGTTACTATTACTGTTGGTTTTAATCACATGAGAGATATATGCTAATAAGCTGTAATTATCAGCATTTGCATTGAAGACTAAATGTAATAAAGGCCTTTTCAAAGTGTTCAAACAGGTCATGTGTCATGTATGTTATTCACTGCTCATACTTTTAACCTGCATCTCTCTCTAGTTTGTTTTTCTATGCCACCTTCTAGAACTAACATAACATTGAATTTCATTAACATGACTGCTTTCTCTCCAGAGGGATTTTTTATGGACACCGAATGCTCAATCCTGTAATTAGCAACCAAATTAGTTTTCTGTGTTGTTCATCATACGAAACTTGAGGGAAAAGTGGTCAGTACAGCAGAGGGACCAAAGCATTGCAATTACTGCCTTATAGTGATGAGATAGATCAAACTGTATAAATATTGACTATGCCTCTTGATAGAAAGAGTTTACAAAATCAAAATGCGTCTGGTGAGTTTATGTCCTATTTGCTCATAAAATGTAAGCTTCTCTTTTATCAATTGGTTGCTTTTAGATAGATAGATAGATACTTTATTCATCCCCGTAGGGGAATTCACACTTCCAGCAGTATCTTTGTGTTGAAAATAAAACAATAATAAAGAAAAAGGAATATAATACATAAATACCCAATGTAACGTGTTGATATAGAGTATTTAGACAGTGCTACATAAAATGCACACTGTAATAAAAATACGGTAATATGCAATGTGGGGGTGTGGTTTAATTTGGAATTTTACTCCCCCGGGTGGAGTTAAAGAGCCTCATGGCATGAAAAAGAAATGATCTCCTCAGTCTGTCAGTGGAACAAGACTGTGACAGCAGTCTGTCGCTGAAACTGCTCTTCCGTTTGGAGATGATGCTGTGTATCATCCTTTATGGTTTATCACAAATACTTTTTGCAAAATAAAAAATAAAAATACTGAAATGGAAACCAACACGTTTATGAAGGTGGACACAACAAAGGATGGTATTTATTGACAAAAACCAGGACCAGCAAACAAAAACTAACCATGCTGTTCAAACAGTTGATATAAAGGCTTCGTATAACCAGGGACAGGGTGTGTTGTGATTGTGCCCAGGTGTGTTCATTTCCAAACCTGTTAGGCACTCTCTGGGGTAAGGTGGCATACCAGATCGTGACATTAGCTCCCCCTCAAGGGTCGGATGCCAGAGGGACCAACAAAAACAAACAAAGATCAAAGAGGCAGCAGCAGACAGTCCTTCGGCAAAACAGGGGACGGCTAAAAGTCCTTGTCCACCCTCACCAAAACAAGGCCAGAAGCAGTCAAGGACCTCCCTATTAGCCGTTAGGACAGGGACCTTCTTGCCACGGGGACTGGATACAGAAGCGGTCAAGATACCTTTCTTTGCAACCAGGACAGGATACAAAGATGGCTAAGGGGAAAGAAAACAATACATGAATATTTTTACCCCATTATGATGTGCTTTCTGAGACAGATTTGATTCATCATCGATAACAACATAGTTAACATCATTTGCAACAAGACTAGACATGGCCCTCAAAGATAAACACGTAATTTAGAATTAAAAGAGACAATTACTTGAAATGATTTCAAGATTAAAAAAAAAGCAAAATATAAACAAGGTAGTGCTTTACTGGCCAAAGTTGTAACAAAACTGCAATGATAAATAGTGCATCATAACAGTATTGCAATGCAAAGTAGTGCAATAACATTTAGAAGCAACAAAACTTCCCAAATAAGTCGATAAATGAGATATGCGTACCCATTTTTCAATGGAATTGGTAGGCTATATATTCACACAGTTTTGCACACTTGTTTAGGGCGGTAATGGCCCTTGAGAAGGAACTATTTCTGAACCTGTCAGTCCTTGTTTTAAGGGACCTGTAGGTCAAAGAGATGGTGGCCCCATTGGGTCCTTAATAAAGCTGGATCTGTTGTGTTAATGTAATAAATATGTTCTTGAATATTTATATGGGAGTAATGAAAACAACAAATATATACATTTACATATAAAACTGGCAGTCCTTTTGATTATTAAATCAAGGCAATGTACACTACCGACTAACGTACCAATGAAAGCATTCAAATGTTACAATCATCTTTGGTTCAATAAATGAACATTTTTTTGAAAACAGAGTGAAGGATTTGCAAAAAAGGTATCAATGCCAATCTACACAAGTACACAGTCTGTTGTCTGTGACAAACAGTGGTGGTGATACTGGAAATACTGGTATTGATACGATCCAAATAAATTCATGGTAGAATCACTCGATACTGATATGGATGGGTTTTTCTTGGAAATGTCATGACCATTGAATATATGAACCCCTATCCCTTGAGTTAGTTCCTGTTTATGATAAACACAACACAAATATATGTGTTTTAAATAACTATATTGCAAACACCAACAGTATGAAAAAATAAATTACTATTTATATGAGAACTGTTTCAATACCAAATTCAAGAGAGTCAAACCAAAATATTTAACAAAATTAACATGAAAACTATGCCTTCTATAATATTTGGAAACAAATGACAGAAAATGCAAATTTTGTCAACAATACAATGTAAAAACCTTTCGAGAGTGTAAAAATAAAACACTCAACAACTGCTTCAAAACAAGTCAGGAGAATCAAACCCCAAAAAATCACCAGTGCATACTCACCAACACTAGCATGTATTGCACTAGACTACCGCTTCTATCCCCTTAAAACACTTATTGTTTGTCTTTTTAATTATTATTTTTCTAGTCAAGTCAAGTCATTTTTATTTGTATAGCCCTTAATCACAATTAGTCTCTAAGGGCTTCACAAGTTATTACATATAAGATTAGGTTACTCGTATGCTATAGAGTAGAAGTGAGTTTTAAGCCTAGATTTAAACATTTCCACCGAGGTTGCAGATCGGATCTCAGGGGGAAGAGCATTCCACAACACCGGTGCCCGGATGGAGAACGCTCTCGAACCAGCGGAACACTTTCTTGGCTCTTGGGATCACCAGGAGACCGGCGCTCTCGGAACGAAGGCTTCGGGCCGGGACATAGGGGGAGATCAGATCTGAAAGATATGAGGGGGAAAGTCCATGTATGATTTTGTATAGTAGTAGGAGAACCTTAAAATCGCATCTTAGGCTAACAGGGAGCCAATGCAGGTTAGCCAAAATTGGGGTGATGTGATCGTACTTTTTTGTCCTTGTTAAAAGCCTCGCTGCAACATTTTGTACCAGCTGAAGACTCTTGAGTCTGGTCATCGGAAGACCGGAAAGTAGTGCATTACAGTAGTCGAGACGGGAGGTAACAAACGCATGAATTATGATTTCCGCATCCGACTGAGAAAGTATAGGACGAATTTTAGCAATGTTACGGAGATGGAAGAAAGCGGTTCTAGTAATTTTCTTCACATGTGTTTGAAAGGACAGATCAGGGTCGAAAATGACACCTAAATTTTTAAGTGAGTCACTCTGTGTGATGTGGCCATTGTCCAAGTTCACTGCGGTTTTAGAGAATAAGTCACGGGACTTAGAAGGACCAATAACTAACATTTCAGTCTTTTCAGGGTTAAGACGCAGGAAATTGAGTGACATCCACTCTTTTATCTCAGTGAGGCAGGCCTCCAAAGTTCCACAGTTTAGTGTGGCAGATTCCTCCATCGGGAGATAGAGTTGAGTGTCATCTGCGTAGCAATGGAAACTGATATTATAATTACGAATAATATCACCTAGTGGAAGCATATACATGCTGAAGAGAAGGGGGCCAAGCACTGAACCCTGCGGAACACCACAAGTAACACTAAATGGCTCAGATGTCAATTCTCCATATTTAACGCAGTGTGTCCTATCTGAGAGGTAGGATCTGAACCATAATAGGACGCTTCCTGAGAGACCAATCCATTTTTCCAACCGTTCTAGCAAGATAATATGGTCCACTGTGTCAAATGCAGCACTAAGGTCCAGCAGCAGCAAAAGTGATGATGCGCCCGAGTCCATTGCCCGTAGGAGATCATTGGTTACCTTAATCAGAGCTGTCTCAGTAGAGTGGTTAGCCCTGAATCCTGATTGCATTGATTCAAAGAGATTGTTCTCGGACATGAAATCATTCAGCTGCAGTGCCACTACTTTTTCAAGTATTTTAGAAAGAAACGGTAGGTTTGACACAGGTCTATAATTACATAAGTTTTCTGGATCTAGGTTGGGTCGTTTCAGTGTGGGTTTAATGACAGCGGACTTAAAAGCAGCTGGAACTACACCTGAGGCGAGTGATATGTTTAAAATATTTAGAACTGAAGGTGCAAGAACGCCAAAGAGACCTTTGATAAGTGAGCCTGGAAGTGGGTCGAACTGGCAAGTTGTCGGTTTGGCCGTATTCACCATCTGTTTAAGATTTTCGAGTGACAGTTCACTAAAACGGGACAAAATACCTAGACAGCCACCATGTCGTGCATCTAGAGATTTGAGTGCTTTAGTATGTGTTGAATTAATACTGTCTTTAGCAATTTCTTCCTGTATGCTTTGGATGGATCTTCTTAGTAAAGAAGACCATTATGTCGTGGGCAGAATGGGTGGAGCTATCTGGGATAGTCTGTTGCCTTGTTAGCGATGCTACAGTGTCGAAAAGGACCTTGGGATTGTTCTTTTGTGACGCAATCACTTTCGAAAGGTAGGCTGATTTTGCAGAGGCCAGGGCCGCTTTATACTTCAACAAACTATCACACCAGATTTGATGGAAAACTTCAAGCTTGGTAGCGCACCATTTTCTTTCAGATTTCCTGCATTCTCGTTTAAGGGATCTAGTTTCATCATTAAACCAAGGTGTGCGTCTTTTAGGTCGTGATTTATGCCGGATGGGCGCAACTGAATCCAGGGCATTGGCCAGGGTAGCGTTAAATTCATTTAGGAGTGGTTCGATGGAGCCTATGTAGGAAGGAAAGGACGCAACTGCTCCTGGAAGAATATCGGAGAGCTCAGAAACTGTGCCCGTGCTTATATTGCGTCCGGTGAATCCTTCAGTTTTTTTGGTACTACATTTAGCTAGCACCTCAAATGTAACTAAATAATGATCCGAGATAACTGTAGTACACGATAGCACCGCCATGTTTGAGGTTGAAACTCCTCGAGTCAGATCCAAGTCGAGCGTGTTTCCATCTTTATGGGTTGGCAAATCAACCAGTTGATTAAAACCAAAAGCATCAATTATAGACTGAAACGCAACAGTGAGTGAACTGAGTGGGGAGTTCATATGAATGTTAAAGTCGCCCATAATTATAATTTTGTCTGCGTAGGTTACTAGTTCAGACAAAAGTTCAGCAAATTCGTCTAAGAAAGTTGTGTATGGTCCTGGTGCGCGATAGATAGTTATCACATAGATTGACAATGGAGAGGACCTCATAACAAGAGCCTCGAACGACTTGTGATTATTAGAGGTACGAGGAGTAAATTTGAGCGTTTTTTCAGAAATGAGCGCGACACCGCCACCCTTTTTCAACGTGCGTGCTAAATGGCTGCTCTCGTAATCTGGGTGAGAAGCATAATTTAGAGCTAAATACTCATCCGGGCGTAACCACGTTTCACAGAGACCAATACAGTTAAGTTTATAATCGTGAATAATATTATCTACAAGTAAAGCTTTAGGAGCGAGTGATCTAACATTCAAAAGACCAAATTTTAGCTTTGAATCATTTGACTTAGCTGTAACCTTTGTGGAGATCGTCACGAGATGCCGGTTGTGTGCGTTGGGCTTCGGGTGTCGGTTGACTCGCAGAATCGACGAAGAAATGATGGTTGGATTAGACAGATCTTCATGTCGTTGCTCCATCAACTTCACACGCTTCCCTGCACGACATCCTCGCTTCTGTTTTCTATCTTTTCGCCGTCTTCGTCTCCGATTTTTCTTCTTCGGTGGAGCGGGAAAGCAGGGCGAACCCGAGTCCCTTTGGAGCTCATTTGGGATGTCGTGGGTGGTATAGAAAGTGCCCGAAAAGTCGAAATTTAGACACCCACCTAGTCGGATGAGCTCCTCCCGACTGTAGGTCTTATTGGCCACGCATGTATCCAAAAAGGAAAGCAGGAGGACAGTGGTAAATAGTAGGATAGCCGGATAACAATCAGCCGCAACGAAAACTCGCGCCGCCATGTTGGAAACCGGAACCGGAAGTCTACAACCTTTTTTAAATTTAAACAACAAAAAGCTTGATGCGAGACTAATATTTTAGTCTGGTTAGTTGGTTGGTTGGCTGATTGGTTAGTTGGTTGGCTGATTGGTTGGTTGATTGGTTGGTCAGTTTGCTAATTGGTTGGTTGGTTTGTTGGTTGGTTGGTTGGTTTTTGGTTGGTTCGTTGGTCCGTCGATCGGTAAGTCGGTCGGTCAATTAAATCCCTTAACCACCAGGGTATTATGGGGCAAGTACAGGCTGGTGGCGCCCATCCATCTCTAGGCCAACACATGTTTCTACAGCTTCTTTATCTTGAATTATTTGTGCGTGGATAAATCACACCAAAGATTACATTAGTTTTCTGTTTTGGTAACAATTTGCCACTTCTGGTTTTAAACAAGCACACATTTAAAAAAAAAAAATATTGTTCTTTTTCTGGAGACGGATTGCATTTCACACATAAAAATAAAGTGTACTTTAACATGCACCCCTTTTTAATGTCAAACGGTTGTCATGTATGGCAATCTAACAAAAGTATAAATAACGTATAACAATGTCAACAAGACAACAATCCACTAACAACATTATTGCAGTGCTATAGGTAAAACATCATTGATCTCAAGACAATATTATAGATCCGATACAAGTACTTGGTCTGTATTAATGTTAACATTTGGATCGACCCAACCAGCCATTCTATGTTTTCTTGCACGTGGCCATTTCTTTAATGTTTTGCCTCTGGCTGACCTTATTTTTCATGACATTAGACAAAACATGGTGAGGGTTGAGAAGTTTGTACTGTCGGAACTGCCTAAGATATGTGGGTCCAAAAACGACATCTGATTAATTTCTAGAAAAAAAATCTCAGAGGGAAAAAAAATAAAAAAAATTGTAAATTTAGTCACGCGAAACAAACGGATGACTTTTGACCTACATTTGTTACCTTGTTCACAAAATGGATTGCCAAGCTGTACACCGTTTGGTGTGAAAAAGAGCCCACCTCTTATCAACCCTTGATTTGAGTGATAAAATAGAGAAAGGAAGAAAAAATAAAAAAATCAATGTTTCACTCCCCCAATGCACAACACGATAAAACACTAACTGGCAGGAAAACATAACCTCCTTGGCAAAGGTAAAAAGGGTAAACAAATTATTACTTTCCTCAGTTGGAAGGAGGTAGTCTGCTCTGTCTGTGTGTGCATGTGCTAGTACAAGTGTGTTTGTCTATGTTTGCAGAGCTTTTCAGGTATGTCTTTATCTCTCGTCAAATCCCTTCTAAGTTGCTTTGTGGCCAAGCTAGCATGAAGTGAGATGAAATGTCGGTTAAATTTTGAGTTTAGAGGTAAGGCCCCTGTATGAACATGTTCCATAATGTGTAAAACAAGAATTGTACACTAGGGTTGGGCGACACTCTGAATGTTGCTATTGATCATACCCAAGTAATTACATAGTCAATCTGATACTTTATTTGCTGGTAAATGTTATGATAATTGAATATACGCCCCTTTATTTAGTTTATAATTACGACAAACACAGCACAACTAAGTTTGTAACTAAACTGTAAAATTTAACAGTATAAAATATGAATAGAAACATTTCTTTTGCACCTGTTTCGGAACAAAAAAAACAATAGAGTCAAACTAAAAAAAAAAAAAAAAGAATGTCAACTAGAGAACTAAAATAATTTCCTTTTCACCACATTTTGAAAATAAATCCAGTAATGCAAAGTGCCAATTGGTTCTCTTCCCATATTGACAACAGTAATATGTTTTTGGATCCAGCCAGTTGCTCTCTACAGGGTTATTTTTATAAGTTGTTTTCATGATTTAATGTAAATGTCTGGTGTTTTCCACTTGACCACAGACAATACACCTGCCATTGTCCTTTTCTGCATTGTCCTTGCTTTTTGTCTCTGTCTGTTTTGATTTCTGGTAGGGCTCTGTATGTTGATGTGGCCCTCTCCTCTGCCTGACAGGCAGGGTGAAGCAGCAGGCCAAGTAAGGAGAGGTGCAAAAAGTGTGCCTGTCAGTCACACACTCAGGCATAAACTTAGAGTGGCTGACGGCACGTAGTGAGAGAGAATGTGGCCAAGGGGGCTGGGTGGGCGAGAAAAGTACTGCACTATCTACATAGAGAATAGACGCTGTAAAGAAATTGGTGAAGGGGAGAAATATCGATCCCAGGACAATAGTATTGATCCAATCCAAGTACTTGCATAGTATCGATAATATCCATATTTGGATGATTCCGCCCACCCCTAATGTACACTGCTATCCGGTTTATGTACATGTATGTATAAATCAGAATGCACCTCTCCTTTAAAGTTTTTTTTTTTCCTTGAATACTGGATGTGCTGTATGTGTATCCACGCACTTTAATCCGTCTCCAGGTTTACCTTAGCATGCAGCAGTCTGATCCCGGGCTTATGCTTTAGTCATTGAATGGCAGTCGCCAGCATTCAGGAGCTTGCTCCTCAGGGCATAATGCATGAAGAGATGAAAAAAAAAGGGGTTTAGAGGCACATCAATTCTCCAGACTTAACTGTATGATGGGTGGTGCAAGTGTGTGGGTTTGCATTCAACAGATTTTTACAAGAAAGCCACACTCAAAATCGGTATTTGCGTGTGAGGTGGATATCTCTGTCACGTGTTACATTGCTTCATAATTATTGTATTGAACCAAATGTCAATGTAAAATCGGAGACATTTTAAGGGGGTTTAAGCCTTGATTAAACGCTGACATCCCACAGTGACAACAGGGACACCATCTTAAATACAAATGATTGTACAGGCTGTTCCAAAAGTCTTGGGAGCATTTTGACATTGAATATCTCGGAAACTATTAAGAAAATAAAAAATGCATCTAAAAATCCAGGAAGCATAAAATCTCAATTTCACATGGAAAATATTAAGATATATTTAATGTGAGTACATTTGGTCACACGACACAAGTCAAGCCGATAATAGGATTCCTGCCAAAGGTGTCCCAGGATTGCATTGGTTGCAATAGTTTCTGTAATTCATGCTTTACTGTTGTGTTCAATGAAGAAAGCCGTCTACGGACCATTCCTTGTTGAAAGAGCAACAGTCAATGGTGAAACGCAACTTGACGTGCTGGAAAATTGGTAATGGATAACATGAGTTAGAAAGAGTCTGTTTAAGGTTCTGTTACAGAGAAAGTTTGCATGGACCTTTCCCCCTATAATCTCTCTTATTTAACTCCCCCATATGTTCCTGTCCGTAACCACTGCTTGGAAAATGCTGGTCTACTTGTGACTCCAAGAGCCAAAAAGAAACTGTAGGCTCAAGAGTGTTTTCCATCCGGGCCACGGATCTGTGGAGTGCTCTTTCCCCCCTGAAATTATATCTGCAATCTTGGTGGAAGTGTTCATGTCTAAACTTAAGACACACTTCTATTCTACAGCTTATGATTGATGCCTAGATCACACTTCTCTTGTCCTTTCCGGTTGCCAGGTTGGTGGCGGTATTAAGAAGGACAAATCGGGATGAGTCAGCAGAGCACCTAGACCCTAGAGCATGTCATCATCTGAATGGACCAGCTGACTAAAATGAGATTCTGTGTCGTCACTGTTTTGGATTTCTTGAATACATTTGCATATTACCTAGGTTTATTGTTGATGTTATTAGGTTTTGTGTATTGTTACGCAATGCGACATATTTTGCAGCCTGGTAATCCTGGAAGGGTGATTGTCTTTTGTGTAGCCTTCTCAAGGTTTACTTTCCTCATGCTGAAGTATTTGAGTTTTTCTTAGCCTTCATGCCAGACTCGGATCAGGGGATGGTGTGGCCTGTGCGGTCCTTTGAGATATTTTGTCATTAAGGGCTACACAAATACATATTACTTGACCTGAGTTTCTGGCTTATTTTTCCAAAAGGATGGGGCACCACCACACCGGAGCCTCAGGCTTAGACTGTTTCTTACCAAAACACTTTGAGACACATGGGTTTAATGGTCTGAGCAGAAAGATCAAAATCTCATGTCCTGGCTACCCAGATCTCACATCATGTGATTTCTTTTTGGAAGATTTGTGAATGGATTGGTCCATTTGCCCCCTTTTCCTAGAGCGTGGTTGAGCTGATGGCATGAAAAAAAGAAGTTCTTGCTACTATTGAAAATTTCAGGGGTGGGACATACAGTGATGAAAATAAGTATTTGAACACCCTGCTATTTTTTCTATTTCTGCCACTTAGAAATCATGGAGGGGTCTGAAATTCTTATCTTTGGTGCATGTCCACTGTGAGAAAGATAAACTAAAAAGGAAAATCGAGAAATCAAAATGCATGATTTTTTAATGATTTATTTGTGTGATAGAGCTGCAAATACGTATTTGAACACCTGGGTATCATCTAGAATTCTGACCCTGAAAGACCTGTTAGTCCGCCCATTAGAAGTCTACCTGCACTCTACGTATCAACCTGATTCAGATGCACCTGTTTGAGGTCGTTAGCTACATAAAGACACCTGTTCACCCCATACAATCAGTAAGACTTTAACTTGTAACATGGCGAAAACCAACGAGCTGTCCAAAGACACCAGAGACAAAATTGTACACCTCCACAAGGCTGGAAAGGGTCAAGGAGCAATTGCCAAGCACCTTGGGAAAAAAAGTCCACTATTGGAGCAATCATTAGAAAATGGAAGAAGTTAAACATGATGGTCAATCTCAATCAGAGTGGAGCCCCAGGCAAGATATCATCTCGTGGGGTCTCAAAGAAAGGTGAGGAATCAGCCCGGAACTACACGACAGTAGTTGGTCAATAACCTGAAAAGAGCTGGGACCACAGTTTTCTGGAGGTAATACACTAAGACGTCAGGATTTGAAATCATGCATGCCACGAAAGGTTTTCCTGCTTGAACCAGCACATGTCAAGGCCTGTCTTGAGTTTGCATATGACAATTGGATGATACAGAAGAGTCATGGGAGAAAGTTTTGTGGTCATATGAGATCAAAATAGAACTTTTTGGTCATAATTTCAATGAGCGTGTTTGGAGGAAGAAGAATGAAGAGTACAATCTGAAAACACCATGGAGCATGGGGGTGGTAGCATCATGCTTTGGGGGTGTTTTTCTGCACATGGTACATAGTGAGTGCACTGCATTAGAGAGAGGATCACTGGGGCCGTGTATTGTGAGATTTTGGGAAACCACCTTTTTCCCTCAGTCAGAGCATTGACGATGGGTCGTGGCTGGGTCTTCCAACACGGCAACGACCGAAGCACACAGCCAGGAAAACCAAGAAGTGGCTCCGTAAGAAGCATATCAAGGTTCTAGCATGGCGCAGTCGGTCTCCAAACCCAAATCTTTGGAGGGAGCTCAAACTCTTGACTGATCTAGAGAAGATCTGTGTGGAGGAGTGGGCCAAGATACCTCCTTGAGTGTGTGCAAATCTGGTTAAAGACTAAAGAAAACATTTTGACCACTGTAATAGCAAACAAAGGCTACTATATGAAATATTAACAGGTGTTTTCTCAGGTGTTCAAATACTTATTTGCAGCTATATTACACATATATATCGTTAACAAATCATGCATTGTGATCAGTGTTCCCTCTAGACTGCGCGCGTGGGCAATTGCACACTGCTCACACATTCTGAGCGCACAAGAGAATCTAGCCAGCGCACAAAAATGAGGGCTCAAAATTACTAATTAAGAAGCGACTTAAGTCAAAGTTACAGTGCATGAAGGTAAAAATACACAGGTTCCCCTGACGTTGTGTCCTAAATGCGGTACATGTAAGTCGAGTCGAAGTAGAACGAAGTTGAGAAAAGTTGGTAGTTTGTCGAGAACCGGCTTCTTCGGCTTGGCTCACTAAAAGGAACCGGCTCTTTCGGGTCCTAAATGGCTCTTCAGGTTGTTTTTTGCTTCTTTAATCCCAACATGACCAAATATTATGTAAAATTAAGCACAAAATGACTTAAAGGAAGGGAGGAATAGAACAAAAAAGAAAAAAATACCAAAATGAAAAAGTAGTGAAAAGCCGAGAAAAAAAGAAACAAAAGGAAGAAAAAAAAAGAAGGAAAAATTTAGAAAAAAAAGCCGAAAAAAAAGAAAGAATTTTAGGAAAAAAGTAAATAGAGAACAACAAGAAAAAGTAACAGCTCTGAAAAAATAAACACAATGAAATTATTTTTAAAGGAATTTTAAAAAAGTAGAAAAAAAACATGGAAAAAAGAAGAACAAGTTTGTGTTGCATTCAAATAATTTCCAATTATATCATGTGAATCTTGTTGCCAACATTGTACTTCCACTAAAAAATGTAATTAAGTACAGTTCTGTATCTTACAGCCGACTAAATAAGCCCCCAAAAATGTTAATATTATGCGACAAAATATATCAGGAAATAAAAAGAAATGGATATCTTGTGAAAGAATTGTAAGAACAAACGACGTTTGTAGGCCGTACAACCTTTGCAATAGTACATGAGTCAATTCATTCAAAAGAGAAAAATAATTTTGCATTGCCGGAAACTCAGCAAAATATAACTTGATGTCAAGTTATGGACATGTTTGATAATGATTTAGTTGCCACACTTGGGATTATGGTTGCTCACTGTTGTTTCAAGCATTACTCACGCTCAGACCAGTGGAAAATTAGAGGGAACATTGATTGTGATTCCTGGATTTTTCTTTTTAGTTTATCCCTCTCACCATGGACATGCACCTACGGTAAAAATGTTAGACCCCCCCCCATAATTTCTAAAAGGGCGAAATAGCAAAATAACAGGGTGGTCAAAATCTTATTTTCTTCACTGTATGTGGCAAGAATTTGACTATTGGCTTGATGTGTGTCGTTTGACCAATGGTGCACACATTGAACATATTTGAACATCCCATGTAAACATTGACCTTTCCGAATTCACCAGATGTGTTTTTTATATCCTTAATATGTTCTGAGATATTAAAAGTTAAAATGTGACAAATATTTTTGGAACACCCTGTATATTCCTGTCTCATCGATAACTGTGATGGTTGACATGGCATTTGTTTGGTATTTGTTTTGTTTTAAGTATCATTAAAAGTTTAGTGAGAGGTTCTTCAGGTGGTGTCGCACATGCTAAGTGACTTTCAACAATGTAATATAAATGCTAAAGAGATTCTCGTAATGGAGGAGAAAAAAAAAATAAACGTTATTGATGTTCAGAACTATCATTTTGTTGTCTCCAAAAGAAATGCAACAGAATAACAAATATTTTGATGAATATAGTAAAGGAACGGCGCTCACTCTTTCATATTTCTTGTCCCTAATCAAACACAAAAAAAAAAGTCGATACAAGAAGCGAAAATTGCAAATGTAAATCCCACGAAGCATTCATATTGAAGAGCGTCATCATTATTTAATTTTCCCAGCAAGCGAACAACACAATTTCGTTTGATTACGAGCAGCGCACTCATGCATTATAAACGACTCAATCATTTCATTACATTTCAAGTCATTGCAGGGGAATGGTGCTCGCTAAATCAGTATTCATCAGTCCATATTCCTTGTTTGATGATAATTTCTCATTTCACATGATTAAACAGCATATTATTGCCAAAGACCTACATAAAGCGTCGAGTCTCAATTTCCGAGGAATTATGAGTCGGAGGGGGTGGTAGGGACACTCAAATCAGGACATTTTGACTACAGTAGTACCTCTTTATGCGAGACTCTCTAAACACTACGATATCGATAAACGAGTTTTATTTTGAAAATAAACTTGCTCCGCGTACGACAAAAATTACAGGTCACGAGCATTCCCAGAGGCTACCACTAGATGCTTATGACTGCTCAGCGCTTGTGAATGCTCAACACCACAATCAGCTGGTCTCAGTTTGCGCATTTAAACTACTACAGGCAAAAAAGTGCTGTAAAAATAGTTGTATGTACGTTCATTTAAAGCTACAACAACTTTATTGTCTGTGTACAGTGTTTATGTATTTTAAAGTCTCTCAATCTCTCTCTTTTCAACCACAGCCTATTGCTTCTTATATTAATGGTTACCATTACCGTAATCCAGCGATAATAAACCTTACACACACAAGGCGGCACCTATTTACTGACATAAAGACAGAATATGTAGAGTACCGTGACATGATTTGCAAAATACGATGACCTTGTTGTCTGCTACCAGTGACCGAGACGATTTGGATCAAAGCCCAAATGGGCAAAATGAGATCCGTCTCACAAAAAAATAATATATTTTCTGAGATTTCTCATACAAAAAATGTTATACGGCATAATAAATTTGAAATGATCAAAAACATATAAAATATCAGTAAAATGTATAAATTGCCTCCATGTAAGTGATCATCAGAAATTCTTATTATAGTTTGAATATATTATCTATATATTTCTACTGTATACAGTATCAATAATGTTTGATTCCTATTTGAATGTGTTTATAGTGTTCAGGAATATGAGTTTGTTGGGTATTTAGGTATTTAAGAATTTGAGCTATGAGCACTATCTTGAAACCATTTAGGCACGTTTGAAGAAGACTCATTTGCTTCCAGAAAATATATTCATGCACAGTAACTGCTGCCAAGGTTTTTTTTTTTAGGAAGTCGAGATGCGATAGGCGTCTAAGAACCGAGAGCTCCTCCCCTAGCGCCCTTGAGCAGACGCCAGACAGCGGTCCTCAAGAGCCCCAGTCGCAATGTAGGTTCACTGACATCAAAGAGTGCTGCAAGTGTAGGGGGATTTTGTGTCCCCATGATGTGGGGGTAGCAAGAATCCAGAGGCCGGGGCCCGGGAAAGGAGGGGCCGAGACGCAATGAGGGCAAGAAACCCGATGATGGAAGATTGAAAGATCTACAGCAATGGTGGCAAATTTTGGAGTCGTGGGCCAAAAAGGGGTAAATCCTAGAGACCCGACCAATTTTATGAATACATATATGACTAAATATACATGCAGACATCTGCATATTGTATTGTATTTAAGAACAAAAAAGCCTAAAGTATCAAATCGAAAAAGCAGCAATGTATTGGAAATGCAAATACGGTATAACGATGTCAACTACAGACCTAAAATACCTTCTGCTGTGTAAAGTAGATCATATTTAGTTAATTGTGTATTTCTCTGTGATCTATGTTACAAATAATCCTGATGAATTTAACTCACATTTTAACTTTTTTCCTATTTGTATTTACTATTGTTCTATTTTAAATGTATGAACAATCATTAAAACACACACACATATAGTCTGATTTTAATATATACACAGTTATTTTTCGTTGTATGTACGGAAAGACGTATTTGTGACGTCATTGATGATTTCTGCGCATGCACGAACCTTTAATAAAACTCGTTCGCTGCCCAGAAACGGGGTGAGATTCCATTTTCCGGCTCTCTCCTCACTGCGCAGTGAATTTTAAAACTACATTTGCCTTTCTTCCTGATCACCCCAGCTTTTAACACATTGAGAACATATTATCTTTAACAGCTGCACAATACGTTGTCTTATTTTTCAAATTGTTGTCGTATTCATGAATTATAAGCATAATGGCCCCGCTTTGCCGAGCTTGGCGTCCCTGGGCATTTTTACTCGCGCAAATTTTTTGTGGCCATGGTTTGTTGAAAAAGCACCAGGGAGCCGCTAGAGAGTGCCAAAGATCCACACGCTTGCAAGCAGCTCCAGACCCACTTGTACACGAAAGCAAATGTTTATCGATTTGTTGGGGGTGACTGGAGACGAAGCCTAGCTAAAGCTACATACGAAAACAAACACACACTTGCATTCACACCCACACACACCAACGCATATGCATAAATGCATGCACACACATATGCGCACACATACACACACACACAAAACACAAACACATGTACACACACACACACACACACACACACAAGGAAGGATTCATAAAGTTGTTTAGATTAAATAGATTTAGATTAGACTAGACTAGACTAGACTAGACTCGACTAGATAATATTAGATGAATAGATTACATTAGATAGATTTGATTGATTTAATAATATAACTGTAGTATTACTGTTTTAGGATTTTTTTTCTTGTAGTTAAATAACAGTTTTTGTAGTATTTTTGTAAGATGTAGTAGTATTTTAGTAGGATTTCTGCACTGCGACTGACTGGCAAACAGTTCATGGTGTCCCCTGCACAATGCCTGAAGAGGGCTGGGATAGGCTCCAGTACCCCTGCAGCTCTACTAAGGACAAGCGGTGGGTGCTAAAAAAAAGGTGGATAGTATTACTGTAGTACTATTTCTGCAGTATTTGCGTTTTATTTATTTCATATTTATTTATATTTCTGGCATAATATTCATGTATTGCATTATGTGTGTAGACATACTGTAATAGTGCTTTGTTATTATTCAATGGCAGTATTTTTTGTAGTATTTCTGTATTATTTTTTTTGTATTTAAGGACTATTATTTTTTGTAATATTTCTGTACTATAATATATATAGGGGAATGTTTTTTGCATCAGCGCAAAGGTTAGTGCATGTGCGGTACAGTTCTGAGGTCATGAAATTGAACATTCTTGTGTGGAGTTTGCATGTTCTCCCCGCTCTTGCATGGGTTTCTTTCGGGCACTCCGGTTTCCTCCCACATTATATATATATATATATATATATATATATATATATATATATATATATATATATATATATATATATATATATATATATATGTATATATAATTTTTGCATTTTAATTGGCCAGTCGAAATTGTCCCTGGGTGTGAATGAGCAAGTGAGTTGTCTGTCTCTGTGTGCCCTGCCACTGGCTGGCAACCAGTTCAGGGTCCACTGCCTGAAGATAGCTGGGATGGGCTCCAGCGCCCCCGCGACCCTATTGAGGATAAGTGGTGCAGATAATGGATGTATGTTTTTCGCATTACTTTAGTAATATATTTGTACTGTTTCCATCGTAGTATTGTAGTATTTCTGTAGTAGTATTACTACAAACATATTTCTCTATTTCTTTTAGTATAACTGTAAATGTATTTTTGTGGTATTTCTGAAGTAGTATTTGATTTTAATATGTCTGCAGTATTTCTGTCGTATCTCTGTAGTAGTGTTTCTTTATTATAGTGTCATTGTAGGAGTATTTTTGTCAGGTCCCTCGAACGCGATATTCAGTTTTGTAGTATTTTTGTTGTGTTCCTCTATTTTATTATATATTATTGTATATTATCAGTAGTACTTTATTTTTAGTATTTTGCTATGGCAGGCGTGGCCCACGGCTGCCTATCCCTGATCTACAGAGAGGGTGAAAACGGAAGCCGGACGGATGAATGACGATGCGGATGTGAGAATAGAAGATGGGGAACAGATGGGAGCGAAAGGAAACAGAGGAAGAAGGAGATCAAGAGGAACATGGAGAGAAGAGAGGGGGAGGAAAGAGCTATTAGCCAAAATGAATAGGGAACTAAGAACCTCGGGCTGAAAGCTTCTTAGCGGCATAAGGGATGATTGCAACAATCACATCAGCACTCATCTTTTTTCACCAAAGTTGCTGCTTCTTTCCAACAATCCATAGAGAATAAGCTAGAATGATAACTGGGGACTGTGAAGTGGGCCAAACAAGGAAAAGGGAATGAGGAACTTGACACTTGTAGGAGCAATCGAAGTTTTAGTTCATGTTTGTCATGTGCATCACAAATGCCATTGGTTTACACCAGGAGTGCACATTACCTAGATAGCGATCTACTGGTAGATGGCAGAGGTAGTACTGGTAGACCATGGGAACGTGTATTCAGTGCATTTTATTTGTCGGGTTACACTGCCGTCTAGTTGTCAAATGTAGCATGTGAGCATGAACGTCATCGTTGCTCATACTGCAATAACAAATATGACAACTCCAAATGTTGTCGATGAAAGGCTTACTTTATTACAAAAAGTAATGTTTCAAAAGGTATTAATATTGATTTATTTTTTTTAAATAAATATTTAATGAGTAAGACTTCAATTACAATCCTTAAAATCTATAAATTTACATTCATGCATCAACACTGTATGACAATGGGGTTTATCGAAATGCCTCACATATAATTAAAGAAAAAAAATAATGTTAATTAATGTATTATTTTATTTTATGTTGGGATTTTGATTACTAACCACAAATGTGGGTAGTGCATTAGCTTATACAGTATAGTTTGATAATAGTTTGAATGTGTCTTAGTATGATATTATCCTCAAAAGCACCTTAACAAAGCCAAAGATTATATCCAGTTGATGTTTGTTGTATCCTTGCATGAAATGTATCTTCTGTGGGCTCGCTAACTTTTGATCAGGATGGCTTTTATTTTAGTGCTGGTAAGCCTACTCAAGAGCTTGCCTCCCTTCCTGCATTCCTTTCTTCTTACAGTGACGCACTGTACATTTTGTGTTACAAAGTTTGACTCCACTTCCTGCTCATTTATTATGCTCACACGCCATCTAGCGAGCAGCATTATTCACTTCATTTGAACATGTGATTTATGTCCAAACCACTTGTCTCAAACCAAGGCCCGCGGGGCAAATTTGGCCCGCAGTGTGATTACAATTGGCCCGCGAGATCCTATCAAATGTGGATTAGAGCTGGCCCGAGGTATATACTGTGCCACTAATACTACAAATCCCAGAATGCTTTGCTAGTATTTTGGCGTGCAGTAGAACCCGGCAAGTGCTCCTTATTTCCCTTCACAGTCATTCACCCATGCTCCAGTCGCATCAGACAAATTAAGAATTTCACCATCCATAAAAATGGCCAAGACAGGTGGGAGGCAAATTTAAGAAAAGATGCCAGGTATCTGGCTTAGACCAATGTGCAGAGTAAATAAGAGCGTTGCAAACTGAGCTTGAATAGACTTGTTTCTTATGCACTTTTTCTACTGCATGGTCTGTCAATAGTTGAAATGTGGGATTTTTGTCGAATGACATTAATATTTTTGGTTCTGTTGCTGGCTTTGAAAACGATTTACTTGAAAAGGGAAGTTCAAAGGATAAGAGGAGAAACATACTAGTTCACTTATCTAAATAAGAAAGAATTCCACTGTGCCGTTTGTCTCATCTCATCTAATTAGCTGCACGGCTTATCCTCAGTAGGGTCACGGGGGTGCTGGAGCCCATCCCAGCAATCATCGGGCAGTGGGCCGGGGACACCCTGAACTGGTTGCCAGCCAATCGCAGGGCACACAGGGACAGACAACTCGCTCGCTCATTCACACCTAGGGAATATTTGACCGGCCAATCCACCTGAAATACATATCTTTGGAATGTGGGAGGAAACCGGAGTGCCCGGAGGAAACCCACGCAAGCACGGGGAGAACATACAAACTCGGCACAGTAAGTCTGCTAGCTGGATTTGAACCCACATAGGGAGTTCCCAAGACCTTAGAACTGTGCCGCACACTGCGCCACCGTGCTGTGTGTCGTTTATTTTAAATATAATTTCTCATGTTTTTGTAATATCATGCAAATTCTGTGTTTAGGCAAAACTAAAACTTGTTTTCATATGAAAAGGTCAAACATTACATATTAGCAATGTTCATTTTACCTCTGAAAAGTGATGAGTCCTAGGGACTCGCATGCTCAAAAATCTATGGGTCCCAACAGAGATCTATGGGTCCCCAAAATGTAGTATTATCACGGTTGAAATTGTAAATCGGCGACAAATATATAATATAAATCCATATATTCATTCAGTTTTAATCATCACAGTTTATTGGTAATACAAATCAGTTATCACTTCAAGATTTTTCAGTTCACAACAATATTGTACATTATACAAAATAATATTGCTGAAATATTCATATATTCTTGCAGTTTTAATCATCACAGTTAATTGGTAATACAAAGCAGTTATCACTTGAAATTTTTCAGTTCATATTATCTTTGTGGTTTAATGTCCCGCCATAGTTGTAATGCCTTTTCAAGGTCCAATCCATTACCATCCTCCTCATAGCATAACCAGGAATATAATTTAGTCCATTTTGGCAGAAAAGTCCTTTTCTTGCTCGGACCATTCTTTTGTTTATTTTTATTCGTCGAATCGTACGCTTCAAAACACGTGTTTTCCTTGCCTTCGAGGTCTTCTGAAGAATTTCTCCGTTTTTTCGTGCCGGAATTATTGCCGTTGTTACCACTTTCTGTGTTATGTTTAGACTTATTAAAGACAGTGAAGAAATTACCAATTTTTGGTTGATTTGCACTTAATACCAACTGTTTTTTCAGAGCCATACTTCTCTTTCACTCGACAACCGCCACAACAATGACGTCATCTCGAAGCAACGAGATCTCGTTTGCCGAGATCGGCGCGAGACCAAAACAACAATGGCGGATGGCGGATCTGCCTGACGAAAAGTTTGGAGAGCGGTAAATCTTTGTTAAAATAAAAAAAGTTATCGGGTAATGATGACAATTTGGTGTCAAAAACGTTGCGTCCCGGGGACGCACGTTGATTTGACCCAATGCGTAGCTAGCAAAAATGATGCATCTAGGATGCAGGGATGCGGGCAAAGGAAACCACTGTATTAGTTGTTTTTTTTTTCAATCAATATTTACTTTGGCCCGTGACTTTACTTCTCTGCTTAATTTTTACCCACTGTGAATTTGAGTTTGACACTGTTGGTCAAAACCAATCAGATTATTTTCTCGTATTCATGTGACTTCGCATGACTTCGCCATGTTACAAGTTAAAGTCTTACTGTTTGGATCGGGTGGAGTGGTGTCTTTATGCAGCTAACGACCTCAAAAAGGTGCATCCGATTCAGGATGATACGTGGAGTGCAGGTACACTAATGGGCAGACTAACAGGTCTTTTAGGGTCAGAATTCTAGATGACACATTAGTGTTCCAATACTTTTTTTGCAGCTGTATCACACATCTAAAGTGTTTAAAAAAATCATGCATTTTTCTTTTTAGTTCATCTCTCTCACAGTGGACATGAACCTACGATGAAAATTTCATACCCCTCCATGGTTTGTAAGTGGGAGGAATATTATAGGATGTTCAAATACTTAATTTATTCACTATATATATATATATATATATATATATATATATATATATATATACGCTCGCTCATTCACACCTAGGGACAATTTGGACCATCCAATCCCCCTGAAATGCATGTCTTTGGAATGTGGGAGCAAACCGGAGTGCCCGGAGGAAACCCACGCAAGCACGGGGAGAAGATACGAACTCCGCACATTATGTCTGCTAGCTGGATTTGAACCCACACAGGAGGTTCCCAAGACCTTAGAACTGTGCCCTGCGACTGACTGGCAACCAATTCAGGGTGTCCCCTGCCCACTGCCCACTGCCCGAAGATAGCTGGGATGGGCTCCAGCACCCCCGCGACCCTGCTGAGGATAAGCGTTGCAGATAATAGATGGATGGATGGATGGATATATAGCGAGTGAGTTGTCTGTCTCTGTGTGCCCTGCGACTGACTGGCAACCAATTCAGGGTGTCCCCTGCCCACTGCCCGAAAAAAGCTGGGATGGGCTCCAGCACCCCCGCGACCCTGCTGAGGATAAGCGTTGCAGATAATAGATGGATGGATGGATGGATATATAGCGAGTGAGTTGTCTGTCTCTGTGTGCCCTGCGACTGACTGGCAACCAATTCAGGGTGTCCCCTGCCCACTGCCCGAAAAAAGCTGGGATGGGCTCCAGCACCCCCGCGACCCTGCTGAGGATAAGCGTTGCAGATAATAGATGGATGGATGGATGGATATATAGCGAGTGAGTTGTCTGTCTCTGTGTGCCCTGCGACTGACTGGCAACCAATTCAGGGTGTCCCCTGCCCACTGCCCGAAAAAAGCTGGGATGGGCTCCAGCACCCCCGCGACCCTGCTGAGGATAAGCGTTGCAGATAATAGATGGATGGATGGATGGATGTATAGCGAGTGAGTTGTCTGTCTCTGTGTGCCCTGCGACTGGCTGGCAACTAGTTCAGGGTTTCCTTGCCTACTGCCCGAAAATAGCTGGGATATATATATATATATATATATATATATATATATATATATATATATATATATATATTCCTCCCACGTTCCAAAATCATGCATTTCAGGTGAATTGGCCGGTCCAAATTGTCCCTAGATGTGAATGAGCGAATGAGTTGTCTGTCCCAGTGTGCCCTGCGATTGGCTGGCAACCAGTTCAGGGTGTCCCCTGCCCACTGCCCGGAGATGGCTGGGATGGGCTCCAGCCCCCCCGTGACCCTAATGAGGATACGCGGTACGACTAATGAGATGAGATGAGATGAGATATATATATATATATATATATATATATATATATACATAGGTGAAGATACGCAAGATCTTGCATATGCTTCAGCTCAGTCACGTTTTCATTGAGGAGTGGAAGAGCATTCCAATAGCAATTTGTGAGGCTCTGGTGAAATCCACGACCAGGGGGATCTAGGTGGTTTAGCAAAAAAAAAAAAAAAATCAGCAATGTAACAAATATAAAAAATACTTTGTAACACTATTAACAAGACAACTACATTACATTAAATAGTAAAACATTCTGAAAATAAAGTCATTGCATTTGAAGAATAAACACAATTTGACCAAATTTTAAAATGTGTATCTTACGTATAATTGTAAATCCACTATTAGGATTATTATAATAATGGATATAGTGGTAAACAGTATCGGTCACAAATCAATAGTATCGATCCTATTCAAATAGTCGCTCAGAATCGATAATATAGACATTCTGTGTGTTAACTATTTCCCATGATTAAATTATGGTTTGATACTTTACATCTGGATTTGTCAGTGAAAAGGACAATTTACATATGTGTGTCCAAAAGACCCCCTACCCTCTGTGTTTGTTGCACACTGAATAGTGAATAGCAAATGTCTTTTTGAACACCTACAACCGTTTAATTTGAAGACCTCACATGATCTCAGTTAAGCAAACATGGGTTTATTATCACTGATGTTTGTTTGTTTCGTTGCACTTATTGTCCCTCACAAACAAGCAAGTGCTTGATTATTTCAAGTGCTTATGTGACACCACATATAATCAGCTTTCATATCCATGGGTAACTGCGTGGATGGCACTAGGGATATAAAAGTGCCACGATTCCCTATAAAAACGCATTATTTACAGCAAGAAGGTCTTATATGCACAGCACATCAAGGAAACATGCCAATTACACACACACATGCCACAATCTAGAAATATACACTCTGGTTTTAATTCTAGCCTATTTTGTGTTTTGTCTGAGGTCTGATGTGATCCCCTCTCTACAAGACTACAGGCGTTAGTTCTGCTCTATAGCACCTCCAGAGGCGAGCTGTCACACTTAACGTCATACACATAATCAGAGCTCGCAGAGCTTATGCACATGAAACAAAACACCCACTTCCCAACACCCACTTGCACCTTCTGGCACTGTGCAAGTGTGACATTTACTGTATGTGTGCATGAAAATGTGTCCAGTTGGCATAAACACACCTTAAGAAACAGAGAACCAGGGCCCTTATAAATAGTACATGCTCAACTTGAAATCCTACGGTGGTAACTCTTCTTGCAAGCTTAATTCAGTCCAGAATTGTGCTCTTAGCTCGAATTGCTCATTTAACAAGCTAATTTTATCAGTATAAAATAATTAAAAACGAATATGTCCGCTCGTTTACTCCCAAAATAATGCAAGTGAACTCTAAATAGCTATAAACTACATCTTCCTGAACATTAAAACACATTCAAACGGTTCATATACATAAAAATGTGGTCAAAATTTGAATGAGAAGATATTAACAAAATCAAATTAGTTTATTACGAACGCAATATTAAATTTGTGCGCATGCTGCACACAAGGGTGCAAGGAGGTCTAACAGAGATGGCTGATCGGTCAAGTCCTAGCATGATTTTGTATACTCCCTACAGAACCTTAAAATCACATCTTAAGCTAACAGGGAACCAATGCAGGTTAGCTAAAATCGAGGTAATGTGATCAAACTTTCTTGTCTTTGTTAAAAGCCTCGCTGCAGCATTTTGTACCAGCTGAAGGCTCGTGATTTTGGACTTCAGTTAAGGCGTCAGTATGAGTCCCAGGTCGGACAGTAATCGAGATGGGAGGT
Organism: Urocampus carinirostris; assembly: GCF_059441175.1. Classification (NCBI taxonomy): domain Eukaryota; kingdom Metazoa; phylum Chordata; class Actinopteri; order Syngnathiformes; family Syngnathidae; genus Urocampus; species Urocampus carinirostris. The sequence continues at coordinate 34,433,760 of NC_142356.1, read as the reverse complement.
AACAAACGCATAAATTATAATTCCCGCATCCGACTACGACAGCATAGGGCTAATTTTAGCAATGTTGGCAAAGATGGAAAAAAACTGTTCTAGTAATATTCTTAACGTGTGTTTGAAAGGACAAATCAGGTTCAAATATGACACATAGATTTTTGACTGAGTCACTCTGGGTAATATTACATCTGTCAATGTTCAGAGCTGTTTTTGAGAACCAGTCACGGCATTTAGATTGACCAATAACTAACATTTCGGTCTTTTCAGAGTTGAGGCGCAAGAAAGTGAGTGACATCCATTCTTTTATCTCAGCGAGTAGAAGTAAAACATAACAGCAGGCGGGCAAACAATGATATAGTTTGGCTATTCAAAGCTACTGGGCATTCATTTTCATTGTGTTTTGCAACGGATGATATACAGTATTTGACTTGCTGTAGGAATTGAATAAAAGTTAAAGTATCGTGTGATTTAATTTATCCATTTGTTTTTGGGTGAATGTTTAGGTTAAATCACAAATATATGAATACATATATTCAAGTACAGTATTTAATATATTCAGCCCCTGCTCCTCCCAGGTAAATCATTGTCATTGGGCAAGACAGTGAACTAATTAACAGGTAGGTGCCACTATCGGTGTGTGAGTGTGTGTGCGTGTGTGCGTGTGTGCGTGTGTGTGTGTGTGTGTGTGTGTGTGTGTGTGTGTGTGTGTGTGTGTGTGTGTGTGTGTGAGTGAATGGGGAAGTGTGAAGCACATTGTAAAGTATTTCGGGAGGTGTTCAGCGACTTAAAATGCGCTATATACTTGCAGACCAGTTACTATTTACCATTACTGAGTCGGGTTAATAAGAAAACCTACACTATACACGTGTCTAGTATGATTGTTTACCTGTGTAGATGTGTTCAGATTGGGCAGTAATTTAGTAAAGTCTATATAAGGGATATTTAATGTGCTAAAACACGAGTAATACATGATTATTTTATTTAAAAACAGTGGAGAGGTAACTCTGAGTACACAAATTACTTTTGTTTCTGTCACAAGACGTGGTGGCGTGGAAGGTGACCGGACCAGAACGGAGGCAGGAGGCATGAAGGGAGAACTCAAATGCGTTGACGATCCATAGGTTTTATTTAATAAAATAAAAGTCGCCCAATACTCCGAGGCAAAACAGAACAATACAGAGTTCCTCCGGCACGAACTCAACAGGACAAGGCATAACAGACTAAAACAGGACAAGGCATAACAGACCGGGATTGTGAATAATGAGTAATGAACCAGCAACCGCAGAGCCCACAATGCAGCCTTAAATAGCAGACCCACAATTAGTGGAACTGCTTCAGCTGTTGCCCAGAGGGCGGGGCAGACTGGTCACCAAGGCGACCGTGACAGTTTCATCCTTTGTTGGGAACCTGATTGAGTTGAATTCATTTTTTGGAATCTGCTAAAAGTAAATAATAAAATACCATTTCATTGAAAAAAAGACAGCTACGAGCCTGCATGAAAAAAACACAATATGACTTCTGCCTCATCTTGTTCCGATGAAAACTGGAGGGACTATTTCTGAGACCAGGTGACTCATAAGCACCAGTAATGTAACATCCACATCAGTAACAACATCATAGCCATCTTAAGATATGTATACTTTGTGTGAAAATATTCTGAATCCCAGGAAACAACTTGGCACTCCAAAAAAGGAATTGCCCTAATGTGCTGTGTCTCCAAACAAGCGCCAACTGTGTAGTATTTAAGAGGGTACTGGCAGTGATACAGCGCTTGTGCAAAAGTACTGCTGTTTATGAAGCTGCCAGTGTCTCATTCCAGGCTAAATATTTATAACAGGGAATGGCAATAAGTCAGTCAGACATATGCTCCCAGGAAGTGAGCGTAAAAGAGAGAGGGAGAGAAAAAAAGGACAGAGCTTATTATTTAATGTTATAGTTGGTAGAAAGCTGTCAGAAAACACAAAGCGAAGGCTTTCAAGCCACTGACATAACTAAATAGTTTTTTTTTTCTACTCCTGACAAGAACAAGCTTAATAAATAATGAGCAGGGCCTTCTTGTCTTGTGCTTAGGCTATGAAAGTTTGGCGATACTGAAAATGTTGGTATCAATCAGATTCAAGTAAATACAGGGTAGTATCGATCGATATCAATCGATACTTATTGTTTTTGCTTAAAATGTTCATAATAATTGAATAATTGAACCATTCCCCCTCTTGAGTAAGGTTTTATTTTTGACAGCATGAAAATGTTAGGCACCATTAATGTTTTCTTTTTTATTATTATTAAATAACTACCATGCAAAGTTTAAAGAAATGATGTTTCTATTACAACTCTTTCAGAACAAAAGCCAAGCAAAGCAAACCAAAAGAGCAGCAAAGAACCAAACTTATAAGACTGTAAAACAATGTCAACAAGACAACTTAAGTACTGCCCATTTCAATTTAGAAATTAAGACAGCGGTGCAAATAAAGTATCAATTGCCCCTCACTGGCTCTGTTGCCAAATAGACAAATAATTTATTGACTATAAACAGTAACATGTTTAGATTTTTGGTTGCAGGACATAGCTCTTTGTAGAGTGTGCTTTGTTTTCATGAGTTTATGTAAATGTGTGGTGTTGCCTCAGTAGCAGACAATTTTACCAGACAAATTATACTTTTCAGTAGTTGAAAAACCATTCCACACGGTTTCCCTTCCCGTTTGCCTCCGTCATGTTTAGCTTCAGGAAGATTCTACCCTCTCTTCTGCCTGGCATGAAAGATGCAGCAGCAGGCCTGTCAGTAACTACGTCAGGCATAAAGTGACCGAGGGTGAGGGAGAGAAGTTAACTTTATTTTTTATTAATTACTGTAATAATCCACACCTCTCTACAAAGAGAAGTGGTACTTTGAGGAAATTGTTGAAGGAATAAAGTATCGATACCAGGACAATCCTAGAACTTGCTTAATATCAATAATATCAATATTTGGATGGACCTGCCAATCCGAGTGTTAGTGTTGGTAAGTATGAATCCAGATAGTCTTGTTCACTGGTAGCAGATGCAAACATCATTGTAGATCGCTAATATTGTGGTAGTCTTCATAGTAGTTCTTACTGTGGGTTAAAAAGGTGCCCTGTTGTGTTTATAAGGTGTATTACCGCATAATAAGGGCAATAGCAACCATGCATTTTCACCTCTAGCGTGACCCACCTGAATGCTTGTAAAATATGGTGATCCTGGCCCAGCTTGTTCTGTTCTGAGAGAGAAGAATGTTTTTCTGTGACAGACGCTCAATCAGAAAAAAACAAAATACTTCAATATTGTTTTGGTCCGTAAAACGGGAATATATTTCTGGAAGAACTAATGAGTCATTATTTTCTCACTTCTAGAATGATTTTTTTAATACCTAGTAAAGTAAAATGTATTTTTAAGAAAGGTGCTTTGTCATCAAAATTAAAAATACCAATCCTTTTTGGGGCAGTTTTCACATACGAGGTAACTCATCTGGCTGCCTGTAAAAAGCTGGTGATATTTAATGTATTTCCGGCTTGAAAAAGTGAAATGTCATTCTGGTAAAAAATACTGAGTCAACCAAACTAAATTTGTCAGCTTATTATTATTTTTTTCCACATCTGGGGTAACCTACCTGACTGCCTGTGAACAATGGTGGTCTCATCTGAACTCCTTCCGCCTTTTCTTGGTTGGACAGACACGTAATCAAACAAACAGTCAAAAAACAGATATACCTACTCGGTTTCTTTGAATGTGATAACTAGGAGAGCAATCAGCTAAGGTAGACAGAATTGGAGATGACACAAGGAATGTTAACCAATCACGTGCACATTCAAAAAAAGGGATAAAACAGAGTGTTAAAAAGTGACTCGAATGGAGCTGGCTCATTGAGTCATTTCGTTTGTGAACGACACATCACTACTGGCTAGTAATGCGTTATTTTCCGACAAGGTTTGCACATGCGCGTTGTCAGCAATATTCAAGCAATGTGGCAGTACATCAAAAGAAAGGGCAGCTGGAATGATCTCTCCATTATGACTTGCTCTTTCAGGTAAACACACAAATGGCTTCCCAAACAATGGCGGCAAAAGTCAAATTAGCAAACAATACAGTGTGCTCCCAGAGTGCCAAAGATGAAAACGTCTGAGCTGGGACCCCGCTCTTATCTGCGCCAAACACACTATCGAACAAATTAGAAATGGGCTCCACTTATAAGTATCCACGTGTGATGCTGTTGAAATATTGCCTTCGTCTGAACATCCAGCAACAGTGTGCCCTCGCGGCATTCTACATGTCTTTGATGCTGTTTTTAAGTATTTCATTGGGCATTTGCTCGTGATGTGTATTTGCAAATGAAACGGCTCTAATGAGCCGGCTCTTGTGAAGGAGTGAACAACAGGAGCCAGCTCTACCCAGTCAAGAGCCGGTTCCCTTTGAGAAATGTTTTATCACCTGTGTGCAAAGTGAGATGTGATAATGTTTTCGTTTGAGTGATAAGTATGAACAGCTGTATGTTTTTTGTTTTTGTTTTGTTTTTTTGAAAAATGCTCAACTCAGCATTTTGTTCTTGTCGACTTCTGGGAAAAATGCCAGAAAGAGATCACACCCTCCCAGGCAATAACCTAATTTGTTTCATTTTTCCCAACTTTCTCCTTTTCTTTTTATTTTGGTACTTTTTCTTCTTTAGTTTCTTTTTTTTTGTTTTTGTCTTTTTTTGTGCTTTATTTCCCCCCTTTCCAAATAGATATGTACATCATGTTACAAAATAATTGTTGAAATACATATTAAAGCAACAAAAACAATCAGAAGAGCCGTCTGCGACCCGTGAGCTGAGCAGAAGGAGCAGGTTCTCTAATAATTCTCATCACTAGCATTTGTTAAAACTGAAACCTAAAATGATACTTTAAATGATATGATGAGAAGACTTCAGAATAAATACAATTAGAAGGACAAAAACTGATGCATTAAACAGCTCTGGCAGTTTGTGATGCCTTAACCCCCTGGGTCTTGGGCAAGTACAGCCTGGTTGCGCCCATCCCTCTTCAGGGCCTTATTTTAGGGTCGTAGTTTGCTCCCCCACATGAAACAGATAATACTGGTTTCTATTGTTACCAGTAACAGGAGAAGCATCCTGATCTGACTCAGGTACAGCACCTTCATCAACTAGTCTCTGTTTTTTTTGGGGTATACGGCATCATCCCGCTATTCTGAAATGAGCAGCGTTTGTAGGACAATACTGATATTAGGTCCTGAATCACTGGTGGAATACTATTATATTCACATTGTACACTACAAATTGCATAATTTGTCTCTTATTTTGGTTGGGGACAATACAAAGATTGCTCGAAATTCATGGAAACACGTCACCTCTGTCAATGCCTTAAGGCACATTTTCGCTTAGGAGAAACTTTAAAGGTGAGGTGTATAGTTTGAGTTGGTCTTAGCAAGTTGAAAGTTAAACATTTCTTTTATGTATTAACAATGCCCGAATGAGTTCCATGTAAGCAAATCATGTGTTACCCTGCTGCCATCTACTGGGTTGAAGTCATAAAGTTTTAAAATGCCTCACACTACGTTTAAGGAACAGCTTATGTATTTGGCCTCGTGCTGTTCGCTGCCAATAATTCTAACACAGCAAGCACACCAGTCTTTAATTGTTTCCTTTCAAGGTCGCAATGAAGTGCTATGAGGGGATACTTTTGTTTGACTTTTGACATATCTCTCTTTGCTTTTTTCCACATCTGTGTTACATTTTTTTTCATGGGGTCACTTAAGGGCCTGCAACATTCTCAATGCTTAATGCGCTGCGTAGAGTCTAAATGTGAACAAAACACATTGCTATAGAGAACGCCACTGCCCTCAAGTGTAGTGGAGATGCATTTTCACTTTATTCCGCAAATGTCAAAAAAGAAAAAAAATCCCAGATGTTAAAAGCTCTTTTGGTTTTGATGACTCCACATTTTTGACCGGAAAGACATTGCACTCACCCAGTCTAAAAAGACAAAGAATATCAATACTGTATTTAAGAGGCAGTCATTTAGAATACGCTAGATGTGAAAAATGCCCAACTCAGAATTTTGTTCTTATTGACTCAGCATTTTTCCCAGAAAGACATCACACCCTCCCAGGCAATAACGTCCTTTCATTTTTCCCAACTTTCTCCTTTTCCTTTTCCCTTAGTATTTTTTCTTCTTTAGTTTTTTTTTTTTTTTTCATTTTTGGTTCTTTTTATTATTTTTTTATTTATTTCCCCACTTTTAAGTACAAATTACAAATACATATGAAAGCAACACAAACATTCAGAAGAGCCGTCTGGGAGCCAGGAGCTGAGCAGAAAGAGCAGGTTTCCAAATAATTTTCATTACTAGCATAAAAGCACCTGCACACCCCTGACAAAGCCTTACGCCCCACTATTTGATCTACGGGTAATTTATTATAAATTAATTCATAATATCCAATCATTTAAATCGCAGCAAAGGAAAATGAATAGATAATGACCGCAAGTAAAATTAAAACTGACAAACCTAAAACTTCAATCAACATTAATGCATTCGTGCATAGTGCTTGTAATAGGCTTTATAATTATGTAGGTACAATTCTCGCTAAATGAACGATTAGGCAGGGATATAATTTTAGTAGTAATAAAAAAAATACCCACTCCTCAAACCAAAATAAAGACCATGTTAGTTTCACCAAGACTTCATGTGTTTACAATGGCTTGCAAAAAGGTGCTGTTTTTTTTCTCATGGCTTGTGAATGTACGTTCACAGCAAAAGTATTTATTTGTACCATGACATAAAGAAGAAAACTTTAGTTGTCCATAAATAATGGGATCAATAAGACATCTAACACAACCAACAATAGTAATAGCTCAAGGCCCACGGATCTCTTAACCATATGGGTCGTCAATGCACACTTCCTTGGGTGTGTCTTGAGCAAGTACAGCCTGGCCGAGCCCATCCTACTCCAGGCCTTTTTTGTGGTAGCCGTTTCCTTCTCCACATGGAACAGATAGCAATGGTTTCCATGGCTACCGGTAGCAGAATGAGCCTCCTGATCTGACTCAGATACAACAAATTCATCATCGGGTCGCCATTGATGGGCACTGGCATGTAACAATACTAGTGCTAGATCTTAAATCACTGGGGGAAAAACTGTGTGATTCAACTTGTCTTTATTTTCTACCCTCTTTGTGAGTGTGTATGTGTGTTGGTCTGAACATGTTTTTGGTGCTCAGAAAGAAATGAAGGTACATGGACTAGAAGGGAAAGAAGCCCAGTTTTTCTGATTAGGTCCCTCCAGGGAATTCAGAGAAGCTAGTGGGAGGTATGCCACTGTCGGGGTTGTTAAAACAGTCTTTTACACACACGGATATGCGCAAACCCAGAGAAGACTTATTTATGTATGCACATAAATGCACATGCTCAGTTGAATTTGAATGTCTGTGATGTAATTCCTTTTGTAGAGGGTTTCGCTTTTTCATCAAATGGTCTCCGAGCACCCTAATGTTAATTGCCATGAGAACTTGCTGTACGTGTTTGTTTCTGACAAGTTTAAACGACGAAGTTGCAGTGAGTACATCGTAGGCACAGCCACACGGTGGGAAATAAATCCTGGAGACTTGGGAATGTAATCTGATAATGATAATTATTATTATTATTATAATTATCATCATTATTATGTTTTTTTTCTTTTTTCTTTTTTTTTTTAATACGTAAACACATCTGGCCACCGGTATCCTTTTGTTATCCTTTTGTACCATATAAGTCCCAGTGAGTATCGATAATGTTTGTGTGAAAGTTACAATACTTTGCACAGGAAGTGAGTTTAGAGTTGAGAGTTGTGTTTTCAATAAACGGGTGCCAACTTTGTTGCTCTCCAAATACAGGGAGTGCAGAATTATTAGGCAAATGAGTATTTTTACCACATCATCCTCTTTGTGCATGTTGTCTTACTCCAAGCTGTATAGGCTCGAAAGCCTACTACCAATTAAGCATATCAGGTGATGTGCATCTCTGTAATGAGAAGGGGTGTGGTCTAATGACATCAACACCCTATATCAGGTGTGCATAATTATTAGGCAACTTCCTTTCCTTTGGCAAAATGGGTCAGAAGAGGGACTTGACAGGCTCTGAAAAGTCAAAAATAGTGAGATATCTTGCAGAGGGATGCAGCACTCTTAAAATTGCCAAGCTTCTGAAGCGTGATCATCGAACAATCAAGCGTTACATTCAAAATAGTCAACAGGGTCGCAAGAAGCATGTAGAAAAACCAAGGCGCAAAATAACTGCCCGTGAACTGAGAAAAGTCAAGCGTACAACTGCCAAGATGCCACTGCCACCAGTTTTGCCATATTTCAGAGCTGCAACATCACTGGAGTGCCCAAAAGCACAAGGTGTGCAATACTCAGAGACATGGCCAAGGTAAGAAAGGCTGAAAAACGACCACCACTGAACAAGACACACAAGCTGAAACGTCAAGACTGGGCCAAGAAAAATCTCAAGACGGATTTTTCTAAGGTTTTATGGACTGATGAAATGAGAGTGAGTCTTGATGGGCCAGATGGATGGGCCCGTGGCTGCATCGGTAAAGGGCAGAGAGCTCCAGTCCGCCTCAGACGCCAGCAAGGTGGAGGTGGGGTACTGGTATGGGCTGGTATCATCAAAGATGAGCTTGTGGGGCCTTTTCGGGTTGAGGATGGACTCAAGCTCAACTCCCAGTCCTACTGCCAGTTTCTGGAAGACACCTTCTTCAAGCAGTGGTACAGGAAGAAGTCCGCATCCTTCAAGAAAAACATGATTTTCATGCAGGACAACGCTCCATCACACGCATCCAAGTACTCCACAGCGTGGCTGGCAAGAAAGGGTCTAAAAGAAGAAAAACTAATGACATGGCCTCCTTGTTCACCTGATCTGAACCCCATAGAGAACCTGTGGTCCCTCATCAAATGTGAGATTTACAAGGAGGGAAAACAGTACACCTCTCTGAACAGTGTCTGGGAGGCTGTAGTTGCTGCTGCACGCAATGTTGATCGTGAACAGATCAAAGCACTGACAGAATCCATGGATGGCAGGCTTTTGAGTGTCCTTGCAAAGAAAGGTGGCTATATTGGTCACTGATTTGTTTTTGTTTTGTTTTTGAATGTCAGAAATGTATATTTGTGAATGTTGAGCTGTTATATTGGTTTCCCTGATGAAAATAAATAATTGAAATGGGTATACATTTGTTTTTTGTTAAGTTGCCTAATAATTATGCACAGTAATAGTCACCTGCACACACAGATATCCTCCTAAAATAGCTAAAACTAAAAAAGCCCCACTCCAACTTCCAAAATATTCAGCTTTGATATTAATGAGACTTTTGGGTTCATTAGGAACATGGTTGTTGTTCAATAATAAAATTAATCCTCAAAATACAACTTGCCTAATAATTCTGCACTCCCTGTAGACCGAAAGTGTTTTTGGGTATTTTCCTACACCGAGTTGTGATCCAAGACCTCCCTAAAACGACACGCTATAGGAGCAATAAAAATAAGTATTGAGGTTTGGGAGAACATTTAAGCTTGGAAATAAAGTTGTCTCGGCAGATATCGAGTATGTTTGTATGATGTTAGTTTTGTGTTAAAATTGTATGTTTGATGTAGGCAAAGTTAAAACTGAAATATTATTTTGCTAATGATAACAATGGAATCCAGTGCAATCTGTTTCAAGTTTGGGAGCAAACCCCAACCCACCACAAGACAGTCTGGAGAAGGATGGGTGCCACCAGGATGTACTTTCCCAAGTCACACCACATGATGGACAACACATCAAGGAATGGAGTGGTGCCCACTTTGCCACAACCCAAACTTAGGCCGGGAACTGTCATTGGCGGGGAGAGCTGTCCAGAATTGTGTACCCAATGGTGCCCTGATGTTTCAGGCGGTTAAGGGATCAGTGAACACAAATCCATGGGTGAGTTTTACAAACAGGTTACAGATGTGCTGTATTTTGTTATACGGCACACTGCATACATCAAGTTGTTTATCCCGTGGATTCACAGAGCAATAACAATTCCAATGGCGGACATGAAGCTTGTAATATTATTGCCTTCTTATGTATATAAACAGTGCCTTAAAGGCTGTTCGCACACTTTGCATCTTTCACAGTCCTTGTTTTGCCCTTCCATGCTGATGTATTCCTTCTCTCTCTGAGTTTACAGCACTTGTTGTTTATCGGCTCTCCCTCAGATAATATGAGCTGCCAACTATAACTCAATGTGCTGATGGTGCAGTTAAATCGCTGTTTTTATTCCTGTTTTATTTTTTAGTCTTTCCTAATATAATAGGTAATGGGTTCTTCATTTTGGATCATACAGGTTACTGGCTTTTCTGTGATTATAAATACTACGTCTTGGTTATGATACCAGCCAGTGTGTTACTTAGTGCCTCCTAGTGGTAAAACCTAAAGCAAAAAAAATAAAAAAAATAAAAATATATATAGAAATATTTTAATTGGCCGGTCAAAATGCAAATTTTATATATATATGAATATATACATATATATATATATATATATATATATATATATATATATATATATATATATATATATATATCCCTGCAAGTATTTCTGGGGGGATAAGCAGTGTAGCTAATGAGATGAGATATGTATATATATATATATATATATATATATATATATATATATATATATATATATATATATATATATATATATACTGTATATATAATGTATATATTCATATATATATATATAATGTATATATTTATATATACATAATTTGCATTTTAATTGGCCGGTCCAAATTGTCCCTGGGTGTGAATGAGCGAAAGAGTTGTCTGTCTCTGTATGCCCTGCGATTGGCTGGCAACCAGTTCAGGGTGTCCCCTGCCCACTGCCCAAAGATAGCTGAGATGGGCTCCAGCACCCCCGAGACCCTACTGAGGATAAGCGGTGCAGATAATGGATGGACGGATGGACGAATAATTTGCATTTATTTTACATAACGTGAGCCTCACCTAAAGAAAGCTGACATCTTGCTTGTACGGATTGGACGGATTTTTGGTTGCAGCTCACCATAGAGTGACACTTAGTGGTCAAATTATATTCACTGTCCCTTTAACAAATTAATAGACAGTGTGACTCCCTCTTAGTGAGTATATAAACATCAATAATCTGAAATTGAAGGGATGGCAAATTGCCATCCAATAAATGTAATATTATGGAAAACACCATGAGACAAAGTTTTTTTTGTTTTGTTTTTGTTTTGTTTTGTCAGTACAGTTTTGCAGAGGAATGGTCATACTATTTTCAAATGGTACCCTTATATCATATCAATATCAACTACTACATATGTGGGTGCTCTTATTGGTCTGAGAAAATGTGGTATCAAACATCTTAAGTCAAAGCAAATCAATTTGAAAAGAATATTGTGAATTCCTGTAACTTGTTCACTTCGACTAATGTCTGGAAGAGACTACACCTTAACTGGGGTAATTGCGCATTTGTTAAACATTTTTCACATGTTCAACCTTTTTGTGTTCCAGTCCAATGACATAGATTTTGGAGGTCATGAGGTGCAGTAATATTTTGTGGAATACTTTATTGAACATTAACAATAATAGCACCTAAAATTTGTGAATATACAAAGAAAAATAAATGAATACATACATAGTACATATACTGTACATAGAAGACTAGCAATCGTCTTTATTTACATGAATGACTGTGATGAGGTGAAAAAAACTTTTTTCCAAGTTTAGATTTCACTGGGGGGCAGCAGAGTTGTCTGCGTTATTTTGCATTGATTTCCATTTATATATTTATTTTTAACCACTGATAGTTACAAGTGTAGTGTATTCTTATCAGTCAACACTGAGAAAACAATCAAAGGTTGAAAAATTACAACCAAAAATTCGGACACCATAATTTTCTCTTTAACAAACCAGAAAACAAATTGTCAAGCATGTCATACTACATGAGCAGCTTTGCATGAAGACAACACATGACATGCCATGTTTCCCTGCAACATTAGGGTTGGGTTAAAATTTGACTGTTTTTCTGTAGTTTGTACTGGGCATAATTCAGTCCAGACTCTCGACTATTTCCAGACGTTAGTTGGGGTATGCTTCATTGTACCTTATACCTTTTTCATTTAGTAAAAGCACAAAATAAAGAGAGAATACTGCAATTAACTTTAACTTGAAGGAGAACAGAATAGGACTGTACTAAACCATCTGATAAAAACATCCCAATCCCTTTCTTTTTATCACATATCCGAGATACCCAGATCTGCCCTAAAGGGTGTAGTTATCAAAGCACAACAACATTATTGGCTGATACTGACTATGTAAACAGTGCATCATATTCAAAATAACGAACTAGATAGATAGATAGATAGATAGATAGATAGATAGATAGATAGATACTTTATTCATCCCCGAAGGGAAATTCACATTTCCAGCAGCATCCCTGAGCTGAGAACAGTACAATAATAAAGCCAAAAGAATACAATATACAAATACCCAGTGTGACGTGCAAATGCCCACTGTAGCGTGTTATATAGAGTAACTAAATAGTGCTACACAGAATACATATTGCAGTAAGATTCGCTAATATCCAATGTAGGTGGTGTGGTTTAATGTGGCCCTTTACTCTGCCGGGTGGAGTTAAAGAGCCTCATGGCATGAGGAAGAAAAGATCTCTTCAGTCTGTCCGTAGTACAAGACAGTGACAGCAGTCTGTCGCTGAAACTGCTCTTCTGTCTGGAGATAATGCTGTGTAGTGAATGCGATGGATTGACTGACATGAACTGACATCCTATGTGATTTTCTTTTGAAAGTCCAATATTTAAAACACAAGAAAGGTATCACCCATGACCAGCTTACTAAAAGTACATATAGTGTATTGAATTATTAATAATTTACTCAACATCTGGATCTGTGAAATGACAAAAACACATCTATTAAGTAAGAAAAACGTACATAACGCTGAGTTGCATTTCCCCTTCAAGTGTATAGGTACACAACATGCACTACTATCATGAATGTCAATACGGCAATTTCGGCTCAGGCCCTTGCGATAATTTGATAGAGTCAAAGTGTATGGCACTTGTTTGAAACACGTGCTATTTCCCCTTTTATCATTAATACAATAACATGAAAGGGGCCGCATGTAAATGAGCACAGTTCTGTCAAGACTTGGCAGACTGCTTTGTTCCACTCATGACACAGTGCTGCTATAATGATAAGAAACTACACTCATTTACTTAAATGACTCCAAAGCTCTTGACATGACAGGAAAAATGGAATAATGTATGAGTTCTGCTACAATATAAAATATGTGTGAGAGAGAATATGCTTTCATCAGCTACCATATATCTTAGACAGCCTGTAGAAATACTTTGTCACTATTTCATTTTTTAATTTTTTTGGTTGCCCCATTATAGAGAGGGAATGCTGTATTACATTTTCCAGGCAAATTATTATGTAGCCTTTATATCTATATATGTGTGCCCATTATGTTGGCTCATATATACCTTGTGGCACTGCAGAGGTCAATGCCTAGCTCCTCTACTACGAAGAGACACTGAAGTTTTTAGGCACAGATAGTATTTTGTCTTATTTCGGTGGGCACAGGCAGAATGCAAAAGAAGGGATCGCAAAAAAAAAAAACACTGAACATCTCTATTTTATTGGACCGTGGTAGCTTTGACCATAAAAAAGTAAGTCAATTAGTAGGATTATTGATTGGAGAAACACTGTTCTAATTTTGTGGGTTTCAAATTATTATGTGAGATGTCGGCATCCTGGAAATTCCAGACTGGTTAATAGTATGGCTTTTTTGCAGAATCCCTGAACAACAAAAATCCCAGTCTGGCCTGGTACAAGTATAAGACAAGAGAGAAGCTCTTTAATTCCCGACATTTCAATCGATCTAGTCCTTGGTCAGGTGTGACATAAGGTAATCACTCTTCTCCCACTCATCTCACCGGCAAAACAAGTAGGCTCATTCTCTGCCCAAAGTCTGTGATGTTCTTTCTCAGAGGTCGAAGCGGCATCCTTAGCTTTAGATGAAAAATAATGTGTGAAACACAGCAAAAAAATGCACAGACCAGGCCGACCGTCAAAATGTTCAAAAAATAATTTTCAGGAGATCAATTGGTATTTTAATGTTAGATGCCTGAAAATATTGTTGCCTACTTGTTGTGACTGGACTGTTGTTTACCCTCGCATGCAGTTGGCCATAGACTTGTCAGCGTGTACAATTGATCATGCCAGAACCCCAGGGAATACTCATCTTTTCAGAAAATCCTGTTTTCTTCTCAGCTGGGTCTCAAGTGACATTGAAAATTATATGTATTATTTGAGGTGTTGGGAATAACACCGTTAAAAATAGGATGAAAGGGCGAATCAGGGCTCTGTCATCAAAAATGTATATATTGGACAGCACCTGACTTTTGTCTCACGAACGAAATATCTCTATAAGCTTGCTCTTGGAAGTGATTGAAGGGGAGCAGGCTTCTCACCAATCAACAGCTGGTTCCCTCCAAGAAGGCTTTTTTTTCTCTTGTTGGTTCTTTTGGTCAACATGCATGTTTTTTGCATTCCGTGCTGTTGACTCTTTATTAGTTGGGCATAAACATGTTTAAATTGTTTTGTATTTTATCTTTCTGGTAGATCTATAGTGTAATGATATTTTCTGTATATTTTTGTGTTAGTATATTTATATCAAAATGTAGTTTATTATTTGTTCCTTTTTTACCTCTATTTTTTTTTCTTAATATATTAGCCCTTTTGTTTCTTTTTTTTTCATTTTTGTCTATTTTTCTCTACTTATCCCCCCCATTAAGTCATTTGGAGGATAATGTTATGTAATAATTGATAATGTGGGGATAAAAAAAAACCTGAAGAGCCGTTTGGGAGACAAAAAACAGCTTTTTTTTTTAGTATGGTAAGAATAAAAAAGGTTCTCTGAAAATAGTCAAAATTTCCATCTCTTCAGGTAAATGCAGTGTTTTGTTTTTGTTTGGAAAATTTCAAATTATTTGACATACAACAACTTCGTTTTTAAGTAACGGAAAGTTACATTCCATGGTAACGAGTTACTTTCACTACATAGTCATTCAGTTACCAACTCAGTTGCTTTTTGAAAGAAGTAGTGAGTAACTATAACTGATAACATTCCGCCAACTGATCATTTGGAATATTCTGCATCCATATCCACATTGGGGGCAGCCTGACCTGTCCCTGTTACCAAGGCCAAGTGAGGGCCGAACTAATAATAAAAACAAGAAAAAACAAAAATCAACAACACAAAGAACAAAAGAAAAATCCACATGGAGAATACTGTGTTCTGAATGGTGCAGGTGGCCAGCAGCCACTCGGTGGCTGATTTGTTGCACCACATCCCATGACAGGTGCAGTTTATTTATGTGACAGTCCAAGAGGGGAGATTAAGTATGTGAATAGCATAAATAAATAATATGAACACCTTGACAGTTATTTACTCTCCCACCTGCAGTCCGGCTCCATCATCCCCAAAAAGTGCATGTGCTGTGTAGACCAATTCCCTGTGTGCCTGCATTACTCCTTAACAATTGTATATACACACCCATCTATAATATATACACTGTACATATATATATGTATATATATATATATATATATATATATATATATATATATATATATATATATATATATATATATATATATATAACTATATAACTCTTTAGATTTGAGATATGATGACCATTTCAAAATATTAATCAAAAAAATGTCATAAAACAAGATTCCTGAAACTTCTAAAGACAGCTTAACTCTTCATTATGTCCCTTGGCCATCTTTGACTTTTTGAATGTACTCGAAAATGGCTTTGTTACATCGACAATCCATAAAATCCAACCATGTAAAATTTGTACTCCAAAACACACAATAATGCCGACAGATGAATAAAAATATGCCTTAAACATTTCTGCTTCGTTTGACGTTGCTACTCGGAATCTGTTTTCCCGTTTGCAATTAAAAAATATTCTCAATTAGGTAGTGACCCCTACCCTTTAGATTGACACCTTTACAATGGTGAGGGTTTTGTTCATGCTAGTTTACTTTATGCACAAAGTGCAACATTACATTTAACTTGGATCTTCCTGGACACATATATTCCACCTGTCTCACTCATACCTTTAATTGCCAGGGCGCCCCTAGATGCCGTTAGAAAAAATGCACAATTTTGCTACATCATTAGATAAGATGCAAGGCTGAAATCTCGGAAATAAAAATGCCTCTTATGGTCTGAATTTTAAGATATACATTCATTTCTGTGGAATTATTACTGTAACTGTCTTATAAGAACTGACCAACCACTCACCTACTTACTTCAAATGTTGTACACTGTATGCCTCCACTTCTTATCAAAGCTCAAATGGCAAATTTGCTACAAAGAACTACATTTTGCCCTCTGCCTTTTAATATTATTATTATTATTATTAGTAGTAGTAGTAGTAGTAGTAGTAGTAGTAGTAGTAGTATTAATATCCTTTTTACATCTATGTTTTCCAAAAAATGGCTTTTCCAGGTACTACATCTACACTCACACAAACTTATTGTTACCAAGTGTGACTCCATTTCAACCCCAAATTTTGCAAAGAAAACTGAGTAAAGATGGACCACCAATGCCCCACATTGGTTGCAGCATTAGCCATTTCTGTTCCAGACAAAATTGTAGGCACCGAAATGAGTTTCACATGAGGGGAATGGGCGCCGCACAGGAAGTGGTGCCCCTACAACCCTGGTAGTCAAAGAATCTGTGAACCCACTTAACCATTTGCAAAGAAGCAAGGGTAAATGTTCTGGCATAAATTTAATAGAGGAATGTCAGAATAAGCACATTGAAAAATGTGATTAGCTTTGTAAAGTTGACTGTTTTTGGTTGTGTATTTCTCAGACTTCCATGCTATGAAATTAACCTGTTTTTATATTTAGGAATATAAAAACAATCATCACACACATACACATGGTCATGTTTCAAAGATCAGCCAAATTCCATTATTTGTAAATACGTTTCTCAATTTTATTTAATTTTATTGTGAAGTCGCGCTTATGTGTGACTTAATTTCCTGTTTATGTGTCAAGTCAATAAACCATGCCTACTGACCGAATGTAGGGGGCACGCCTGGGGAACCTGGGAAAATGGCTGCTCGGTCGTGCCCGCTCCATTCGCAAGGGAGGGTAAAACTTCAATAAGTGTTTTTATCTGAATAATTCTGCCAACAGAGAGTTTATATCTTGTATATCTCTCACAAGCTTGACCAAAAAGAGTGGGTTTCACATTTGTTGTGATTGGGGATGAATTGTAATAGGGCCTTGTTAGATCTGAAATATAGAGAAAACGTCTCACTGGTAGAGAGGCTGTCACTGTGCCCAGCTGCTCGAAGACACAATGAGTAGTTGATTGACCTGGCCCAGTGAGACTTATTATTTGTAGGGGCTAGTTTCCAAAGCAGGCAGTCATTCCTTAAATGAACAGAACATGGTTGGTGGACATGCACCAAGCTCACATACTTCACTTTCTAAGTGATGTGCCTCTATTCTGCAAATTCTCTGATTAGGACGAACAAAAATGTATTTTAATATTTTAATTTCACAGTAAAAATGAACGCAAATTTAACATAAAAGCAAGTGCACAACTTGTGAAGAGAAAGGTTTCTCATCATTGCTTTCTAAATTTGTCTATCTTACATCACATGTTTAGGGCAGATAAAGGACAAAAGATTTGTACCACAATCATGTCCTGATCCGTCACAATGTTGCTGTAGTCAATCTGTTGTAATTACCAACTACAGTATCGATTAGAGATATTTATCTTATCTGAGTGGACGATTTGATAGTAGAGTTTATCAGCCAGAATGACTGGTCAGACATTTGTCTCATGAAGGATGAACAAGGGTACACGAGGTTTGGACTTCATAATGGCCATTCATTTATTTCCTAATGTGTTACATCAGCCAAAGTTCCAAGGGTATTAAGTACCATGACGATAAACTGCTTAAAATATGTTTTAATTACATTACAAAACAATTCTAGTTAGAAATCGTTAACCATTTTTTATCATTTTTTGTGCGAGGCCCTGTTTGATGCGGCATTAGCAATGTTTACCATTGCTAAGTGTACTCGTCATGGCCTTTAATTGATCAATTTTAGCTAGGTCTATGTTTTTATAGTGTTTCTAGTTTCTCTGTTTTTATTGTCTGTTTTTATAAAGTTTTAGTGTAAATACCTGCATTTTGTTGTTGTGTAGCCAACCAGCAGCACCCATGTCTGTCTTCTCCATGTGTCTTGTCGTGTTGTTACTGAGCCTACATTTAGTTTGTGATTTTCTTTCAGTCCTTGTCGTACAAACGTGGACATGCATTTGAAAAAATGTGACACACAAAATGGCAAATGCCAATATACTCTGTATGCTTTCTAAGGGCACGTATTATTCAGATTTTATTTCCAATTTTACATTGATATGTATGATTGTTATATACCCGAAATATGTACTTCAAATGATTATGATTCATTTCCAAAAATCTTAAGAAAACGTGTTACTATCCTGTACAAGACTTCGGGAACATTCTACATTGTGATAGCATTTGTTGTTACACAAACCCAGTGCTGTAATATGAGATTTTTTGCATGTCTTTTTGATTACATTTTATGAACTCAAATTTCATACTGGGGCATTCATTTTCTTGTAAATCAAACTGAGTTTTTTTATTTTATATAATAGCTTTTAGAGAAACGCAAAATTTAAAATATTTTCCCAGACGTAATGTAGGCTTGTCAAGCTGTTTTGGATATGTGTGCAACTTGGGACGCAACCAGAGATCCCTCTAAGCTGCGCGCGTGCGCAATTGCGCACTGCTCGCACATTTTCAGCGCACAAGAAAATCTAGCCAGCGCACAAAAATGAGGGCTCAAAATTACTAATTAAGAAGCGACTTCAGTCAAAGTTACAGTGCATGAAGGTAAAATACACGGCTTTCCCTGACGTTGTGTCCTAAATGCGGTATCTTGAAGTCAAGTCGAAGTAGAACGAAGTTGAGTAAAGTTAGTAGAATTTGTCGAGAACCGGCTTCTTCGGCTCGGCCTACTAAAAGGAACCGGCTCTTTCGGGTCCTAAACGGCTCTTCAAGTTGTTTTTGCTTCTTTAATCCCAACATGACCAAATATTATGTACAATTATGCACAAAATGACAAAATAGAACAAAATAGAAAAAAATACCAAAATGAAAAAGTAGTCAAAAGCTGAGAAAAACATAAGGAAAATTTTAGAAAAAAAGCCAGAAAAAAAGAAAAGAAAGAAATGTAGGAAAAAAGTAAATAGAGGACAAACAAAAAAAGGATCAGCTCAGAAAAAATAAACACGATGAGATTTTTTTAAAGTAATTTAAAAAAAAGAAGAAAAAAAACACGGAAAAAGGAAGAAAAAGTTTGCGTTGCATTCAAATAATTTCCAATAATATTAAGCGAATCTTGTTGCCAACATTGTACTTCCACTAAAAATGTGATTAAGTACAGTTCTGTATCTTACAACCGACTGAATAAGCCCCCCAAAATGTTAATATTATGCGACAAAATATATCAGGAAATAAAAAGAAATGGATATCTTGTGAAAGAATTGTAAGAACAAACAACGTTTTTAGGCCGTACAACCTTTGCAATAGTACATGAGTCAATTCATTCAAAAGAGAAAAATAATTTTGCATTGCCGGAAACTCAGCAAAATGTAACGCGATGTCAAGTTTTGGACATGTTTTATAATGATTTAGTTGCCACACGTGGGATTGCCGTTGCTCACTGTTGTTTCAAGCGTTGCTCACCGACTTTGTGTGAACGCTCAGACCCGTGGAAAATTAGAGGGAACATTGGCCGCAACGTTATTTAAGCACAGGCCGATACAGGCAGAGAAGAGGCGGACAGGGCAACTGTTGAGCCAATCACGAAATCACGAAATCACGAAAACGCAACCGTGATACAGCGTGGGATGACTTAAACTTGTCACTTATCAACTAATCATATAGCTCACTGTGTTCGAAGTTTGTAAATTCTTAGCAGCTGTTAAATGAACGGAACTTCACCTTAATTCTGATTAATCACATTATAATGTGAAGGAAATGGGCCCCTGATTTTTTCATTAATATATGTCACAGTGAGATCTTAGATCATCAAACCAATGGAAAGTTATTGATGAATGAAATCAACATTTTAAAATTGCATTTTGTATTCCCTTCTGTAGTTTCTGTGTGATATTAAAGTTGGTTTTATGATCTCAAAATTTTGTGAGTGATAATTATGCAAAAACCACATATTTCTGGAAGGGCATAAATACTTTTTTTATAACAGTATTGTAATTTACATTGACTCATCATCCAAAGTCACAATGTCCTGCCCATACGTACCTTTAAATTGTTTATATTAACAATGACAACAAAATTAATATATTGTTTAACACAGCAAGCTAAAAAGGATGGACGGACCAGGCCAACCGACACAACTTTGAAAACACCCCTCTGAAGAGACCAAATGGTCTTTTAATGATAGACTGCTGCATATAGCTAAACGACTACAATCTCTCAGCACTGATTAGATAAAAATAAAGATGTACTTTGTTATTTATTTATTAGGGATTTATTGCATCTAACATGTTCATTTTAAAACATTTTGCAACTGAGAAAGCATTTCTCCTATCTACATTCCTAATTATCTCTTCCCTTTGAAAACGCAAGTGGACGTACGGTGAGAGTCAGGGTCATTTCTTAGAGCAAATTCATACTAATCTGTTCCGTGTTGGATAATATCCATTCAATAAAATGCTCGGCAACCTTTTCCCAGGCTATGCAACATATATTACGGAATCTGTTGTTACTTTTGCCGTTATTAATGGTGATTATCTAGAAAAAACATTATATCAAGGTTGTATACAAAATGAGTTGGGGTGGAATGTGAATGTTCAGTTCTCTCTGTGGTAATGAAAAAATAAAAGAGGAAAATGTGGTCCTGCTAAAACAAAGGTGTGTATAGTGCAATAACCCAGTGGAAACAAAAATAAGGAGACCCTTCTAAAGTATTGGTATTGGATTGGCTTTGAACAATACTACATGCATTTTTTTTTGTTCGAATCAATACCAACATCCTCAGTATTGCCTATCCTTAGTTATTCTCGCATGGCAAGATGTTGCTAAGACAAAGTGAGAAAAGATGCAATCAAGGTTCAAGTTAAACAAGCAGAAACCAGCTAATGTGAGTTGCTAGTTTGGCTGTGATGCATGAAATAAACCTTCCAGTATCGCTTTCATTATTTTAACTTCCTGTCAAATGAGTTCAACTATAAAGTATGCCCATCACGAATATTTACAAACGGAATGTTTGGACTGTGAGTCAACTCAAATTAAAACATATTCAGTTAAAGGTATGTACGGTATTTTCAATACGGAGAGAGCATGTGCAATAACAGATGCAATGGTCCACTTCAAGCAGATTGTAAACAAATAAACTGCGCTTGCTGCTAATTTGAACTGTCAGCAAATTCCTCTGCTTTTGTCTGTCTACGCAGCAGGTTATCCTATTAGTTGGAGTGCAGTGTGGAAAAGCTTACACTAATGTGTGAATGGATTTGCATGAGGTTTTAAAAATGATCTGTGGTAATACAGGTACCCCTCGCTACTTTGCGCTTCAGCTATTTTTTGGTATATGCCTTCGCGTATTTTGTATTGAAGCCCACCGTGTTCTGAAAACACTGCCATAGGAACATTTCATCTTATCTCATCTCATTAGCTACACCGCTTATCCTCAGTAGGGTCGCGGGGGTGCTGGAGCCCATCCCAGCAATCATCGGGCAGTGGGCAGGGGACACCCTGAACTGGTTGCCAGCTTATCGCAGGGCGCCATAGGAACATGTTTGATCAAAAATAGAGCAAATATTGGTTTTTTGAGAGAGGCCATGTAGTGAGCTGGAATCTCTGGACTTCCACCCACTGGAGTGCAAAACACACCGTATCTCACTTTTAACAGATGGCCGAAACTTTGAACAAAAAGTTAAACCCCAAATATGAACTAACAGGTTAGTCATTTTGGAGACAGCTGGTAATAGCATATGGACTCTTAGTTAGCCCAAATACATTCTTCAAAGGCATTTCTGACAAAGAGCAACATCAGACAACTGCGGAAAAATTAAACATTGAGTTGTTTCCAGGGTTCTAAATGAACTTTTTTGATCACTAGCCAACGTGGCCTGGTACTGTAAAGTTACCAGACAGTCAGAACTGTTAAAAGATACTTAAAAAAATTAGAGTCCACTGTTTAATGTCCCCTCCTCACACTACCACTTTTTTTTACCACTCCAATTGCAGCAGAGATTAGAGCATGGTTGACTGATCTTCATGCAGATTTATGCATGCAGAGTATTAATGGGAAATTTGCGATGCATACTCAGGGGATAAAATGTCTAGAATCGAAAGAAAGTATTGGGGAAGGCCAGTAGTTTTCGTTGAATTTCAGGTGACTAAAATGTTGTGTTAAGGCCGGAGAATAACTACTTCTCAAAATGTTTCTCTATTGGAAGAATATTCTGGACACCATTGTGATAAAGGTATAGGCTACACTCTGGCAATAGTTTGCTAATGACGTTTGAATCACGCTGTTTGTACTTTTTTAGGTCATTGCAAAATCGCTATCGAAGTTCTTGGATGTTTTTAATCGTTGATCAATACTTTGCTACTTTTCATTCTGATAGCTCGTCCATGTGCCAATGTGGTCTAGTTATTAATGTAATGCGCCACTGTGTTTAGCAAAACAATATGAATTTATGGCTTAATCTTTTTCTGTGTAATAAATTCTTCAGTATTTATTCAGGAATACACCGTGTTTCGGGTCGGATATCGTTAAAGTTCAAGAATTGTATGTCTAAGAAACAATATGAATTTGTTTCCTTTCTGGGTGTGCAAAATTCAGCCATTTAAAGCAACTCTGTATCGTCAATTGATGTAATTTTAATGGTTACATAGCAATCGTTCACTTCCGTTATAACTTATCATTTAAACTTGAGCACATGTGCTTGATGATCTTTTTGAGACCATTTGTTCAATGTACTCTTGGATTTAATTTGATTCTTCAATTTTTGTTGGACTCTGGCACTGATGCTCACTAGCCCACGTCTTTTGACTTTCCGCTTAACCTACTGCCTCAGGGGTGCTGGACTTGTGATGGAACTGTTTTTGCATAGTAAGGAGCTTTCCTTTCTTGATATCAGCGGCTTCTTTCTCCTCTTTTGGCCAGCTTGATACCAGCGGGGTGTCTGATGACTGGCAGTGCATACAGGTTGATGGCTCAGACCTTGTTTCTACCATTCACCTGACTTTTCAGGACCTGCCTTAATCTCTGGAGATATTTGGCCAATTTTGACTTCCTTACATCCTCATCATGATTCCCATTAGCTTGTGGAATGCTCCAGTACCTGTAGCTGCCTTGGATGTCACATATGTTACCGTCTGGTAAATTAGTCCCCTTGGTCCTGATCATCTAGCCTATTTTTGCGACCATTTGGCCAGACTTTTCTAATTGTTTTACACCCATGGGCCAGTCCAGGGTGTATATTTTAGGCCCGATCTTACTTCTACTTTAGATTAATAAAAGCTAGTAGGAATGAAAAAGCCTAATTTACAAGTCACGTCCAGTTAGGTTATTTAGTTAAAAGTACCGTAAATTCCGGACTATAGAGCGCACCTGATTATAAGCCGCACCCACCACATTTTAAGTATGTATTATATATAAGCCGCATGCGCCCACCTATAACATAATCACATAATTAACTCTAACCCGACTTCGAGTACCGCGAATGTAACTGAATATACAGTACACAGTTTAAGAACCACAGCCGGCAAATTGAATGGAAAATGATATCCGTACTAAAAGTTTGATGCAGACCTGCAGAGTCCGGGTCCCGTTGAAAATAATCCAAGGAAAAAAAAAAAGATATATTTCCAAAGGTAAGGGTGGGAAAAATATATATCCACTATTGTCCGCTGTGTCCACAAACACGTCTCACCTTTACTCCACTTCCCATCAGCCCCCGTTGTATTCGCCCGTGGAAAACATATCAGAATAAGTCTCTAAAATAAATACATGACAAAAATATACAGTTGCAAATACATATTATACATGGTTACACATATTTACAAAGAAAGACGGTACACCAAGAGAGTTTTCAAAGCTTTAATTATATATTATAACTTTCATCCCAAACGGTGCCTGTGAAGGGTAGCAAAACGCTACTAGAACACAGTAGATGAACCTGTTAAAAAAAAACATACCATACATGTAAGAACCACGGTAAGCCGTTCTTATCTTCCTCCTAATAATTGACGTCATCAAAGACGTCTTCCTTCAACATGGGAAAGAGACTTTGTCATATAGACGTCGTCCCACGCTCCCTTATTCCAAAACACGCTAGCAACACGCTCGCAAAGTAAGGTTTACGTGCAATAGCTCTGTTTCCTTCTTTATCGGACTGCTCGATTGCGTTTAGTTTGAAAGCTGCGATTGCAATTAGCTTGAAAGCTGCGTCATGTGCCTTTCTTTTAGCAATTTGCATGATGAGGATATGTCTACGCACATATTCCACTGGTCCAAATCTTACCTTTTGTACTCGAGCGCCGCTGGCGGCTCTTAGAAAAGATATATACATTGGCCGCATCACTGATTAAGCCGGAGGGTTGGACGTTTGGGAAAAAAGTAGCGGCATATAGTCCGGAATTTACGGTAAACAATGCTAATCTTCTATCAGCCAACCTCTCACAAAAACATGAGATTATCTATCCAAAGGTAGATTTTCTTAAGACAGAATTCAAGTAATGATCAATACAATTTATAAAGAACATTATCTAAATAATGCTTTTATTTTGATAACCAACAACCTTCTTAACCAACCCGTGTATTTTTTCCTGCCAAAGGTTATGTATGAAATTGTATTTATCTGTTCATTCATTGGAGGAGCTCTTTGAATCCACTCCCACAAATGTGTTTGTCACGGTTGCCACGGCGCCCAATTGGCCCCGCCCATGGACACCAGCTGAAATGCGTTGACAGATTGCTGCCGGACTACTTAAACGATGTCTTATGAGTTGCCTGGTGTCAGAGCGTCTGCGAAACTCCGGCTAGACTCTGTTGAGAAATGCCAAGTCCTGTAAATCCCCGTTTTGCCTGAGTTAGTTTGCTCTTGTTTTGCCAAGCCCTGTGAATCTCCGTTTTTGCCTGTGTTTTGATCCTGTTTTATTTTCAGCCCGATCTGTTTGATTTTGACTTCCTCGTTCCGCTCAACCCACTTCCACCACCCACGATCTTCGGATCAAGTGTGCACTCATTCCTCTTCTCCCCAATAAACTGTGAGTAACGTTATGCGATTGGGTTCTCATTCCTGTTTCCTGTCCTGGTTCATGACAGTATTGGTGTTTTGGAGGTTACCCACGCAGTATAGCATTTTTATGTGCTGCTTCAAACACATTTTGAGGGTATATTTTCTAACAAGGGCATGTACAGTGGGATTTTGCTGCATACTAATTATGACCCAAGTAATTGGTAGACAGTATGCTAGGGCAGATTTTGAAAAATGGGGTAAGGGTTAATTGTGGTCATTCATACCGAAACATGTACTGGTAATGTTTTAGTATGAGGAGCTATTATTTTGATTGGAAAGTCTTTGAAGACATTTAATGTATTCACATAGATCGGTAGATCAGTAGGTGCTTTCTGGAGTCATTAATGATTCATGTGATCGAGGGCAAAAAGCAATACTTTTGATGCACACGATCCTTGGATCACAGGTGACTCCATCTTTTATCTAATGTCTTACTTTTAGCAGATAACAAGGAGCTTATTTAACACTTATACAGTATATGGCTGCCATGCAAATGGCTGGTGTGCAGTCCATAAATTGTTCACTGCCTCAACCAGCTCAATAATTCAAATATCTGTTTGACATTCAGTAAATGAGTTAATAAGGATGAGAGGTAAGATTGAGCCTAAAATAATCCAGCCCGACTCAACTCGGGCCCACAGGAATTAAACCCCAGCCCGAGTACGACAAATTAACTTGTTTTGAGGGACCGAGACAGAAAAACAAAAATCGTATTTAATTCGTGAGGACTAGGGGGGAGGCGGGGCCCTTTTTTCAGGCTCGGGTTGGATTCAGGCTTAAGACTTTAACTCTTATTGGGATTTATTACTAAAATATAGCTGCCCTTTGATTGGCTAGTTTGCAACACAGGGTGAAGTTGGGCTTTTGCCTGAATTCAGCAGGGATTCGCTCCGACACTCCCGCGGGAAAAAGAATACCGTATTTTCCGGACTATAGGGCTTATCTACAAACCAAAATTTTGCCACAAACAGGAAATGATTATCTTTTTGTCTTTATTTTATTTCTCCTTAAATGCAGCACTCATTCTGTTGAATTGGTGTGAGGTTGCAGTTTGGTGAGGCTGCTAATGAGTGCGTATTGGGCACGGGGCAGCGAATTTGCCCGCTAGCCATGCATTCAGGGACACTCAGTAAATTTGAATGATTATCTTCGATTTCTACTTTGCAGTTGAATGTTGTTGAAAATCCAATACTTGATCTCTGTATTGTTATGTTGTCAGAATAGTCAACTTAGCCTAGAAAATCGTCATACTTTGACAAAGTTTCGAACCACTACTTCAAGCAAGTAAAAAAACAGAAAGTGATCACCCTTATGACAGACCTCTCTGGTAATATCCTTGGTCCAGCTAACTGAAAGCCAGCATCAGTTGTTGAAGATCCCGGAGGGACCGTGTCCTCCAAAGGAGCTAGACAACATGGAATATGGCAATTTTTAACCATTTTTATTTATTTAAACATTTAATTTACCTGTAAGTTTTCATCACTAGGAGTCCTGGCTAAGATCTACAACAACATGTGTTCGGAAAACCATGACCAATTATTATTCCTTGGAAGCATTTACTGTATTTCCACAATGCTATAAATGTATTATATTTTATCTATCCTTCCCGATTACATTGTGCATTTGTTTGGCCGTGTTCACTTTTGTAAAAGCAAAGAAATATGCTTAAATAAGCCATCTTTAGAATTTGATAGTTTATCCAGTGTTTTACTGTTTAGTTTCCCTACAGTTTATCTCCATGCCAAAAAAACAAGCATGTAAGACAATGATTTAGGTCAGCAGAAAAGATACATCAAGGTACAACATTTGTTTCTATGCTATAGTTTATATATTGCGTTTTTGCTCTATCTAAAGTACTAAAGAATCCCAAGAGATTTTCTGACAGATTCACCCTGGATTTGGCTCCATCCATTTTACCATCACCTCTACCGATCTTCCAATAAAGTCCCTAATAAAGTAAAGCAACCCCAGAGCATGATGCTGCCACCCTCATGTTTGACAGTGGGGATGGTGTTTTTAGGGTGATAATCTTACACCAAACATAACACTTTGCATGCATTCCAAAACATTCCATTTTGGTTTTATCTGGTTTTAAATGCCAAATGGACCTCCATCCATCCATGCATTATCTGCACCGCTTATCCTCAGTAGGGTCTTGGTTGCTTCTCTGATTACTTTTCTCCTTGTTTGAGCGGAGGTACTGACCAGTCAACCACCATGCCGCCAATATCAAACTTTTTTTAAGCCTATTTATAATACAGATAGTGCTGTTTTCATTTTGTTATCAAAAATGTTACAGGCACTGTTTGGAAAGAAGTGTTAAAGCATGTCATTTAAATCTGCTTTCCGTGTACAGTCTTACTTTGAAAATATGTTACTGTACCATGTAGTTGATTCAGTTTTTGTGATACTGTTTAGTTTCCCTACAGTTTATCTCCTTGCCAAAATAACAAGCATGTAAGACAATGCTTTGGGTCAAGAGAAAAGCTACATCAAGCTAAAATATGTGTTTCTATGCTATAGTTTATACATTGATTTTTTTGCACTTTCAATCAAATGACTAATAAGACTTAGATAAATGTATTTGTAAATCTGACTGCGCCTCATTAGACACTAACCTAATCGCACGTCATAGTCCTTAATATATATTCAAGCATATCTCTCTGAATTGATCAGCAATTGATCTACAACATTGCACTTTACAGTTAAGTAGCAATAAATTGTAGATCGGGGCAACAAACTCATTTCCACCAAGGGCCACTTCAGCTTCATGGCAGTCCTTAAAGGGCTACATGTAGTTGGAATGTAAAGTAAATGTAACTAAATACAAAGTATCTTTAAATGTGTTAATTATTCAAGTCACAGACACCGTAGTTGCTTTAAAAAATTGTCAGTAAACATCTATAATACTGTATAAACTAAATACAGTGATGCCTCTTCACACGAGCTATTAGAGCGATAAAAAAATTGAGAAACTTTTGAGCAAATATTTTGTCCGACATGAGAGACAATCCAAGTTATAAGAATTTTCAGACATCACCACCAGATGCAAAGGCTTTACAAGTATTTTATTATTATCTTATTTAACTTGTTACCTTATTTTTGTGTTCAGTTACTCCGTATCTGAATGTGTGTTTCATGGCAAATAAGGGTTAACAAGGTTGCTTTTTGGAGGCTGGGAGTGCATTAATTGGTTTTCAGTTATTTCGTATGGGAGCAGTTTGCTCAAGATACAAGCAATTCAAGATACGAGCACTATACGAGAACAAATGTATTTGCTATGTAGAGGTATCAATGTAACACAAAATACAGTAATCCCTCGGTTATTGCGGTTAATGGAGACCAAAACCACCCGCGAAAAGTGAAAATCCGGGAAGTAGCGACGCTCCTTCAAAAATGCTAAAAAAAATAAATAAATGTATTTATTTATTTTAGTTTTAAATTATTTTATTGTATTATTATGTTGTACAATAAAATAATGTGACGCCCCTTCAAAAACGCTTAAAAAATAAATACAAATAATTTTTATTTATTTATTTATTTAAATTCCCATCTCATCTCATCTCATCAGCTGCACCGCTTATCCTCAATAGGGTCGCGGGGGTGCTTTAAATTATTTTATTTTATTATTATTATTTTTTTAGACCCGTGAAGCTCTGAACCCGCGAACGTGAAAACGCGAAGTAGCGAGGTCCCACTATAACAAAATCTTCTTGGATATTTTTAGGATAATTTATTTCTCAATTCCACTTATTGGCTTGATATGGGAAAACTGGCGTGGATGGATAAGTACAGACATTTTATGCTTCCAGCCTTTTCTTTTTAAAAAGATGACCAAGTCCCTTCTTCACCGTTAGGGCAGAGAGTGATGACATTTCGTGTATCATAACGGTGACCAAAATTGTGTGATCACATCACCAGAAACATCAGCCGCTGAACAGTTCTTGCTGAGTTATGCTTCCTTCAAGCATAAGTTCAGTGTTCTTGCAATAGAATGTATTTAACAAGAAAAGTGTCCTTGTGTTTTTTGAAAACATTGTTTAGATACTGCAGGTATCACAAATGCAAAGAAAACAAACTGAAGTTCTGCTTTAAATTCCTCCTTTCACAAAAAGCTGTTTTTCCTCATACGTTTTCTTGGAAAAGGGTATTTTCAGGAAACTTACCAATGCTCAACTGTTGTTGACTAAAAAAATGTAAAAGCAAGAAATGTTCTTATGTTCAATACCTATATAGCTACATAACTTCAAGAATGAGTCAAAATGGCCAATATTGGCTGGTACTAGCTCTTCCCATGAGAGAAATGTCTGGCTTTGAATGAGTTCACAACACATAGTGTGCACGTAGTCGAAGGGCAGTAAGAAACAGAAAGTGGCCGGTGTGTCAGGTGGTAATGCAGATAGAACTACAATGTCAATGTTGTTTAGGAAATGTGCTTTTGTAACCGGTGACGGGCATCCTCAATGTCACTTTCTATTTGGAGACTGGCCTTTTTGCAATAGTCATATTTTGTATGTAAATACATCTCCTTGACACTCAATTTCATGCTGACTTGCTGGAACACAACCAAATAGACACACATTTTTAAAGGGTAGGGGATACATTTTTAACACATTTTGCTCTCTCCCGCTGCATTCTATAATCTTTTGTGCTAGTCCTCTCAAACCTTTATACGTAGTACCTTAATTTATCTTTTACAAATAGACATCAACGGTAGAGTGCTCAGAAGGTCCAAAAGTGTGTGACAGTCCTTCAAACAGAGATATAGTACCAACTGCCCAGTTGTAACACTACTAGTGGACAGTTGTGAGTGTAATTTTTTTTTTTTACGAATACAGTTTTTTGAAGAACGGTTTATTTAATAGAAATATATGACAAGAAAAGCTTGGGATAGAACAAAGTTCTTGTGTCATATCTGTCCTTGTGTATGGACAGCGTTGCAAATCAGAGTCTGACAAGCAGTTGTAGCAAATGTATAAGCCATTGGCTAGGGTGCAGCCTTTGTTGGCAAATTGCTTGCTTGCAATAAAAACACTGAACCCACTTTTCTTGTATTTTTTTATCTTCTTTGGCCTTGCATTTGTCCATACAGAATATACAGAAGTTGTCATTTTTGACTGTGTAACATCTCTCCACGTAGCTATCAGCCAACATTCAGCTAACATTTTCTCCATCTGGTGGTTCGCAAGCATGAAAAACAACAAATAAGGTTGAAGACAAGAATGTGGACATTGCAGCCATGTGCCAAAATGTGTCAATCTTAAGCATATTTGACATAAAATAAGAAACACTAAGAAATAAAAAGTTTGAAATCTCATCCGAAAAATTGTTTTTTTTTATAGCATTGAGAATATATCACTCAGTCTTCAAACGTCTTTTGTGAGGTCAAAATGGAAAGGGCAGTATCCTAGCATTTCAACTGACTGTTATAACGATCCCCATGTAACAACCATATCTCCCCTATAAACTGCAGATCAAATGTTTAAGTCACCTTTATTAAATGAAAAACAATATCTCCAGCTCCATAGTTTGGAATTTGTCTTTTATCTACATACATTGTGTTTGTGTGCACTAAAGTATCCACATTTTACTGAAAAGAGGGATGCTGGGCACTTTGTCAAGAAAGTCTGTGTCTAATAAAAAAAAAAAAAAAGCTTAAATCATTATTCTTTGATATTGCTGACCTTGTAAGATATTCGCCCGGATCTCATTGTATGCCCTAACCCAAGTTTAAATAAGTTGTCACTATATTCCACACACTGGGTTCGTGTGATTTTTTTTTCTTTGTGATCAATCCAGTGACGACACCCGCAGCTGTTAAACTTTGATTCTCAATTTAATCCAAACACCATCTCCCAACACCTACGTTATGAGATCGATCCCCTGTCCTGGCAACCACATCAGACTGTCCTTGAGCAAGAGATTGTACCCTGGCAGCGCTTTGTATTGCAAAACTCAGCAACTGGAGTAAGAATAAGAATGTCAATGTGACACATTTCGAAGTTCATTGGGCACAATATAGTGCAACAAAAAAAAAGTTATACAATAGAGGAAACCCATTTAACAGCTTTTGGTTGCATTTGGGTTAGGTAAAAGTATGCCTAAAGGGTATTTTTATATAATAATAATTGCAACAGAGACTGGATCGCCCTACCAAACGTGCATTGATCTGTTAAATAGGATAATTTTTAATCCAGCACACAAGATTAATACTGAGTTATAAGGCAAGTTGAAATTAATCGTGTTAACGTCTTAAGCTCGAGACGGACTTATATTCTGTTTGGGACGGACCTAAACTTTTCTAAACAATTATTACTTCTGGCCCAGGCTGGGCTTCTCTCCCCATGACTGTTTATTTTGGTTTTCAATTATCTACGTAATTAACCTGTCATTGATTTTAGTTTATATTTCTTTGTGGAGGGTCCACGGGATGGATGCCTGTGCCCCTATAACGCAGCACGCCCCGTGTCCAAGCATGTAGCGTGCACCCTTTATTGTTCTGAATTCATTTTTCTTTGTGAATGATCCACAAAAGGGATGGATTCTGTTCCCCTTATGTGCAACACAGGCCACGTCTGCGTGTCATGATTACTGATTTGGGGCATCTGTGGCCTCCCCGTTCGCGCCAACAACCTCAGGACCTGATTGGGTGTTGGACTCTTTTTAAACTCGCGTCTTCCGAAAGGAACCCATCAGACCGTCTGTGAACCTATGCTCTCAGCTAGGCAAGCTTTTGTTCTCTCCGACACTATCCTGCCCTGTTTCCAGCCTGATACCTGTTGCCGACCTCGTTTCTTGACATGTTTCTGTTTTTGCTCCCCCGTCCCGACCATTGACCTGTTTTTGCCCTGGTTCTGGCCTGATACCTGTTGCCGACCTCGTTTCTGTACCTGTTTCTGTTTTTGCTCCTCTGTCCAGGCCATCGACCTGTTTTTGCCCTGTTTCCTGCCTAAAACCTGTTGCCGACCTCGTTTCTGGACCTGTTTCTGTTTTTGCTCCTCCGTCCCGGCCATCGACCTGTTTTTGTCCTGTTTAGAATAGAATAGAATAGAATAGAATAGAATATACCTTTATTGTCATTGTTACAAAATGGGTTAACATATTGTGACAACGAAATTGGGCATGACACTCCAGTTTTACATTCACAGTGAGGTATGATCCAAGAAGATAAGGAACAGAGAAGATAAGGTTATAAAACAAGGGGGATAAGGCTATAGTTATAATTTACATGGTATTTACACAAGGAATGTCGGCATGTGGGATGTTACATACAGTGTTGTCGTGATACCGTTGGTATCGTAAGGGTTGTGCAATATTGCATTTGGTGCAAAGTCATCATAGTGCAAAAAAAATAGTCAGCATATGCATTGGTGCAAACATAGACAACATAGTGCAGAAAAAAGGAAACGGTCAGACATTGTGCAAGGTGAGCAGTAAACATAGTGCAGTCGACATGTGCAAGAACATAGACATTAGTACCATTATATTCGTATGAGGTAGTGTTGGCACAAGTTTTCAGGTTTTTTGTGCTGTGTCTGTTTTGAGCAGTGAACAAACATAGTGCAGACAGCATGTACGTGAGTACCATTTTATATTCGTGTTTTTTTGTGCGGTGTCTGTTTAGGGTGGTAATGGCTGTGGGGAAGAAACTGTCTCTGAGTCTGTTTGTTTTTGCTTTGTGTGACCTGTAGCGCTTGCCGGAAGGCAGCAGGTCGAAGAGGTGGTGGCCGGGGTGAGAAAAGTCCATGATGATGTTTTCTGCTCTGCTGAGGTAGCGAGAGCAGGCAATGTCCTCCAGACTGGGCAGAGAGCAGCCGACGATTCTCTGGGCTGTTTTGATGATCCTCTGGAGCTTTTTCCTGTCTGCTGCTGTGCACCCAGCATACCACACCGTGATGCAGTATGTTAGGATGCTCTCCACTGTGGCTTTGTAGAAGGACACCTGCAGCTGCTGTTTTAGATGATTTTTCCTGAGCAATCTCAGGAAGTGCAGTCGCTGCTGGGCCTTCCCTACCACCGCTCTGGTGTTTGCAGACCAGGAGAGGTCGTCGGATATGTGCACACCCAGAAATTTGAAAGAGTGGACTCTCTCTACACAGTCTCCTTTTATGGTGAGTGGTGCTGGATTCCTGCCATTCCTTCTGAAATCCAGAATCAGTTCTTTTGTTTTTGTGGTGTTCAATATGAGGTGGTTTTCCGAACACCACGTTGAAAGTGACTCCACCTCATCCCTGTATGCCGCCTCGTCCCCTTCAGAGATGAGGCCGATCAAGGTGGTATCGTCAGCGAACTTATTTCCATCCTGATACTTGTTACCACCCTCTTTTCTGGACCGGTTTCTGTCTTTGCTCCTCCACCCCGGCCATCGACCTGTTTTTCTCGCTGCCAACGACTACCCTTGCTCGACACGGAAGTGCCACTTCCGCGTTCCTGCTATCTGCTACCCGTGACCGACGATCTTCGGATCGTGGATGCAAGTACTGTTGTCTTTCTTAATAAAAACTGAGTAAAACGAACGCTATTGGGTCCTGTCTCCGTTCCTGGTTCGTGACACTGCGGGCTTGGTGGGACGTGACGTGTGGATATATTTTTTTTAAAAGACAGCGAAAGAGAAGCTCTCCTCCTCATAAAATAGTCATCACATATAAATGTAAAAATTGTGGTTTGCTTTGACTCTGTCCTTCAAATAAATCAATTTGTCGGGCTCGGGCTGGTTCGAACCTATCACCCATTACCCATGGGCTGTGTCGGGTTGGTTAGGAAAAAGCTTGCGCAGGTTTCTGCAAACTTGTAAAACTTAACTGCAGGTGAAAGCTTAGCAACAGACAGAGGCTAAAGCTGAAGGAATATCTCATTGCAGGGCAACTGTGGGGGTGGGTTGAATACTGTTGAGGCAATCATTGTGATTAGGGTTAGTTGCAGAGATCAGACACAACTCTCCCTATTACTACAGCCCTGTCAGGGAAATAAATTAGTTTTAGAAAGTGAACAGACAACAAAAATGTTGAACCACAACCGATACTTTTAGGTGTAGATTAATTCATTACCTGAACCACTTAAATCCTGCGGACAGTTGGTACCAACCACACGTGACACTACTGGCAATAGGCCAATTGTGTCGCGTGTCCTACATGTTTGATCATTTTGACGCTTGGTCACCAAATTTCTTAAGTGTGCGGCGGAAAGAGGAAAACAGTGAGCTGCACCTTTCCACAATGCATAAATGTTACATACAAAACACTGCGGCGACGTCTGAAAACATTTATGACGCCCTTATAAAGAAATCACCTGACGTTCTTGACAACATTATTCATAGAGTGTCTTGCAAAGGTATTGTCCTCCCAAGAACTTTCTGACATACGATATTTCAGGCTTTAAACAAAAAGATTAAAACCTATTAATCTGTTTTAAGAAACATGTGAGAAAAAATTGTGTAAAAACAACCAAAAATATTCAACATTTTAAATTGTGGTAACAAGTAAAAGTTGAAAAGTAGGAGTTGCAAAAAGATTCCCCCTCTTTGAGTTAATACTTTGTACAACCACCTATGGCTGCAATCACTTCTAATAGTCTTGTTGAGTATGTCTCTATACGTTTTGCTCATTTTAAAACAGAAATATTTGACCATCCTTTTTAATTTACAAAACAACTCACATTTCTTTCTACAAACTCTCTATATGATTGAGGTCTGAATTTGGCTGCATTGTTACTTTCAAACAATTTTATCTTAGATTTTCATTTATGTTTAGGGTATTTGTCCTGTTGGGACGTGAAGCTGCACCCCATTATCAGGTCTGTTGAAAACCCGAACAGATTTTCTGCCAGAATCAACCTGGATTTGGCTCCATCCATTTTACCATCGCCTCTAACAATTTTCCCAGCCCCTAATTAAGTAAAGCAACCCCAGAGCATGATGCTGCCACCCTCATGTTTGACAGTGGGGATGGTGTTTTTAGGGTAAAACTCTTACGCCAAACGTACTACTTTGCATGCATTCCAAAACATTTGATGTTGGTCTTATCTGACCATATCAACTTGTTCCACATGTTATCTGAGTCATCCATGTGGCTTCTTGCAAATGCCAAATTGACCTTATAATGGTAAATATGTATATGTATATGTATATGTATATGTATATATATATATATATATATATATATATATATATATATATATATATATATATATATATATATGTATATATATATATATGTATATATATATATATATGTATATATATATATATGTATATATATATGTATATATATATATGTATATATATATGTATATATGTGTGTGTGTGTGTGTGTGTGTGTGTGTGTGTGTATATATATATATATGTATGTGTGTGTGTGTGTGTGTATATATATATATATATATATATATGTGTGTGTGTGTGTATAAATATATATGTGTGTGTATATATATATATATATGTGTGTATATATATACAGTGCATCCGGAAAGTGTTCACGAAGCTTCACTTTTTCCACATTTTGTTATGTTACAGCCTCATTCCAAATTGTATTAATTTAATCTCTTATCTCAAAATTCTACACAAAATACACAATTATGACAATGTGAAAAAGTTTTTTTTTTTTTTACTTTTTGGGAATTTATTAAAAATAGAAAACTAAGAAATCACATTTACAGAAGTATTCACAGCCTTTGCGTAATACTTTGTTGATCCACCTTTGGCAGCAAATACAGCCTCAAGTCTTTTTGAATATGAGCCTACAAGTTTAGCACACCAATCTTTAGGCCGTTTTGCCCATTATTCTTTGCAATAAGTCTCAAGCTCAATCAGGTTGGATGGGAGACGTCTGTGCACAGCCATTTTCAGATATCTCCAGAGATGTTCGATCGGATTAAAGTCTGGACTCTGGCTGGGCCATTCCAGGACATTCACGGAGTGGTTCTGAAGCCAATCTTTTGAGATCTTGGTTGTGTGCTTTGGGTTATTGTCCTGCTGAAAAATGAACCCTCGCCCCAGCCTGAGGTCAGGAGCGCTCTGGAGCAGGTTTTCATCCAGGATATCTGTATATCTGCGATTGGCTGGCAACCAGTTCAGGGTGTCCCCTGCCCACTGCCCGATGATTGCTGGGATGGGCTCCAGCACCCCCGCAACCCTACTGAAGATAGGCGGTGTAGCTAATGAGATGAGATGAGATGAGATATCTGTATATATTGCTGCATTCATTTTTCCTTCTATCCTGACTAGTCTGCCAGTTCCTGCTGCTGAAAAACATCCCCACAGCATGATACTGCCACCACCATGTTTCCCTGTAGGGATGTTATTGGCCTGGTGATGAGCGGTGCCTGGTTTCCTCCAAACATGGCGCCTGGCATTCACACCAAAGAGTTCAATCTTTGCCTCATCAGACCAGAGAATTTTGTTTCTCATGGTCTGAGAGTCATTCAGGTGCTTTTTGGCAAATTCCAGATGGCTTCCATGTTCCTTTTACTAAGGAGTGGCTTTCGTCTGGCCACTTTACCATACAGGCCTGATTGGTGGATTGCTGCAGAGATGGTTGTCCTTCTGGAAGGCTCTCCTCTGTCCACAGAGGAACGCTGGAGCTCAGAGGACAGAGTGACCATTGGGTTCTTGGTCACCTCCCTGACTAAGGCCTTTCTTCCCCGATCGCTCAGTTTAGAAGGCCGGCCAGCTCTAGGAAGAGTCCTGGTGGTTCCATATGTCTTCCATTTACGAATAATGGAGGCCACTGTGCTCATTGGGACCTTCAAAGCAGCAGACATTTTTCTGTATCCTTCCCCGGATTTGTGCCTCAAGACAATCCTGTCTCGCAGGTCTACAGACAGTTCTTTTGACTTCATGCTTGGTGTTTGTGCTCTGACATGCACACTCAACTGTGGACCTTATATAGACAGGTGTGTCTGCCTTTCCAAATCATGTCCAATCAACTGAATTTACTGCAGGTGGACTCCAATTAAGCTGTAGAAAGATCTCAAGGATGATCAGTGGAAAAAATATGCACCTGAGCTCAATTTTGAGCTTCATGGTAAAGGCTGTGAATACTTATGTAAATGTGATTTCTTAGTTTTCTATTTTTAATAAATTCAAAAAAAGTAAAAAAAAAAATTTTTTCACACTGTCATAATGGAGTATATTGTGTAGAATTTTGAGATAAGAGATTAAATTAATACAATTTGGAATGAGGCTGTAAAATAACAAAATGTGGAAAAAGTGAAGCGCTGTGAATACTTTCCGGATGCACTGTATATATATATATATATATATATATATATATATATATATATATATATATATATATACTTGCCAAAGGCACACCAAGTGTTGTCCCTCCGACCCAGGTGGTTAAGGGATAAGTGAACCATGATTGTCTGTCCAATACTGTAAATAATTGTATATATTTTTATTAGTCGGTCTCTAATTTTGATCTCCGG
Source organism: Urocampus carinirostris (assembly GCF_059441175.1). Lineage (NCBI taxonomy): Eukaryota > Metazoa > Chordata > Actinopteri > Syngnathiformes > Syngnathidae > Urocampus > Urocampus carinirostris. Next base: position 34,395,889 of record NC_142356.1, on the reverse strand, counting down.
TGTAGACACTTACAAACAAACCCAAACTTTTAAAGAATTGTTAAGCGGACATGCTAGCCATTCAAGCAATTTACCACGTTTTATGTAAATTGGAAAAAAAAACTGGATTTTTTTTTTTTTCTTTATTTTGAAATAATTTTGCTGACTTGTTGCATTATTATTTTAGCGATTTTACTGCAAAATGTGTTAAAAACGAACGTATAGTTTAGCTTAGTGTATGCATTTACTTCCTTATTTTACTAAAATGATTCTTAAAATAAGAATATTTAATTAAAATGGGTAAAGTATCTCCAAAATTATATTTATTTTACGCAAATTTCTGAATATTGTATGGCCTTACTTTTTAACCATACAACTGTTTATAAAATATATATTATACAATGTATCATAATATATGTATTTTATTAATTTTATTTAATTTTTGTACTTTTTTAAAATTAATTTTCACTGAAGGTTGACTTTACTTAATAATTTTAATATATATATATATATATATATATATATATATATATATATATATATATATATATATATATATATATATATATATATTTATATATATATATATATTTTTTTTTAATATTATGTTTCTTAATTTTATTTATAATTGTCTGTTTTTCTGTTTCTAATATTGGGCACTTGCAAAGAAGATTGCCCAGGATTCCAGTTTGTTTTTTTGACTATTACACCCCACTGTTGTCCGTTGTTTGGACTATTATGCACTCTACATCAATGTCACTATCGGCTAATCATGGTTATTATATTTTGATATCCACACCCTCTAGGGCTGATTTGCTTTTGTAACCTAGGATATTCAATAAAAAGAAATGCCTTCTTATCTTGGGTTGAGCCTCACACCATCCCTTCCCTATTCTACTTGCAAATTCAAAATCAGTCGATGTCTTCTCTCCATATTTTGAATTTCTACTGAACTTTATATGTATCATATACCCAACCAAAAGTATGGTTACTTATGCAAAAAAATATCGTACAAGGCATACTTCACTAGAAATAGAAGCACTGTCTTAAATGACTTTAACCATCCATGCATTATCCTGATCTTGTGTAAGAGGCTTTTATTTTCCCTTTAACAATATCATATTGTATTTTGCCACTTTCGCCACACATGCTAAGAGTCAAGTCAAGTCAAGTCAAGTCAAGTCAAATTTATTTATATAGCCCTTAATCACAAAAATGTCTCAAAGGACTGCACAGGATTACAGTTACAAAATTACACAATTACCTGATCTTAAACCAGCATGCGGGCAAGAAAAACTCAAAGACCTCAGTGTGAGGAGAAAAGAGAAACCTTGAGAAAGGACCTCACATGTGGTAATCCCCCTTCCAGGATTGACCAGGGTGAATTACACTTAGCATTACTGTACACATAATAGTAAACATAAGGTAAGATGTTGAAAATGTCCGGAAAGTGCATGACATCAAAGACGCCCCCAGCCTGCAAACCAGTCCAGAAAGTCTATGACGGCCACGACGCTGCCTCCCGTCTCTGCCAGCTGGTAAATGCCGGGGTTGACATGCTGCAGGTCAGACGCCGGTCCGCTGACCCATCCCAAATCATCCTTCTCCTTCGTATCAGCCAGGCAGGCGTTGGAAAAAGACAGGACAAAACAGAATATGAGGTGGGCATCAATCATATGCTTTGGAATAGAAGTGTGTCTTAAGCCTCGATTTAAAAACTTCCGTTGAGGTTGCAGATCTTATCTCCAGAGGCAGGGCGTTCCATAGCACCGGGGCCCGGATGGAGAACGCTCTCGAGCCCGCAGACTTCTTGGCTCTCGGAGTCACAAGTAGACCGGCATTTTCCGAGCGCAGACTCCGTGCAGGAACATAGGGGGAAATCAAATCAGAGAGATAAGAGGGTGCAAGCCCATGCAAACATTTATATGTTAATAAGAGAACCTTAAAGTCACATCTTAAGTGGACTGGGAGCCAGTGCAAGTTGGCCAATACAGGAGTAATATGCTCAAACTTTTTGGTCTTAGTCAAAAGTCTAGCTGCCGCATTCTGAACCAGCTGCAAACTTTTAATGCTAGACATCGGGAGACCAGAAAGCAATACATTACAGTAATCAAGCCGAGAAGTAATAAATGCATGAATTAAAACCTCTGCATCTGATTGGGACAGCATCGAACGAATCTTCGCAATATTACGGAGGTGGTAGAAAGCTATTCTAGTAATATTTTTCACGTGTAACTGAAACGACAGATTAGGATCAAATATAACACCTAGATTTTTGACCGAGTCACTATGGGTGATATTACATTTGTCTAGGTTCAGGGTAGTGTTTGAAAACAACTGACAACAGTGAGCTGGACCAATAATCAACATTTCAGTTTTTTCTGGATTAAGGCGTAAAAAATTATTTGACATCCATCTTTGAATCTCAGTAAGGCAAGCCTCCAGATTTCTAAAACTTAAATGTCCAGTTTTTTCCAGTGGCACATACAGTTGAGTGTCATCTGCATAGGAATGGAAACTAATATTATACTTGCGGATAAGGTCACCAAGCGGGATCATATAAATACTAAAAAGAAGGGGGCCAAGTACAGAGCCTTGAGGAACACCACAAGGGACATTAGATTGTTTAGAGGTCAGATTGCCATAGTTAACACATTGCATCCTGTCTGACAGGTAGGACCTAAACCACGAGAGTACAGTTCCTGAGATACCAATGCGTTCTAGACGAACCAATAATATGTTGTGGTCGACCGTATCAAAAGCAGCGCTGAGATCCAGCAGCAGTAACATTGATGAGGCACCAGAATCTATTGTTAAAAGGAGATCATTGGTTACTTTAGCAAGGGCTGTCTCAGTAGAATGATTTGCCCTAAATGCTGACTGGACAGTTTCAAAAAGGTTATTTTCTGACATGAAGTCATTTAGCTGCTGTGCAACGACCTTTTCAAGTACTTTTGCAAAAAATGGCAGATTTGACACTGGCCTATAATTACCTAGGCTTTCTGGGTCAAGGTTAGGTCGCTTAAGCGTGGGTTTAATGACGGCAGACTTGAAGGCTACAGGAACAATACCCGAGGATAGCGATATATTAATAATATTTAAAACTGATGGTCCTAAGATCCCAAACAGATCCTTCACCAGTGAAGCTGGAAACGGATCAAGCAGGCACGTAGTTTGTTTGGCCCTACTGACCATCTGTGTTAGATTATCAAGGGATAAATCATTGAAACTGGAGAATGCTTCTGAACAACCGCTGACACAGTCCATACCTAGCACCTCCGCATCTTTGATATAGGAGGAGGAAACAGAGCGTGGAAGGCATCAAATCACTGCATATCTATTGATGGTAAATACCATTCATATGCGGCTTTAACCCGTGAATGCCATCAAATTTCAATAATTGTAGCCGACAAACATCAAGTGCAATTGTGCATCAACCTTTTGTTGTTCACATCTGTTTCATTTGCTGTCTGAAGTGCGAAGGCTTACGAATTGGCGAGGTGTTCTGCATGGCCACCTCTCAGCGTCTTTATTATTCAATGCAAAGTGGCACCTTATTTACAATCGGATCATGTCTGTGTTTATCTGCGGCATGATTAATGGACTAGGATGAAACCAAGCAGAGCTCTCAGGAATCATTCGGTTACCTGATAATTGTGTGTGTGTGAGGGTAATAAAATATCACCGCTTTTTTAAATTATTTGTGAGGGAGATTTTTGGCCTCAGTAGTACCTGCCTTGTATCATGTTGAATTTCGAGGTAATATGATAGTGGACAAACTAATGGTGAGGTTACTGGGGGCAATGGAAATTTTCACAGCACAACAACGAGAGAACACATTTCACTGCCCATCAATGCAGACGTCCGGCTCATCTCTGAAAAGAAGGATGACGCTTTGCACTAAGAGACAACGGTGAACAGATCATGAAGGGGCTGGATCTGAGTCAGATCAGTGGCCTATCTTGCACTGGTAAACATGAAAACCAGCACTATCTATTTCATGTGGGGAAGCAAACCTCCGCCCAAAAAAAAACCAGCGTGGAGAGGGATTGGCACCACCAGGCTGTACTTGCCAAAGGCACACCACAGGAAGTGTTGCCCCTCCGACCCAGGTGCTTAAGGGATACGTGAATTATGATTGTAAGTCCAACAAATAATTTCAGACCAACAAGACAGGGTATTCCAAAATGTATACTCATTTTAGCAGTTTATGATTTATATCTAATATTTCTTTATAGACTGAACTAATTTAACAAAGTGATGGCAGCCAGACATGACTCTCAAGAAAGGAAATGTATTCTAAAATCATTAAAGGAAATGTAAAAACTAGATCCAAATATCGATATTAACGGTACCAAAAAAGTACTTTGATAATATTGAAACTATCGTCATGAGATCAATATTTTACCATACCATTTCACCATTTTTTTTCTAAAAGCTGCTTCTAGATAGTGCAGCCCTTCTCTCACCAGCATCCTCCCTAACCCACTGCAACACTTAAGTCTATGACTGACAGGCACTCTTTTATGACAACTTGACTAGCCCCTCTCCCTACCGGACCTGCTGCATTCAGCCTGCTAGGCAGAAGAGAGGGCAACAGAGGATTTTAAACAGACGGATCGATCTAAACATAAGGGCCCGGTCACACAGCCGTTTGCGTCTGTATCGCGGGTAAAAAAAATGTTTTGCCCGTGGTGGGAAATGCGCAAAATTGGCCAACCCGCTGTTCATCCGTGGTATGCCCGCGAAACAGACGCCGGCGGCTGTTCCGCTTCCTCATCGCGTCAGTTCCACGTCCTTTCCACGTGTGGACCACGGGTATAAAAGCTGCCGAGCCGGGCTGTAGAAATCATAACCGCTCAAGACACTGTCCCGTGAAGATCAAGATTTCAAGCTATGGCACCGAAGAAGAAGCCAATGCATATGCTGACTATTTTTTGCACTATGATGACTTTGCACCAAATGCAATATTGCACAACCCTTACGATACCAACGGTATCACGACAACACTGTATGTAACATCCCACATGCCGACATTTCTTGTGTAAATACGATGTAAATTATAACTATAGCCTTATCCCCCTTGTTTTATAACCTTATCTTCTCTGTTCCTTTATCTTCTTGGCTCATACCTCACTGTGAATGTGTAAAACTGGAGTGTCATGCCCAATTTCGTTGTCACAATATGTTAACCCATTTTGTAACAATGACAATAAAGGTATATTCTATTCTATTCTATTCTATTCTATTCAATATGTTATTATTGTAATAGTTTTTCATTTTTATGTTATTATCTTGTTATGAAATGAAAAGAAATGTCAAGAAATAAAAATGGATCAAGACGAGGTCACTACGGTGACGGGATCCATGTTCACCCCTTGACGTCTCGAGCACAACTGACGTGTGCTCGGCAAATCGTGCTGAATATACGCGGAGAAGGGCGTTTGACCATTACACATGCTAATGCACGTGATAACGCCGCGATAGAGGCGCAGAACAAACGTGCTATGACCGTGCTCCACCCGCGATTACCCGCTAAAATTTCGCGTCCTACCCGCGTGTAACCGCGCCCTGGCCGCGGCCGAAGCACGTTGTTCCGCGTCTGTACCGCGTCATTACCTTGTGTGTACCACGTGTGCCGCCCGCGGTTAGCCGTGGTCTAAAGTTTTGAGCAGCGCAAAACTTTTTCGCGCGGCCAACCGCCTGTGAATTTCTTGCCGCGTGTAAAGCACGGCTGTATCTCGTCTGTATCGCGATCTCAAAGCGTCCAACAGCGTCTGCTTCACGGGCAGAAATTTCTGGTCGTGATTCAGCCGCGATACAGACGCAAAAGGCTGTGTGACCGGGCCCTGACATAAGGTAAACAGGAAGCGCATCACAGCGTAAACTTTTTTTTACCGATAGAAAATAATAATGTCAGGTGTCATTTGTGTGGTAAAGTGTTCTGCAACTGTGGCAATGCCACCATTTTACATAAACACATAAAAAATCACCCTGCAAAGTGCAAAGAGCTGCAACCAAAAATGTAAACATTACAATCTTCCTGAACAGAAACCTGTATATCTGCTGTCACTATAGCAACAGATTTTATTTCAAAATATCGTGCAACAGAATACATTTTAGTTCTCCAGTAGATATACACATAATTCATGTTTTGTTACATTGATGCTTTTTCTTTGAATCTTGTTTTTTTGTGCTGAAACAAGTATAATAGAAGTATTTGTTTTTTGTACTTGTTATTTCATAAAAAAACATTATTTTAGTGCCTAACATTTTTGTGCAATGTGTAATGTATCATGGGTTCCGTCATTCATTCATCATAAAGTTTCCAAGCAAAAATTATCGGTATCAAATGGGTATCAATAGATACTACCCATTCTTTAATTGGATCGGATCAATACAAACATTTCCGGTATCGCCCACCTTTAATGAAAACACAGTTGAAGTGCAACGCAATTAAGGAGGGAGTTGTGGATTCTTAGGCCCTCACTATGTCATGGTTCAGTGCCGGCAGTCCATCTTCCTTTTTCCAAAAGATGGCAGCATTCAACCAATTAGCCTCTACTGTAAATACTCTTCCCAAAATATTCTTCACCAGTCCCCTTATCGTCCCAAGACCTTCTTCATCAGGCATTTCCTCAAGGTACTCCCAAATCTTCTTTTCAAAACTTTCGTCACACCAAGGCCACCCTCTGAGGTTTTCCATGTAAGCCTCTCCTCCTCAGCAGTTGCGGTTCCAATCTCCCTTCTCAAAAGTGGATTTTCTTTATGTCATTGAATTTCCAGCAGCAAACCTTCACTGGGACAAGCAGTTTGTGGTTTCCCTGCTCTCTTCTGTGCAAAGTATTTAGCCCAAGGACAGCTAAAAAGTTAACAATACTCCATCGCCTTTCTTCAATACCGTTGAGAAGGAACAGGGTGCAGTTCTATCGGACAGGCAGACCAAAATCACAACAAACCCTCACAGATGGTTGTTAATAGTTAAGTACATAATATGATAACTGTGTTCTGTGATTTCACTGCCATAATTACTTAATCCGCTTACTTTTTGTTCAAACATGTCAACGTTAAAAGTTGTGAATTTGAGATGCTCTCATTGATGGTGGAACAAATTGCTTTTGCTTGTCATTGTTTCTCGATGATTGAAGGAAACCTCTGTGACCTAACAATGACAGCTATGATCCGGTAAGGGAACTGCAGCGTGTTAGATAACTTCCCCTGCTGTTCAATTCACTTGTATAAAAGGGCTTTGCTTGAATTATGGGTGAAAAAGTTGAAAGAGCATTAGCACATGGAAGATACTGAATACAGTTTAGCCAAACCTCCTGTTTTGCTCCTGTTATGTAATACACAAATTTTGCTGCCAAAATCAAAGACTTATTTTTTCCTCTATCTAGAAGGTCGTCTGACATGTTTTCAGACATCACCGCACTGTTTTGTATTTAGGGAGCATGCATTGTGTGAAAGTGCAGCTCGCCGTTTTCCTCTGTGCAAAGCACACTTGTGGAATTTGGTGACCGAACGCCAGAATTATCAAAAATGTTTGTTACTCAATGACATTTGCACTGCACCGTTTTCCTCCAAAAAGTGCCCCCACACACCGAACGTATATCTGACACCAGGAGCAAAATGTCAATCGACAATGACGTTGCAAACAAGTGATTTTAGTTGTGCTTTACATTATGATCTTTAACTCATATTCTACAAACACAAAATGTCATGGTTGCCCTATTAGAGGCCTAAAGAATATTTTCCTGTGGGTCAACTTCCATTTTAAGACATTCTGTAATATTTTTATAGATGCTTGTAGGTTGAGAAGTTTGTATTTCTTTTACTCAACACAAGGCTCACCTAGAGGGAGGTGACATAATTGTCTGTCATCTTGCTGTTAGGGGTGCACCCATAACCTTGTGAAAAGCTTGGGGGAAAATGATTTAAAACAAGGGTACAGCTTGGTCGCTTTGGTCTCTGCGGTTTGTATTAATTTTGCTTTGTAGCACATTTTTCAGTTACACTACACAAATCAGCGAAATCTAGTGGTCAATATTTTCGGCCAAAAGGGCGATCGGTTAGAAAAAGAACCATGTCTGCATTGGAAATGTTATCAAAGCAAATCATTGTTTCGTTTTTGAAGGCAGCTCTTAATTTCTGCTTAAAATTGGGCGTGTCTCGCTTGAATGCAACATCCAATTATAATCTAATGGTGCTTGTGCTTCCTGGAACTTCATAATAAAACGTCAGTGGCAGGCGCATATGAAGGCTGCTGCAGGAAACAGCTGGTATGATTGCACTGTGGTGACTCATCTTTCTTAAACAGTCTGTGACTAATACATATTGACAATTTCCACACATTGCAGTGTGTACTGAAAAGAATGAGGTGTATTTTGAAGAAGGTCGGAGTATTATGGCTCAGTATTGGATTTTGATTCTTGTGGGTCAAACTTTTGGAATGTGTAGGTGTATCATGGATGTTGCTAGAAGTATCATCAATTTTTGGTTCATTTTCGGGTTAGTAATGTTTGATTATAGCTCTGTTTTTCAACCTGAATTAATAGAATTAATAGTTATTTGAATTAGGGCTGCAACAAATTATTATTTTAATAATCAACAACTCATTCATTTATTGGTCAATGAATCGATGAATTGGATTAAAAAACAAAAACAACAACAACATTTTACGGTCTTACATTTTAATTCAATACTGACGTTTTGAACGGACAGAAAAATAGTGCACAAAACAGCATATGATTCTATAATATAAAACGATAAAAAGTGTTTGTCAAATAGCTCAAAAATAAACAAAATTACATTAAAAGTATGCTATACACCTGCAAATATGTAAGATAAATGCAAAAATAGAGGCCACATTGGAGGAGCTGCAAGTACTTAGTCTGTGATTAAGGGCTATGCAAATAACCATGACTTGACTTGACTTGACTTGACTTGACCTCGTGCATCAAAATAGAGTACCCAGGCGCCCTCTACTGGACCCAAGTGATACCACAAGTTAAAAGCTGGATCAAGGAAACATTATGTGACAAAATGTGGTCTTAAGTCACCCTGTGCCGGATCAAAGTGGTACCACAAGCCCACGCCCTCAAAAGCCCAACTACACTATGACACAATGAAATTCAATGCACGCATAAATCGCACAACAAAACAAATTGATTGAAATTTGTTATCAACGCGTTTATTGATTTAATCAATTTACTGTTGCAGCCCTAGTTAAGTTTGCAGGGAATGTTTACTCTTTTTGGTTGTTGTTTGTTTGATTAGGAACACATGGATTTTGATTTTCAAGTACTTTAGGCATCATGGCAAATTACTTTTATGACTGTTCACTAGTCTGTTCAAAATTTGGAGTAAGGGTCTCATTTGGCCAGGTGTGGCCCTCAGGATGATAGTTTGAGGCCCCGACCTCAACTAAAAAAAAAAAAACTTAACTGGACAGTTTGTTTTATTGAACCAAAATTGAGTTGGAGACCCTTGGTTTGGAGCATCTACAAAAAGTAAATTCCTACCAAATTGGCAGAATTTGGCTACTTTTAGGAATAATTTGACCTTTAAAAACGTTTTGACAAGTTTATAAAGTCTATCTATCTATCTACCCTGGTCTTATCCCCCGAGAGGGGTGACCGACAGCAAGACAAACATACACAAAAACAAAGAAAAGAAAAAAGGGAAAAAGTAGCAAAAGACACACACACACAAATGTTTAGACCATGGCCGACCCGGATGCCCAAACACCCAAACAAGTTAAGCACCTCGGGACCCAAGTCGGTCATGCTTTCGTCCCTCCAGATGAAACGGGACACAAGAAAGCGGCCATGTCACTCGGGTCAGGGTGACACAACACACTCTTCTGGTCAACAGCAGAGCCCGACAGCTTTCATTGGTTTACCCCTGCTGCATCATTCTGGTGCCCTGCCCATCCCTTAGAACGCGTCTAAACGTCCCACTATCCAGATTATTTGGATTGCACATATTTTCTGTCTTGTTACAAATTCATTTTACCATTAATAGCAGAATATCTCACGATAAGTTAAGAATACATTGTGTATTTTTAGAGCATCCTTGAGGTAAAAACAAAGTAACATAACTTAATTAATTTAAAAAAAAAACTTTTGTCATGAGCAAAAAAACCTTAACCATCATATGAATATGCATTTTTTTATTTCTCGTTGGTTCAAGAAACATAACATGAGGCGCATCTAAAGAGAGCTGACATCTCGCTACAAAGGGTTCTCAGAAAAAAAAAAAAAAAACTTGTGAAAAGCTGTGAAAAAATGAAAAGAAACACGGTGCAGTTTGGTCACATTGAGTCTCTGTAGTTTTTGTCCTTCCTTGTGTTTTGTAGCACTCGTTTTATAAACGTATCACAAACTTAATGGCAAACACAATTTCAAAGCATTACTTCTTTGTTTCCATGGCAGGGGTAAGATACACCCTGGAAGCGTTGTCAGCCTGTCCGAGGATGCAAATAAAGACAAACAACTTAACAACAATATTGACGATACATGTACCCTAATTTCTGGAATTTAAGACAGACCCTCAAAATTAGTCTTTTGTCATATATTTTCATTAGATAACGCGTACCTGACTATAAAGGTGCATGAAACTGAGACTACAGTACGAGGTTCTGTTTCTTCGGGTACAAATGAATGCAATGCAATGATAAATGGCACTTACCCATAATGCAAAATATTGTATGCAATGGAAATCATAGAAGAGTACCTGCTGTCAACTGTGTCTGTATAATCTCTTGTTTTAATAGGTATGCATATGTAAAAAAGCGTGTATAGTACTTTGTTGAAGGATTTTCCGTTTTATCCATTCTCTAACATTCTTTGTTAAAAAAAAACTTTTACAGAATGCACAATGAAAATCAGTTTTGCTCTTACCAAGAGTAAAATGATTGATAATGAGAAGGTCTAGCGTCGGGGTCGGTAACTGTTTTGAACCAAAGAGACATAAAATATTTTGATTTTTTTTTGGGGGGGAGAGAGCCACACTATATCTTTGAAGATACATTTAAGCAAACTGCCGAACTCGCTCTCCAGACAAAATCAGATTTTTCTGTATGTATTTTTCAGTATGTGATTTGAGAGGAATTGATAAAATTGCTGAAAAAATAATGCCAGAGCCTGTGTCCCATATCTGTCACAAACCATAAACGGACACAGGACCCAATAATGTTCGTTTTCTCAGTTTTTATTGAAAAAGAAGGAGAGTAGGGCTTGCTTCCACGAGCCGATGGCTGACGGACAAAAGGAGCGAGCGGTGCGGAAGTGGCACTTCCGTGTCTGGCGAGGAGGATCGGAGACAGGCGGGAATAGCAAGTCTTTGGCCGGGACTGAAGATCAAAGGCGATGTTGAGTTCGTAAGCAAGGTCGGTAGCAGGAGGCAGGCAGGTAACGGGGCGAAACAGGTCAGGTAACAGGCAGGCAGAACGGGGCATAATCAGGTCCGGAAACAAGTCAGCAACAAAACGGAGTCGGGCGAAAAGGCTAACTGAGCTGAAGGCAATGGTTTGCATAACGATCAGATGGATTCCTTTTGGAAGCCGGGGGTTTGAAAAGAGAGTGACAGCCAATCAGCTGTCCGGGCTGTTGGCACCAATTAAGCCGCCGCAGCTGCGCTCAATCAGCAATCATGACAATATCAACATATATACCACCTTAGACCTGCAATTACTTAATAACGTTGAGGCTCATTGAGGCCTTCATTTTTTATTTTTATTTTTTTTTTAAATATTGGTTTCAAAACAAGGTGCATGCAGAGTTATTTTATAAAAATGTCACTAAATACTGCAAAAGAGGATACTGATGTATTTACCTTTGGTAAAGACTATTTACTTAGCTCCGGCCGACCCTACCACTAACCCAATCAAATCTCTCTGTGTGCTAGTGTTTCTGGCTGATCACAGTTTTTCTGTTTTCTTGCGCGAGTTTTTATTATTGAGTGTCTCAAATCTGAACCTAAATTGTTTAATGAGCTTCCATATATAGGTTCTAATTAGCGATGTACAGCCAAAACGGGGTGTGTTGGTGTGACACCTCGACTGTTAACTGTATTGATAGATCTTTAATACCAAACCGTACCCAATACCAGTGCTACGTCATCTAGCAATAGACTCGACCCCGTCTCCACCGATTTAGGACATCAAATATAAAATACGCATGAGTACAATTTTATCTCCGAGCCATGTGGACTCATAAAAAGAGACAGCTATGGCTCAAGAACCATAGGTTTCCGACCCCTGGTCTAGCGCCTTTTCGTATGTCAGTCGTATGCCATTTGCACCTCTGGTAGTCTAGTGTTAATCTGTCGGCAATCTCACCGCCACTATTTGAGTTTGATTCCCGTTGCATACACCATTAACATTGATCAATCATTGCCCAAATATGGTATTACCGTAAAATCATACATGGTAACACATACTTATTTTATGCAAGTACAATCGTATTCGCTATATTCTGCAGTGTATACAAGTCACATTGGGTTATAATTCACACTTTCAATATTTGGGCCGAATTGTTTTTTTTAGATGAGCCTTATAGTAATATACTGTAATAAAAATGATGAACACAGCAAAATACATAATTCCTTGTATAACTACAACAGGTGCTGGAAGAAGTTGAAAGCTTTAGGTACTTGGGTTGTGATGTGGCTGCAGTTGGTGGAATGGAGTGCGAGGTATTGCACAGAGTGAATCAAGGAAGCAAGGTTTTGGGTGCTCTGAGGAGAGTGATGAGCAACAAGAGTATGAGTATGGATGTTAAGAGGGGTCTGTATGAGAATGTTATTGTGCCGACTGTGTTGTATGGTGCAGAGACTTGGAGCCTGAACGCAGATTTAAGAAAGGAATTGAATGTTTTTGAGATGGAGTGTTTGAGGAGTATGTTAGGAGTGACAAGATTGAATAGATTGAGGAATGAAATTGTGAGAGACAGAACTGGAGTAGTCGTGGAACTGAGCAAGCGTGTGGATAAGAGAGTACTCGTTTGGTTTGGACGCATGGAGAGGATGGATGAGGAGCGAATGTTGAAGTGGATATATAGAGCAGAAGTCAATGGAAGGAGACCAAGAGGAAGGCCGCGATTGACGTGGATGGATAGTGTTATGAGTCACTGCAGGAAAGAAGTCTAAATCTGGTGAAAGCCAGAGATATTGTTGGTGATAGGAATGAGTGGAGAGGTGTTGTAAAAGGATAGTGGGGTGTTTGGACGTGTTCTAAGGGATGGGCATGGCACCTGTATGATACGGCAGGGGTAAACCAGTGAAAGCTGTCGGGCCCTGCTGTTGAACAGAAGAGTGTGTCGTGTAACCCTGACCCGAGTCACATGGCTGCTTTCTTGTTTCCCTTTTCATCTGGAGAGACGAAAGCCTGACCAACTTAGGTGCCGAGGTGCCTAACTTGTTTGGGTGTTTGCGCATTTGGGTTGACCATGGTCCAAAATTGCTTGTGTGTTTTTTTATTTTCCTTTTTATTGTATGTGTTTGTATTGCTGTCGGTCACCCCTTTTAAGGGATATGACCAAGGTAGATAGATAACTACAATAAAGCAGAAATATCAAGTCAAACCTTCTGTAACTAAACATTGTTCACTGGAGTGAATTCACCCTCTATTTAAGCTATTCTAAACCTGCAACACAGTAACAGATATGAACGCCTGAAAGATTTTGGAAACACAAAAAGTGAGTGATGACGGCGACGCGTACGTTAGAACAGGTTGCGGTTCACTTCTTGGCAGCATATAGATAAGAAAATAGCGTTGTTTAAAAGCAGATAAAAGCTGACGTGTAGCCCTGCTTAAAGAAGAGCTTTCTAGAACAGCCGAAAACCTGAGCCGGAACTCCTTTTTTTACATATTTTACGGACATGAAATGATCACAGCTGGCGCAATTCCCTTTCCCACTAATCACCGTCTTCCTCGGCAGCTGCCTGCTCTATCTTGTCACATGTATAAATGAATATCTATCCGCCGTCCGCCATGTTCTTGTCAGCCGACACGATTCCACTCGTTAGGCCCGAGTAAATAATGAAAGCCGACAATCTTCAACTTGTGTCAACCGCTGCTGTTCAAAAAGTTAAGCAGGATTTTACGTTGGCAAGCGGCAAGAAATATAAATAATGTAAATAATAAGGCTGCTATTGTAATAGAGAAAAACCCTCCACTGTGGAATAATGATCTCACTAGGGGACTATAGAGACCCTGTGGGGCCATTACGATTTGTATAAAGCCTTGGAAATTGTATTTGTGAGAGTGTGCACGCACTGGTGGAATCTTACTATAGAAGCTGCAGAAATCAGCATACAGTTTAGGGTTCCTTCAAGAGCTATTACGTGTGGGGTATCTGGATTGGTAGGGGCCTTAGTCAATTCCATTTAACACTTATCTTCATTGGAGTCTCGGTTGGGCCGGGACCCTTAAAATTTAGGAAAAAGGCCAGGTATAAAGATAAGATCGGGCCCCCCAAAAAAATCAAGCCCGACCTAAGCCCTTTGGCATGATAGGCAAAACCCAAAATGTTCATATTCAGGGTTCGCACGGTTGCTTGAAATCCTTAAAAAATGTTGTGTTTTCAAAGATTGAGAAGTTCTTGAATTTAGGAGAAGTATTTGTAAATGCTTGAAAATGTTGCCATTTTTCTCAACAGCCTAGAAAATGACGCCGACACTGGCTTTGCTGTGCCCTTGTATTTTTTCTTCTCTTGTGAATAACTTCAGCTGGCATTTGTTTTTCCTGCATTGTGCAATAATCCCCCTATTTGTCATCCCCAAGAAGACATGACACTATGAAATGTGTATTTCGTGCAAGGATTACATATCAATTCTGGACATATACATATTATTATGGTATTGTGGTATATTGTAATGTGAAGAACATCCTGTAACTGAAAATATAAGCTACCTTTTAAAAACTTTAAAACTACAGGTTTTTACTATATGAAAGGTGATTTGTTTTATAAGTGTTTTGCGATTTACTCAAGATCTATAAATCATATATCTTTACAAATGTGCATGCAAGATGAAAAATCGCACTCATGAAGCCTGTCTTTCTTAATGGCATCTAGGCTAAGCAGATCTATGTAAACACTTATATATTTTATATTTCTGTGTCTGCAGCGGTTACGTTGACCGTCAATTTTCCATCATAGATAGATATTTTTAGGGGTTGATGTCATTTTGACGGGTTGAAAAATGGGCCATAAAACACAGATACAGGACATTCATCAGAATCTATTCCGCCAATTTAGGAGAGAGAGGGACAAAGAAGAAACATGACAGACGAATAGTTTAAATTAATTTTTTTTTTTTTTTTTTCATTCAAAGTTGTTTGAAAAGGTTGTTGCACAGTGGCTGAACAACTTTATGTCTGAAAACAATCTCCTTGAAACTGTTCAGTCAGCATTCAGGACAAATCACTCTACTGAGACAGCCCTCGCTTTTTTTACCCAACAAATTATTTGGATGACTAATTTTTACTTCTACTTGAGTAATACTATTTTTTAAAAAACTACTTTTTCTCAAGTAACACACTTCGGGGCCGCACTTTAGCGCCTCTCGTACCTTTGGTTTACTTCGGGCCCAATCCCTCAAATCAAGTTAATTGGCCAGGTTCGGGCTAGTACAGGGTTTAACACCCGCGGGCCGGGTCGGGTTAGCCTGGATTTCTTAGACAATATCTTACTTTTAACCTAAATGGCGAGTGCAGTCGAGTCATTATATGATTAAGGGCTATATAATTAATGTGACTTGACTTGAATATAACTACGACACGTGATTCCGATTTTTTTAGGCCAGCTGAGAAGGCCTTGCAGGCCCTGGTGGCCCAACACTGCTTTACATCAATGTCAGAATGTAAGAAACTAATTTGAGCACAGTCCAGGTTTAAACTTGTACAGCCTATTTATCTTAGTTGTTTACTAACAAATTTACCAACAAAATTAAACCAAGTCAAGCTTTCGAGGCCCAGTTCATTCAAGTCTCCTTACAAGCCTCAAGGCTTGTATATAATTCGTCCAAGATGGAGATGAGGAAGACACATGATAAAAGGAGAAAAAGATGTGTTGCTTCAAGCTCAGCCATATCAGCCAGCGAAATCTGCGTTTTACCAGTCGGTGCGCGTTCTATATTGAACTTTGACCTCTATTGATTCACACACTGTTAATGTAGTCTCTTCGTGCTCTCTAAAAAGGCGAACGCAGAGAAACTTGCAACTATGTGCGTGTGTGAGTGTGATAATCTTCAATAAGTGCCTCCATTTCCATGAAAACCAAGAGGGAATCATTTTTTTTTTTATTTTTTTTTTTAATAAAATACTAGAAATTGTAAAAAAGAGCTTGCATTGGAAATAGAAGCGCTCATGTTAGCCATTCTCGTGGACTCCTCTCAAAAACAGGAGAAGCAAAGTGATCATTCTGAGAAGGTAAAAGCCTCGTGGGATAACCACATTTTTACTGCTTTTTTTCCCGTCCCTCCTCATAAAATGATGAATTCACTCCCAGATTGTTTAACGTTATCATTATTATTTTATCTCTGGCATTATTCCACAGCTTAGGAGTTTTAATAAGCCGGCAGTGGTTTTCTATCTCCCAAAGTAATGGGCTTAAACCTCTTGAGAGTTCTTAGATGGTTTTTACATTCTGTATGTCGTTGATGGGACAGTATTGGAATAGGATGCACTTGGGGGGAGCTATGGGTGTGTTAAGGAAAAACAGTAATTAGTTACAGTTACTAGTTACTTTTTTTAAAAGTAATTCAGTACCATCAATCGTCCCGTTGTGTTCCTGTCATGTAGTATACCGTGGTTGGCCATCAGAGCCTGCAAGGCCTTTTTGTTGGTCCAATAAATGTTATGTAGTTATCTTTTGTCTATTAAAACCTGTTGAACATTTACTAATTCTCTGGGAACAGCTTCCCCTTCATTGTTTCCCCCCTGGTTGTGCTGCTTTCAGATGTGTGCTTTCATAAGTAGCATATTACCACACACATATCACATTTCAGCCTTGATACTTGTTGCCAGGCTCAAAAATGAAATGAAATGATTTGCATTTATATAGCTCTTTTCAAGTCAATGACTTACCAAAGCGCTTTACAATGTGCTCCACATTTCCCAAGTAGTATTAGGGGTTCAGTGTCAGCCGGGATTCGAACTGGGATCCCTTGATCCCAAGACGAGCGCTCTACCTCCTGAGCTACTGCCGCCCCATCAAAAATCAAATCACAATCATGTCCATTGAACCTTACCTACAGTAGAAATGTGCTTTTTCTATCCAAACGGTGCCAGTCAAGATAACAACTTCTATCTTTCTTTGTTTCATTTTCCCCTCCTTGTTTTTTTTTTGTATTCTGTCACGAAGCGCAGCGGGAAACAGGAAAGGACCCATTCGTGTAGACCTACTCATAATTTATCGGGGGAAGGGGAGGAGGGCGCACAATCGATCCGGGAATCGATGGTCGCAGGAGTGGATTCGAAATCCACTCAAAAGAAAAGAATGTCTAAAAACAAACGGATCAGACCAAAAACTAAACAGGATTAAACACGGGCAGATTCACAGACTAGGCTTTTTCTTTCAGAGTCAAACAGAACTTGCAGAAATCTCGCAGAAGGTTCACAAAGTTTAACAAGCATAACAAACAATCCAGCAACGCACCCTTCAAAGGAACGCGTTTAAATACTGTCAAGAAGCAATCAGTCAATGCGAGTCAGCCGGTGCCCATGGGCGTGGCCAACTGGGCGTCGCGGTAACCGCGCCAGAATCCGGCGCCACCCGGCTGGAACCAGCTGGGCGCCATGGCAACTGCGTCAGACATGACAGAATCCCCCCTCAAGTTACAGCCGCTGAGGTCCCAAAAAACCCCAAATACATCACCCCCCAGAATGGGCCGATGCTCCCGAAGACGGCGGCCCCACTCCAGCCTCTGAAAACGCAGGAACGGGGAGAGGCAGGACCGGCAGGATGACGAATCGGAGCGGCGGGCAGACGAACCGGGCTGGTAAGCAGACAAATCGGAGTGGCGAAGCAGACGAGTCGGACTCAGACAGGTCAGGCGTTGCAGGAGAGTCGAACGGGCGAGTCGAAGAGTGGGAATGGGAGGCAGATCAATCGGAGTGGCGAGCAGACGAGTCGGACCGGCGGGTAGAAGAATCAGACAGGCGGAAGGTTGAATCAGGCAAGCAGGCGGGAACCTCAAGCAGATCGGGCGTTGCAGGAGAGTCGAACGGGCGAGTCGAGGAGTCGGAATGGCGGCAGACGAATTGGAACTGTCGGACTGTCGATCAACAGAGTCGGGCTGGCGATCAGCGGCATCAACCTGGCGATCAGCAGAGTCGGACTGGCGATCAGTGGAGTCGGACTGGCAATCAGCGGAGTCGGACTGGCGATCAGCGAAGTCGGACTGGCGATCAGCGGAGTCGGACTGGCGAGCAAGGAAGTCAGACAGGTGAGCAAAGGAGTCAGACAGGCAAGCAGGGGAGTCAGACAGGCAAGCAGGGGAGTCAGACAGGCGAGCAGGGGAGTCAGACAGGTGAGCAGGGGAGTCAGACCGACAGACGGGTATGAAAGGTCTGTCGACAAGCGCGGCGTTGAGGCCGACGGGGACCTCGGACAGCTCGAGTGGGCAGGAAAGGTGGCACTGCGGCCGGAGAAGGGGCCCCGGGAGGCGGCGCCGTTGCCGATAGGAGCTCATTCAGCTGACGCGACATGAACTTAGTCCGCTGAGCTAATTGCTCGATGTGGCGCTGGTGTGAGCGTCCGCTGGGTCCAAAACTGGCTGGATTGTTCCGTTACGTAGCGGAGCGGGAAACAGGAAAGGACCCATTCGCGTAGACGTACTCACAATTTATTGGGGGAAGAGGAGGAGGGCGCACAATCAATCCGGGAATCGATGGTCGCAGGAGTGGATAAGAAATCCACTCAAATGAAAAGAATGTCCAAAAACAAACGGATCAGACCTAAAACAAAACAGGATCAAAGACGGGCAGATTCACAGACTAGGCTTTTTTTCAGAGTCAAACAGAACTTGCAGAAATCTTGCGGAAGGTTCACAAAGTTTAACAAGCATAACAAACAATCCGGCAACGCACCCTTCAAAGGAATGCGTTTAAATACGGTCAAAAAGTAATCAGTCAATGCGAGTCAGCCGGTGTCCATGGGCGGGCCAACTGGGCGTCGTGGCAACCGCGTCAGAATCCGGCGCCACCCGGCTGGAACCAGCTGGGCGCCACGGTAACCGCGCCAGACATGACAGTATTCTAGACAAGTTCCCTGAGAGTGTTTGTGGCTTGATTCAAATATATTGAACTGAATCGAAAACAGTTAACATAAATCACTTTAAGTTGTGTGTATCCAACACGTCAGAACAACTAAAAGGTTTTATCCATTTCCTGATAATATGATCTAAAGACGTTTATGGCGATCCAAAAAGGTTTCACAAGTTTAGAAAAAGAATACATTTGCCTCTTCAATTTAATTGGTCAATCGACAATTTGTTAAATAAATTATTGACTACCTATATTTTGCTACAATAGATAAAATACAAAAAACTCCTTTTTATACTCAACAAATTTAAAGTCAACAACATAGAATCCCTGAAAGGTTACCGGCCCTTGAAATGTGGGCAGCTGTGTCCTGTTGTTTACTTCCAAGAGCCGCCTCAGATTACGAAAGGCCTACATGCGAAATGCATGGCATGTAACTGGTATTTTATGAATAATGTTCGCAAAAACTAATTTCTCCTAAAGGATGGCGTCATACATAGCGGTGTTTGGAGAGTAGGCATTGTGGAAAAGAGCAGCTCGCCATTTTTCTTTGCCACGCACACCCGAGGAATTTGGCGACCGAGCTCTAAGTGCAGCCAACATGCTGGACACCATTGGCGCTGCACCACTTTCCTGTTGGAACTAGCTATTTCCTTAGTAACATGTTAGCTCCAGCACTCTTTGGGGGGGAGGCAAGTGGCCGGGTTGTCGGGGAAAGACGAATGGGGAGGGAGTCGGAGAGGCCTTGCCTTAGAGTGGATGTCAACATTCACTAGCGTGCAGTCAAGGTGGCATCTACGCACCCGCATACACACTAAATTACACTTTGATTGTTTTTCAGGTGTCCCCGCGTTTAATATCCACCCACCTCCTTCCGTCGCATTGCAATCTGCATTGACAAATGGGCAGCCTTGAAGATGCATAGATGGCGCACGCTAATGTACAGTGATGCAAGCTTTTTGCTGACTCGTGCTCTTCTCTTTCGGCCTCGGTGTTTTCACGCATTTTTCATTCCCGCAGCACATTTAAAACTAGACCGCGCCACATTCATTCAGTGTCCTGACCGTCCCGCTCTTTTTGTAAACATTGAAAGATCAGAAAATTGATTATTTATTATTCAAAAGTTTATTGTTCCAAATTCAATTTCTCCTTTTGTGTAAGAGCTTGAATGAGGCGAGGCGATTACGGGAGATTGAAACAAAGGGCGAGACAAAAGGTAAATTCCGTGTCATCGACTTCACTATAATAAGACTCCCCTCTGTTGGAAAACTCAAAAGTAGGGAGGACAAATGATGCAAAACTAAATGAATCAATTCAAAAAAGGATACATATGCTGTAAATAAATATTGTTGTCCTTTAAGTGGGTATTTAGTGGATGAGTATTTAAAATATATATTGTATATTCTATATTCTTACTGTAATTTTCTATTAAAATAAGACGAGTACTTAAAACTGTAAATAGTATTCCATAAAGCAGATAAGTTTTTCTAATTTTAAAGAAACAGTATGCATTATTATTTTTTATTATTAGGAAGAATACAAGTTACAGAGTCTGAAAATGTTATAAATTCACCATTTTACTAATCTTTTTTTCCCAACCTTTATGAAGGTTTTACTGTCAACTCCCTTCAGGTGAGCATCATCTTATGTAAGTTAAATGCTAATTTTTCGGGATACGGGTATTTGAAAAAATGCTTTTTTCTATTATAGTTTATGTATTTAACTTGTAATCAAATCAACATTGTGTTTTAATGAAGTTTTGTTTATCAATAGGAAATGCTAAATAGTACAAACTCTCTCTTTAATAAAAAAGGTCGACTATTTTCCTTTACACATTTTATCTTTTTATATTTATTTATATTTATGTTTGTATTCTACTAGTTTGGAAGTTAAAGATGGTAAATAAAGAATTAGTACTTCTGAAATAAACACTTAATTACATATTTTACTGATGAAGAGTACATTAAAATACATCACATTTGAATAGTAATAAATAATAGCTGTCAAGCAGAATCCTCTCCCATTAAAACAATGAATTTATAAAGATAACTTACCTGAAAATTTGAACAAACAGCATGTACAAATATACATTTTCTTAAAAGAAAAATAATTATATAATTTGAACTATTTCATCATTATTTTTATTAGTATAGTGTCTAACATGGTGCCCGCGGGCACCCGTTTGTCCCCTAGGAAACACCTGAGTAGCCTACGGATATGTTCTGTAAAAAGCTCAATGGTGATGAGATTTAACGATTTTCCAGGTAATGTGATTTCTAACTGGCATGACGATTTAGTGGTTGACCAAGCCTAGTTTTACTCAACTTCTAAAAAAACACCCGCCTGGTAATAACATTGTAACAAAATAGTAATAACATCATAAGTTTTCATTTTAGAAATGCATATCAAACTGGTAAGCCTTTGTGCCAATCAGTAACAAGATGTAGCTTTTAGTTTCAAAAGGGTTGGTGACCCTTGTATTCATTTGATTAAATTCCGCCATCATTTGCGCCTCCGGGGTTGGGTCGCGGACGCGGCAACCTCCGCAGGGAAACCCAGATGTTCCTACTCCCAGCCATTCTATCCAAATCATCAGACAGGATCGTTTCCAGGCGAGCCTAGAGACATAGTCTCTCTAGTGTGTCCTGGATCATTTCCGGGACCTTCTGCTCGTGGAACATACCTGGAACACATCCAGAGGGATGCATCCAGGAGGCTTCCTTATCAGATGCCCTAGCTACCTTAGCTGGCTCCTTTCAGCAGCGGCTCTTCACTGAGTCCCTCCCGGATGACCAAGCTTCCCACCCTATCTCCGAAGGAGAGAGCCCAGCCACCCTGCAGAGGAAACTAATTACAGCTGCCTGTATCCAAGATATTTTTCTTTCCGTCATGACCCACACTTTATGATCAAAGGTGAGGTTAAGAACGTCCATTTACCCGTAAATTGACAGATTTGCCTTTTCTCTTAGCTCCGTCTCCACCACGACAGACCGATACAGGGTTCGCATAATGGTAGACTCTGCAACAATCAGTATGAAGATTTTAAGGTTCCATCCTACCCTCACTCGGCAACAAGGCCCTGAGTTATTAGAACTTCTCCACTTGAAGCAGGATCTCATCTGCAACTCAGAAAGAGCATGCCACTTTTTTACGACTGAGAACCATGGTCTCGGATTTAGAGGTGAAATGAAATTAAATGATCTGCATTTATATAGCGCTTTTCAAGTCAATGACTTCCCAAAGCGCTTTACATTGTGCTTCACATTTCCCAATAGCGGCCGTGATCTGTGCAGCCATGTAAGGCGCTAACCTGCTTATTGGGGGTATTGGGGGTTCAGTGTCTTACCCAAGGACACTTCGACATGTAACACGGACAAGCCGGGATTCGAACTGGGATCCCTTAATCCTAAAACGATCGCTCTACCTCCTGAGCTACTGCCGCCCAACACAACCACTTTGCAATCGGCGGCAAACCGCTCGTGAGAGCTACAGATCACAACTTGAGAAAGCCAAAAGCATCACATCATCTGCAAAAAGTAGAGATGCAATGTTGAGACTCCTGAACCAGAACTGTTCAACGGCACGGTTTCCCCTAGAAATTTTGTCCAAAAAGTTATGAACAGAATCAGTGATAAAAGGCAGCCTTGACGGAGTCTAACTCCCACTAGAAACAAATCTGACTCACTGTCATTAATGGGGACCAAACTCTGGCACCAGTCAATAATTTATTAATTTAAGATAAAATAAAATGTATCAGTAAACCACTTTTCAGACAACAAATTGCTGTACAAAAGCATTCAGCATACAACAGGACAATAAAAAAGGCTCTCTGCAGACTTGATGTCTTCCGGCCGACCGTTTCATAGGAGAGGACAAAAGTGGTTGAATGCTGCTTTGACATAGGCTTTGGTCCTCACTTAAGGAACCTGCTGCCAGGGGACATCAGGGACGGCGAGGGCTGATATAATAAAACCAAATTAGACATATAGGATTGCCCAAGACCATTTTGACATTTATAAAGTACTAAAATCACCTTAAAATTAATCCTGAAAAAAAATAATTCACTAGAAAGGGATCAATTCACACAATGCGGTGTGACTCATGACCACGCAACAGGGAAGGCAATCTGCACTCGGCACCTGTCAAAGTTGATGGTCTGAAAACTTTTCGTCATCACTTTTTCCCCATACACTACACTTTTCAAGGTTTCACTCCGAACAACAGGAGAGCAACAAAAGACAAAATCACTGTGGCAAGCCAACGCTATCCAAAAGGCCAAACACACGCACAAACTGCTTCAGCTATTGTCCTCTCACCATGGCTACAATTGAACAGAGAAGAGCGGCCAAGGGACTCATTGACTCTGAGTACGTATGCTTTAATTAGGGCCTGTTATGAGGAATTGGAAAGAAGAAGACAATTTTAAGATGCGCACGCTTGAAAAAAAGGAGGTGACGGTCATCATCAAATGCTCGCTGAATCACACTTCACCTCAAACAAATTCCAAACGTAGGTCGCTGATGTCCCCTCAAAAATTTCATAAACTGGAATTGAGTCCATGTCACAAAGAATACAAGCCCCATTGGGTCATTTTGTTTCCTTGGCGGATTTTTTTGTGTTTGTTTTGCTATCGCTTTTTTCCTGAAAGTGCCTATACGCATTAGGGGTGGGCGGATCAAACGTTCATTTTATTGATAGTATTTGTATCAGATCGATACTTTTGTCTCGGGATCGATATGTCATCTCTCCACCAATTTCCTCAAATGGCCACATTTATACGTAGAAGGCACAGTCCTTCTCTCTCTCACCCAGCATCCTCGGCCACTCTCCAAGTGTATGCTTGTTTGTGTGACTGACAGGCACACTTACATCAGCTTTCCCTGCGTGGCTTAGTGCTGCATCTTGCCAGGGAGAAGGGAGGGCCACATTTACAAGGGGACCCTTTTCTGAAGCGAAATATGATAGAGGCAAGAAGCACAAGGTAATGTGGACTTCTTTTACAACAGAAAAGGACAATGACAAGTGTCATTTGTAAAGTAGTCTGCTACTTTGGCACCACCATAAATTGACATAGACACTTGAAAAATATGCAATGAGCTTTACCTAAAAATGGTAACCTGAACAAAATCCTGTAAATCCGCAGACACCGTGGCAACAGGGCCAGTGAAAGACATTATACCCTGCATATGCATTATTTTTTATTTGACTTTATCTTTTAAGTATTGTGCAATGGAATATACATTTAATGCTCTAGATGACATGATACCAGCTCAGTAGCCTAGATGGTAAGGCGCCCGCTTTGAGACTGGAAGGTCGGTGGTTCGCGCCCCGGCCGAGTCATTCCTAAGACTTAAAAAGTGGTCGGCGGCGCCCTCTGTTGGCTGCGGCTGCATCGGCTCGCTACAACGGGTCAGGTGCAATCGACATTTCGTTCTGTGTACATTGTTACACAGAAAGACAATACAAGGAAATTATTATTATTATTATTATTATACAGTATTTGTATTTTTGTTACATTGCTACATTTTGCTTTCACTTTCTTGCATATAGCTCTCAAAAAAATTTAATAGAAATATTTGTATTTATTTTGATACTTTTTAAAGTTTGCAATGTAGTTTTTGAATAAAATAATGAAACATGTTCAGTGCCTAAAATCGTTGGGCTGTGTTCATCATAATGATAAACAAAATTATGGGCAAAGGAGTTGAATTGTTCAATGATCATGACATTTCCAAGCAATATCAATATTGCACCGGTACTAATCGATACTACTCTGTATTTATTTGAATCAGATCGATACCAAAATTCCCAGTATCTTCCACCTCTAGCCTATTGAAGGACTGTTGTTTTAGTATCTTGTCCTTCGCTTGTTGGTTACATTTTTGGTAAAATCAGATGCTGGAGATTAAGTGCTTCTGGAGAAGTTATATATAAATAATATTATTTTCAGAAATATATTCTGGAAACCGTTATGATATAGATAAAGGCTACATTGTGGAAAATAATGTGTCAGTTACATTTTGCAGCAAGCTTTTTATACTTTTCTGAATCGTCGTAAAAAGTCCACAGGTGACCGTAGCTGCTTGACATGGTTTGCACATTTTCCTTCATCAGCCAATTCAACAGATTTAGACTTTTCCAAGTTGGACAATATCCTCTTTTATCATTCATTTCTGTGGCTCTTATTTCCAAACTGTGGTTGTGAATTTTTTATACAGTCCTCTCGTGTTCTCCTTGCAGGTTCAAATGTATTTGATGTTTTCTCTCCTTATTTTGAGTGTCCCCTCGATTATACATCAATCAGTAATTGAATTATAATATAATTTAGGGTTACTTTAAGAGTCACTGTCCCTTTTTGAATTGGATATCTTCTTCTTGGCTAACTGCTCAATTACTAGAACTTGAAAAACAATTGCGATGAAAAGTTTGCTTCTTTGTGGTTCACTATGTACTTCCCAGGTATGTTTGTATTTTTACCGTTTGTTTTGGTACTATGAAGGAAGGTTAACTTGCCTGAGTCAACCAAAAATAAAAAATAAAAAACATCAATAACAGCAACCGGCTGAGTAATAGGTTAAAAAGAGGATTTTTTTAGGAATATTCCAATTTGTGAATAAATATTGTCCTTTGTTTAAGATCTTACACCAATTGAAAACAGTTAATAAAAATATGTAACATTAAATTGCTGTAAATAATTTCATTTGTTGATTGTGAATTGTTGGTGAAGACATGCCTTGTCTTGCCGCGTGTTCAGCTCCTGGGACCAGAGCAAGTATTTAGACGAAGAAAAAAGAGCAGAAGAGAGCAGTTTAGTTGAGGACTTTTACACAAAATTACAAAATAAACACAACAAAGTACTCTGAGCCAATTGATCAGTAAAGCGTTCTCCCACCAAAGGGCATTGAATATTGTCTCCCCCCTGTCTTATAAGAAAGGAACGACAGAGTTAGAAGTTGTCATCTTAACAAAGATATCTTTGTTAGGACTAAACCCAGCTGGATGTTCAAGGTTTGAAGATGAAAGAATATCTGACTAACTGCTGGGAAAGTACTGATATGAAAGGATACTTCATACATTGAAAGTATACAGAAAATATATACTTCATTTAGATATTTGGATAAGCATAAGGTGCGTTCGTAACAACTAAATGAATAATGTGATTATCAAAGTAATAATGTTATGATTAAATAGTAAATTTTATTTACTGTAGCTGGGAAAACTCATGCGGCAGAAACACACCCCAACAATCCAACACAACCTAAGTCTTGAATTGCATGATGAATCACAGGGACCCATTGTTCGGGAGCTGTTTTTTGAGCTGGTCTGCAGGGTACTCATCCAATGTTTTCTACCTGGAGCTAAACATCCCAGTCAAAATTCAAACTGTTTTTTAAAACACTATTCCTAAATGCCCAAGGATGGTTGTTCTCTATTTATTTATTTACTTATCTATATAGATTTCACTAAGAATGAATAGACTACTACATTTTGTAAGCAGCAAAACACCCAAAAGTCTTAATCATGTTAAATGGAGGCAATTTTTCTGACTCTGTAAATAGTATAACAGCTTCAATAAACCATGCTTTATTCTAACGGTTTCATCAAATGTATGTTGCCTTCCCTATTTTACATTCATTGACGTGATTGTGTTTGTCATAATAATTTTAGGACTTAAATCTAAAAGATAAATCTGTTTTGTGTCCCTTTAAGCCATTGTGCTGATGCAATTGTTTCTGCCATCTGCCACATTAGAAAAGCATTTATCTGTTCCAAGGCCACAATAATTATCATAGCTCATTGATCCTCTTCTAAAGCAGTCGTCCAAGCCTGTCCATATCTAACCAGCGCTTGTGCATCACTCTTAGCCATGAATATGAGGATGTTTTTTTCCGACTTGGAATTGTATTCATATTGTCTATACTGACATACTGTTTGCTGGCATGGTATTCTGTCAAAATAAATTATGCTCCCCCTCTTTAGATCTGACAATTACATAGTTCTGTCAAGTCTGGGACAATAATTACAAAAGTTCCCTGTAGCCCCTTTTTTATCGTCCAAAAACGTGGAATAAGAACCATACACAGGGTAGGATATCGAGATCATAATAATATTTTATTTCTGCAATCCAAATTATTAAAATTGGATGATTTAGTAAAATGTTTCACTGCACAACTGCTATTTAAGGTCAACAAAAACATATTGCCAGAAAACATCCAAAAATTATACATTCAGAAAGAAGGAAATTAGAATTTAAGGGGCTGTAGTAAATTCATAATCCCAAAGGTGAGAACTACCAGGAAAAGTATGGGTGTGTCTGTGTGTGGAGTCAAACTTTGGAACAATTTACAAGACGAGATCAAACAATGTCCAACTATTCACTTGTTCAAATTTAAATACAAATAAACATTTCTGGCGGAATACAGAGATGAAGAAAATGGGGTATGAGTGATACGAAAGATTGGGAATAGCGCGTTTAAAACTATGGTTAACTTTGCTGTTATTGTTGCTATTGTTATATCATAACTGTTATTATTAATATTATTACTATTGTTGTTATTATCATTGGTGCCGCAGTGATGTTTGGTAACTAGTGGCATTATGACGTTGAGGGATGGGTACTACGAAGATTAGTGTATAAAATATGTGACTATTGTTATTATTATAATTATTGATATCTGACCTATGTAATATGTATATCCATGAGAGAGTGTTATATTAGACACAAGAGGAGAAGAGGATCTGTAAAATGTATTTAATAGGGAATATGAAAGGGGAGAGAAAATAAGCATCTGCTTCTTGCTACCCCTTTTCGATCAGTTATGTAGCATTATTTTGGTGTTGAGTTATTGTTTTTGTCCTGTTTTTATTTTAATGTTCGAAATAAAGTTTTCATTCATTCATTCAAATGTTTGGAGCAAAATAACGTCTTCCTGCACCTCAAAAATATGGGCGCTACCAGGCTGTACTTGCCTAAGACACACCACAAGAAATGGTGCCCTAGTGGTTAAGGGATATACACACACACACACACACACACACACACACACAAGTACTCCCTCTCAGATGCCTCACTTGTGTCATTGTTGGTGGAAAAAAGGTCCTGCTGGCAAAATGAGTCGAAGATTCCCGAAAGAGAAAAAGAAAATTAAAAGGCAGATACTGGATGGATTACAAAACTGCCCCGGGACCCGACTTTTGGTCAGCAATTCCTTACACTAGTCGAATGATTAATTGTTGAACCTGTTTCCTCAGTGGCTGTAAATAGCAGGAAGGCTGACATGTATAAAATGTATTCATTCCATTACTGCCCCCCAGGTGAACACACTAAGAAGGTAAAATCTTTTAGCCTTTGGCCCGTTCAAGTTCCGCTGACTCAGACATAAGGGTGGGAAAATTGTAACTAAAAAACGGTGCTATGAGAAAACAGAAGAGCAATATAAAAGACAGACACTCCAAGAATACACCAGAAATTTAATACATTCGAAATCAACCTTTTAACGTAAGGTCTTCGTATGGACGATTTCCATTCTGTTTTTTATTTATATACACCATTACTTAGAATATCTAGAATGTAATTTGCTTACTCAACTTGCCTGTCAAGGTATTGAGATCTGCTGCGATTTTGAAATATGTGTTTTGTGGTTTGAACTGTATGGATAACATATGTATTTTAGAAAGTAAATCAATGAAAACATGCAATACAATCATAGAAATCATTGTTCTGTCACCAGCTTTAAAGCAGACACATTAATTAATTAATTTGATTAAAAATATTGATGCTGTCCCTCTCATTAAACTTTTCTAGGCACTTAGTGAAACTATAATATTAATGACTTAGGAAACTAAAGTGCAAGAGAAGAAATGGAGAAAAAACAAAACTCTCCTCGGCATAAAGCGAGTATTTTACAAACCGGAGCATTTTTGCTGCCTTTTGCACTGTTATTTACACGACCCTTGGGATATTTTTCATTAAAGTGTCCCTCTGGCGCCCCATTTCAAGTTATTGATGAGCGAGAGGGAGAGAGCAGTATTGTAAAATTTAATAAATGTCTGATGTTCCAATTTATGTGTCTGCGTTTTTTACCGAAATAATTCCACCAGTTGATTTGAATGCGCATCACCATCAAGGCACATGTCACTGCCTTGACAGATCACTGGCACACATTAGTAGGAATGGACTGCGGCACCTCATCAATATTATGGCTAATGGATGACAGTGGTGCCTTGGATTTTGTGGATCAAAACATACTGCTGTATAATTTGTAAACGTAGATTGGTATCTCAGGATGTGTACTCTCATAAGTTAGGTCCTTTTGTTAAGACAGAAAACCTTGTTTTGGTTATCGTAAAGTGACCCCAGAGCAACCTTGATGTCCACCGTAGTGTTTTCAAGGGCTTTGTACTTGCCCCCTTCTTTTCATTATGTACTTGCTTCTCTGATTATTTGCAAGTAGGAAGCATTTTAGCGTATTTCTAGAGGGAAATAAATTCAGGATTGCTGTGCGTCGATTGCATTTACATCAGATAAGCATTGGTCTGGTTTCGAGACCAAGTATTGTACGCAATATGTTTGTATAGTTTAAATACAAAAGTAAATATTGAGACACCACTGGTGGCCTGTTTTCAGCCAGGTACGTCTGTCAAGTCAAGTCATGTTTGTTTGCATAGCCATTATCACAAGGAGTCTCAAAGGACTGCACAGACCATAGATTAATGCAAAATCCAGACTATCATTAGACCATCCCCTGATCTAAAACCTACATTAGGGGAAGGCAAAACTCAAAAACTTCAACATGTGTGAATACAATTTCAAACTAAAACATTTTGCAATCGGGAATTATACATCCTTCTCAAATCATGACACGTAAACAGCCAGCAATCGTTTAACATCATTATAAAACTTGGACTATTTCAAACGTTATTAATCAGCTTTAAGTATCTCTAGATCAGGCCCTTTCCTGGTAAGAATCAGGGCTTTGCCCTTTGTGGCAGTTTTTAATGCAAATTTGATGAATGACTGGTGTGTATCGGGAAGCTGTCCATCATGGGGCATTTTTATTCCTATTACCCGAGAGGAGGGTTTTTGAGATGCTGTCCTCCTGTAATTCTGTCCATCAAGGGGCATCGTTCCTTTTTTTGACGTCCTTTTGGTGGTATGCTCCGATATTCCAATACTCCCAGGGGGTGGAGTCCTTTGTTTTGTTATCCTCTCTGTATCTGAAAGGGGAGTGGAAGAGCAAGAAAGTATAACGTTGATTTCCATTGCTGTGCCGATTACACTTATCTGTATCTGCATTTGGAGACTACACCCCTGTATAGTTGTAGAATTAGGTGGCTTGCTTAGCTGAGACAAAAAGATAAATTTCATACATTCCTTTGCACCTTAACCTCGGAAAAACTGAGGTTTTGATTTTGCTCTAAAACGTAAGTAATGTTATATCACCAACAGAGAGTCTGTTAGAAATCTTGGAAAAATATTTGACTCAAATCTGTGGATTCAGTTACGTGTTAGTGTTTTCCATTTGGCCCCAGTTCTTCAACCATAGATAAGATCCCCAACTAATAAGTAATAAAATCCAAAATTGAGAAATATTTATATTGCATTGAAATTATTATGAGTGGTATAAAGCTTACGCTTGCGTTCTTGTCTTTTCTGCTGCCTTACTGGTGGCTGAGCAAGGTTGAAGCACAAGACTGGATGCTGCCAAACTGAATGTATTCTGAGTGAGCGAACCTGCATCTGGACCTAATGCTTGCCAACATCATGGAGCCTTCTGTATCGACCGGGTGCTTCAGATGGGAAGATGGAAGATGACCCATTTTCACAAATTCTTCATCATTAAACGTTTTCACATTTCCGGAGTGTTTGTTTATTGTTGATGTTTGTCATGTGTTGTCTATTGGTGCCCACTCAATATCCATTGCAGTCAGGTTAACCTGGAAGGGAGATAACCTAATGTGTGGTCCCATCTCATGGTTTCTTATTTTTCCTTCTGCAGAAGTTTTGGGAATTTTTCCATGGCATTGTGTAGATGTAACCTCAGAAGATCTTTTAACAGTCTCAACTGATGGGTTGGGCAGCCCCTTGTGATTAAGGGCTGTACAAATAAATGTGAACTGACTTAAAATGGGCCTCCATAGCAATGGACATATATCTTGTGATTTTAAGATCTTTTTACAACCAACTACAGGCAATAATCCAATGACAAAGCCTGTTCTTACAAAATACAACTAAATTTGGTGGAGAAGCTCTGTCGACAAAAGCACGTATTCAACAGTTAAAGCAGCTAATTGTGGTGCATTTAAAGAGGTGGCATGCAGTCAGAACATTCAAATATTTAAAGGGACATTGTGTATTATGTTGTGCCTCGAAGCACTAAAAAGATAAAATCAAACTGCATTCAATAGAAAATAAAATTATTGATTTGAATTATAATAATAAAAAACATTTAGTACTAGTCAAGTCAGGTCATTTGTATGGACCTTAATCACAAGGAGTCTCAAAGGGCTGCACAGACCACCGCTTATTGCAAACCACAGACTATTATTACACCATCCCCTGATCTAAAACCTACATGAGGGCAAAAAACCTCAACATAAGGAAAATGAAGAAACCTTGAGAAAGGACTGCACATGGGGTTATCCCCTTTTCAGCATGACCAGGCTGCAATAGATGTTGTAATAATGATTAATACATAGATATCATCAGGAAATATAGGTCATTCATAAGCTATAAAATAGAAGTGTGTTTTAAGCCTAGTTGTACGTCAAGAAATGTGTATTTATTTTACATAACATGAAGCTCCTCCAGAGGGAAATAATTAAACCACTGTCTTGACCCAATAAAGTTTATTATTGAATAAACCATAGTCTTTAAACACAGTTTAAGTTCAATACCCCGGTTTTAAGTGCCTTATCCTGGTTTGAAATTGTTTTGTTTTTCTATATACTGTATACCTATAGTTATATTCTGGTCTCTCAATGTTTTTCCCCATGTTATGTTTAATATTTCGTATTTGTATTTATTTTCTTACTTACAAAATAGTGACACAGTTGGTGTTTATCAAGTAAAGCTAATTTAAAAAAATGTAATTTTAAAGAATTACATTGACATCAAAAATGTGGCACGCAACTGGAGAAAAAAAAATTCAGTCTATTTTTTAATTTGTTTTAATATATGGAAGCTCTTTGAACGTTCCACTAGACCAGTGTATGCTTTGTCATGACCCTGCACCCCGAAGGGGGATGGCCCATGGCTGGAATCCAATGCTCAGGTGAGGTGTGGGTACCTCCACCTTTTCTAGCCGACATAACTTGAGTCCACCCAAGTGGGTGGAGAGGGGAGAAATGGCGGACTTTCCCCGTGCGCCCCTCCATTGCGGGTCTTCTTAGTACACAGAAATTTGCTGTGATTAACAAAAACAAAACCCACAATTTTGTTGTCAATGCTTAATTTTCTGCTGGGTACGCCTGTCGGCAAATGTCTCAAACTAAACATTTTATGATCAGGAATCATCAAACACCGTACTATCATGACATGATAACACAGACATAGATTTATTTTTTTTAATTACAGGCATTTGAGTCTATGGACGGAATGAAAATCGGGGGATAAGTTTGAATAGCATGAACAAAAGGAGTGGGTTTCGGTAGTCAGTGAGAGAATATCTCTGCAGTAGGTGTTGGTTAAAAAAAAATCAATAACCTGTTAATGTTAACAGTATACAGGACTTTCATTTCTTAAAGAAATCCATGGGGCTGTTAAAATGACTTTTTTCCCACTGATCTCAATGTATAATAGAGTATTTAACTTTAGAATGATTGTAAAAACAGCTTTCTAATTCACAGCTTTTGCTTATTACAGAATCTTTTAAGAACGTAACCCCTCTGAACAACAAGGATTTACTAAAATTCCTAGAGTTTATTGTAAAAGGGCATAGAATTGGGAATCAAATCAAAAAAAATAAATGACCATTGGCAATTCCATGCTTGTGTGACATGCATAAATTCACTCCATAAAACTAGAACTGGATGTAGTTCACTAACAATTATATTTAAATGGAGTAAAGCGATAACCATGGTCCAATAATCTCGTGTCCACTTCAATGTTTGAAGAAATTACATTTTCTTGAAATGTAACCGAAAATATATCATTTGTAATGCAGGATATCTGGGAATCATATTAAAGGCGATATGCGGTTGACATATGGAACTTTTAAGCAAAGGTGTTTCATGAATGTCTTTTATAAAATATTAAACCACATGAATAACAGTCATTGAATTTAAACTTCTGTATCGTTAATGATAACATAGTGAACATTGTTTGCAACAATAAGAAAACAACTTAAAAGTAAAGAAAGCACAACGAGTAAAAATAAGCAAAACAAGACTGTCATAAGAGCGCGGTAATTTTTAGTTATTTAATATCTCCTTTCCGTTTAGGCACATGTGTGCTAAAATGTAATTTTTATGGCTTCAAAAATATTTCCGAGCAAATGGTGCATTGTGAACCAAAGGCATGTGGTAAGCCTCCATGCCCTGAGTCACACAGTGTGGCGATCCAATTTGGGCCCCTTCAAAACAGATGGCATTCTTTGAAGAAGAAGATGGCATCTGTGGCCGTTAATAATGTCATCAATATCAAATTAACTTCTCAAAGGGTACCATTTCTCAATCTTTTTTTGACTAATTCAAAATCATGTGCTTGGCTTCCTTGGTCATAACACTGTGACCTTTATTCGCGGACTTTTCTCCATGCACTAAAACAACTTTTTGCAATCAACATGACATAGAAATTTGCTTATAAGACTATAATATAATAGTCTGTATCATCTTTGTTATCACTGTGTGAAACATTAGACATGGCACTCCAGGGTAAACATGTAATACAAACTTTAAAGAGTAAAATAAAATAAAAGACTCGGGAAAAATAGGAAAACATAATTATAAAGTAAAGTTTTTCCTCTCTGTAAATCACTTCAGATTATAAATTGCATATTGAAGTCGCACATGAGTAAAGGTCACATCCCCGACCAAACTATGAAAAAAAATTCTCATTTGCAATCTAAAAAATGTTCTCCCAAAAATATAAACATAAGAATAAAGTAATTGAGAAGGAATAAACATATTTAAGTTGCACCGGAGTGTAATTTGCACCCCCGGGCAGATTTATAATCTGGAAAATATGGCAATGCTAAGAGACTGTCCAAAGTTATATTAGTGCAATGAAATAACAGTATTGCAATGAAAAGTAGTAAAATTTATATATCCATATATATATATATATATGTATATATATATACCACAGCCATATCCCCCTAGTGGCAGGTAGCTAGAGTCATTTCTGACTCTTTTTGGGAGATTGATTCAGAGGAGGGGATTCCCAGCCCCCTCGCTCAAACCAACTGAGGTGTTGGGAGTCACTATGTGACCAAACCCCCCAATTCCAACCACTAATGCTGAACGCCAAGCAGGGAGGCAACGGGTACCAATGTTTAAGTCTTGGGTATGACTCGGCCGAGGCTTGAACCACAACCTCCCAGTCTCGGGGCAGGCGCCATATCCCCAAGGCCACCGAAACATACTTATATAAACCTTAAACATACATTCCAAAATATAGCACTGAAGCAACTTACAAACACCGAACGATTGTCATTCGTAAGTAGGGCAGCATCTGTATTCAAATATCATTTCATATACTTCACTCTTTAAAAGGGACAAAGAGATAAGAAAAACTGGCCTAATCAACATAAATGAAGGGCAAGATTTATAAATATAAATAAATGCAAAGAATCACTAAAAAAAACATAATATAATTTGAGGGCATATCTTTGTGATGCACACTAACATAATTCATATGTTTATAAAAACATTGTTACAGGCACTGTTTGGAGTCCGGTGGGGCCCATGCATGTTTAAAATGTTTAGTTCTTTACAAGGTAATTGGTAAAGTTTAAAATCATGTGCACTTTATAGATACTTTTATTAACGGTAATTATTTTTTAAGTGTCGTTGGAGCTTATTTCATCTGAGTGAAAGATGCAACTAGACAGTTCGCCAGCTCTCCACAAACTAATGGAAGCACACTGACTGGCCATTATTCACACTCACATCCAAACCTAAGAGCAATGTACAGCTTTCAATGGATTTTTTTTAACCTTTAATGACATGTAACTCCACTAAAATTGGTTTGAACTCCAAGCCAAAATAGAAAATGGCAATGTGCTCTCTTATAATAACTGTTGATTAACTCTAATGGTGCTGAAGGGAAAAATTGGATTCAGACCTGGTGCAGCACGGTTAAGAGCATTTCAAAATCATGACTTAGTTCTTTCTGTTATTTCCAGCTATCATTGGCCATAAAAAGCTTTAAGTACCTGCATTTATGCTGTCCGGTTATCATTTATAGGTGACTGAAAGATTTCATCAACACTTTCTTTCCTGCAAAGAGGAATAAATTACAGCAAGGACCCCAGACTCGATTTTCTTGTGGGCAGCTGGCCCGGCAAGGGATGGGCGCCGCCAGGCGTTTCTTAACCTAGTGTGTGTTATATTCCGCAAAATACAGAGTAGGAGATTTCAAAATGCAAACAGTATTTATTTGTGTTTTTGTTACTATGGGAAGTTTTAAAGATATTTGTGAATTACTGACTGTCGTCTATTATCTTACATATCTGAGTAAAACACAAAATAAGAGAAACAGAGAAACACACTAATATTTTTTCATAAGGAGATGCTTCACAGTTAAAGCCTGATTCACATTTGACCAGAACTGCAACAGCTTCCCTGTTTTATTCCAAACAATTAAATCACAGAGTCGCTGGGGGAGGGGAGTTTAACACCATCGTGAAACAAGGAATATCGAACAGACTGGAGAAAAATAAACATGACAATGCAGCAGCGTCTCTTCTCTGGTGAATGGTTGAGTGGTTCAAAAAGGTGATAAAACTCTTTGAAGCAAGGAAAACATTTTACTCAACAATACTCAACTGTAATTAGGACAATTCTAATTCCAATTATTATTCTAACATTTTTAGTAAATGAATAATACGTGTTTTACAACTATCCTATCCCTGACCAATATCAAAAAATATTGGATGCAACAGGAACGAAAAGGCATTGGATCTTGTCCCATTATCGCACTATTTTTACAGCGCCTCAAATTATTAGTATAAAATGGAGAAAACAGAAAGGCATCCTGAAAGACATAAATAAACGCAAAGTCTGATTCATCATCTAATACAACTAAGAGCTGTTGCCAATGTCGTGTTTCTTTATGTTTATTTATATATTTAGGGACAAATTTATTTTTTCCCTTCTCTAACATTAGTTTCTGGACAAGCAAGATAAACACTGTGATCATGATATACAATAAACTCAAATGCCTTTTTGTATGTCATCTGTATCACTAGTGGTTTTGGTGTTGCAGTGGTGTTCCATGCCTTTCACTCTTAATTGTTCAGTGGTGCTATGTCTGAATCAACCCTACACAGTCTAATTATTTTATGGTTATAAAACATTTACTACAGCTACAGCTGCAACGCATATAAAAAAAGGAATCACTATTAATTTCATTTTGTCCATAAGTATGTATTAAATACTTCCAATTTGTCTGTCAGCTTGCTTTCATTGCTTTTCCCCTGGTTGCGCTGCTCCAAAATGTGTGCTTTCATATTTAAGCATTTAACCTTTAACATTTAGCCATAACTTTTTTCAGGGTCATACATCACAAAAAAATGTTGCAAACCCTGAAGCCTAACTAATAAGTTTTGATAAAGCTGTTGGTTTTCGCTAATCTGATTACGAGGTGGCGAGGCTGCACCTACTGGTGGGTCTTGGGAAAGGTCACAGCTTCCCCAAACTATAATTCTCTAGGGTCAGTAACGGAAGTATCACAACAAAAATGTAAAGAAAAGGATCCCCGAGTCCAATGTTTCTTCTGAACGGACATGTTCAGCCCTAAACCAAATGAAAAGTATGCCAAAAATATGACAGGACAGGCTCGACTTTCAGAAAGTAATTATAATAGAATAATAGAAAGTAATTGCAATGCATGGAGTTCTTCTTGAGGAAAGAATAAAGGATGTTGTTTTATTTTATTTAAATGAAAAGTCAACATATAAAATAAAATATAAAGCAGTAAAATGTGGCTACATTTTTAAATTATATTGCAATCTTATGAGGATAATTACATGATTCAGATGGCCCACCACTGGGTTAGGGTTAACGGTTAGGGCAGGGGTCGGGAACCTATGGCTCGCAAGCCATTAATGGCTCTTTTCAAGAGTATAAATGGCTCGATGATAAAATGATACATATGCAAATTCCACAACAGCATTCCAATTCTGGTATGCCAGTGCGTGCTCAGTCGGCGCTACTCTAATCATGCGTGCCGTTCGTTCGGTTCAATATGTAAAAGGCACACCAAATCACCCTGTTTCAGCTGTACATTGCTAAATAATCCATAATGAAGCTAATTAAATTTAAAAAAATGTTGCTACACATTATGATAAAAACCTATACAACAAACTGTAACAACCACTAGCTAAGACAAACAATTAAATTGAGAAACAATTACAGAACAATTACATTGAGAAAGCGCTAGGGGTGGTTAGAGACATGCAAGACAGCATGCATCCCTCTCACATGCGCCCCCTGAGCTCAAAGGAAAAAACATCCATTAACCTTTTGTTTGCAGTCTCTTGTGACATATTTACAACAGAGCTTTGCTTGCACCTTGTTTTGAAAACAGTATTTACGAAAAAAAGAAGGTCAATAGGAGCGTCAATAATTTCAATTTATTTTGGGAGTGAGAGAAAGTTATAATGTTATATTTGTTGATCTGGGACACATTATTATTAAATAAATAGTCTCCAGTGATCCATGAACAACACCCTTTTACCAACTGAAAAAGCAACATACTGAATGTCAGACTGTATTTAGCTGATATCTTATTGGTTTGTTTTGGGATATATTTACCGTCATTTAATTTTTCTTGTAGGTGCACTGCGTGGGTGTGCGCTTGTGTAGGTTTCGCTTCTGCAAGAGAACGTGATTTAGTGAAACCCAAGTGGCAAAGATAATGAGTGCATGCAGAAACTGTGTGTGTGTGTGTCTGTGTGTGTAGGAACTCTTTCATCTTCACCCCAGAATCCCCTGCTAGGTCTTCCATGCCAATCCATTTCCTGGTGTTGGCTGCATTTTCACCCAACGGGACGACGCACAAGCACACATGCGCAGACAGTGCTTGTTTAATCCCACTGCGAAAGCAACACAATCTCGCCTGTACACACAGACAGACACACACACTTGGCCCGCTGGGATGACAGTGAAGAAATGGCAAGCAGCTGCTGGGGGGTCCCTCTGCTCCTCGACAGCAAATGTAGCACCCCTGAGGCGTCCCCTCGCCCTATCTTAACACGTTATGCTTGCATGTTTACTTGTGCAGGATTGTGTTTGTCTGTTTCTTTAGCTACTAAATCTGAGCGTGAATATATGTGAAGTTACAGAACCTCAGGCCTGTGTACACCTTGGGGTAATCGAGCTGGTTTTTAAGCCTCAAGGCTGTGACCACATTTCGAGTGCCGTGTACATGCTCCGGTGTAAGGAAAGTAAGTTTCTGGACCAAACGTTATGTCTCATTCTCTAGAATTTGAAAATTACTTTTGTCACCACATTGAAAATGTATTGTATTTTTATGAATCTTATTATTAAAAATGTATAACTTAATCAAAACATCCTTAGTTTGCTGGTTCAAATCCAGCTTGAAGGACCAAATTGGTAAGTTTAAGCATGGGGTGCCCTGGGTGCCTACTAAGGAAAGGTGATGCCCTCACACCTGTTCTGTAAATAGCTCACCTGTGATGGATCGTTGTGATTTTCTTATCACGTCAAGTCACATTTATTCGTATAGCCCATAATCCCCAAAAGTCTCAGCGGACTGCAATTACAAGATCATCTGATCTGAAACCAGCATGCGTGCAAGGATAAACTCAAAAACATCAGCATGAAGAAAATAACAAACCTTGACAAGGGGCTACACAAGGGGTAAAATGTATTTTCACAGCCATAAGACGCACATGAAAGTCTCCGATTTTATTCAAAATGTGAGCCGGGCTCTATCGCCCAGTGTGCCTTTCGTGGCGGACGTTGTTGAGGACTGAGGTGTGGGATTCCCCGCAGAAGGTTAAATTGTCTGCGTTATCTGTAACATTTGAATTTTGGGCCTGTACATAAACCGACAGTGTGTGCTAATTGCACATATGTTTGAGTTGTTTTGATGACGCTCAAAATGGCCACGAAGTACATGTATGAAGACCATTTTAAACTGGCTGCGATCAACTACGCTGAGGAACACGGAACTCAAGCTGCTGCAAGAGAACTGAAGATTAATTAATCAATGGTTCGAAAAAAGAAAAGTGAGCTCCGACAAGTGAAAAGAATGCCGCTGAGTTACCATAAATGTGAGGCAAGCTGGCCCGATTTGGAAGAAAGACTAGCACTGGATCATCAAGCAAAGATCAAGTGGCAAACGTGATTTGACGGTCGGCATTCGACTTAAAGCAGCAACGCTAACGTAGGACATGAAAATTGAGGATTCCCAAGGAGGACCATCGTGGTGCTTTGTTGGTTTTTCATTTGGGCGAGGACTACCACAGCAACATCAGACAGATTTTAACGGAAAGCTGGCAATCTTTTGCTCCTACCGGAGCAAAGCAAACGCAGAAAAACACATCCAAACTCAGTTTTGCTTCTTTGTTTTTACAATTTTGTTTTATTCTGGTGTTGTATTTTGTGATAAATACTTACATCCCAACTCAGTTTTGCTCCCACTGCTTTTTTTTTTTTTTATACACACGCTTATGTGCCTGTCTGTGTGGTTGTAAGGCAGTTTCCCAATGAGCTGAGGTGCCATAAGAACTGAAAAATAAAGAAATAGAACCAGCTGCAGAGAGTGCATACTTTAACATGGTGCACCTTATGGGTCTGAAAGTACCTCTTCTAGGATGACCAGGCTGCAATAGATGTTGCATTTTCTAGGATCAAAGCACCTCTAGGAACCCCAAAAAAACAGCAACATAATAATAATAATAATAATTTCCTTTGTATTGTCATTCTTTGTTAGAACGAAATGTCGATACACCTGACCCATTGTAGCGAGCCGATGCAGCCGCAGCCAACAGAGGGTGCCGCCATTTTACCAATGTTATAAGTCTTAGGTATGACTCGGCCGAGGCGCGAACCAGCGACCTCCCAGTCTCAAAGCGGGCGCCCTACCATCTAGGCTACTGGACAATATTAAAAACAAAATAAAGTTATCAATATGGTTTACTTTCCAAGAACAACCCACCTTGAAAAAAACAGTACCGTATTTTCCGCACTATAAGGCGCACGTAAAAGCCTTTATTTTTTTCAAAAGCTGACAATGCACCTTATAATACAGTGCGCCTTATTTATGGATCAATATTAAGTCGCAAAGTCTTGCAACTAATGCAGCAACCGCCGAATAGATTTTCCCTCGAACGCGAAGTCGTCCGCGGTGTATGCTGGGATTTATTTACCGGCGTTTCATTGGCTAACCAATGTGTCACTCATCATTTGAATCTATCACTATTGGCTAAAGTTATTCGGAGGTCAAGGGGGCGGATCCTTTTTATCATTTACAGGCTCGCATAGGTTAAAGGGGCAAAACAAAGCCTGCAATTGGCCAAAAAAGATGTGTCAATCATCAGTTGAATCGATCACAATTGGCTAAAGTTATTCGGAGGTAAAGGGGGC
This sequence comes from Urocampus carinirostris, assembly GCF_059441175.1. Taxonomy (NCBI): domain Eukaryota; kingdom Metazoa; phylum Chordata; class Actinopteri; order Syngnathiformes; family Syngnathidae; genus Urocampus; species Urocampus carinirostris. Next base: position 34,354,866 of record NC_142356.1, on the reverse strand, counting down.
GGATCCTTTTTATCATTTACAGGCTGGCATAGGCTAAAGGGGCAAAACAAAGCCTGCAATTGGCCAAAAAAGATGAATGTGAAAAGCAAGTTGGGTTGACGGCATAGAGAAAACAGTATTTTACTATTCTGTACTGTATTTGTAAATATTTTACTCTCCTGGATTTACTACACTCACGGATATAAGAGGACCACGGTTGCACATTATTATTCAACACAACGACTTCGGTGAGCTACTCCGGCTATATATTTTCCCTGTATCTTGTTTCAGACTGAACTCGATGGAATGGAGTGTTTATTTTTAAATTCAACTCAATTCCAAGTGTTTATTGTCATATGCACAGTAAAGTTGCGAGCGAAAAAGAAAATAGAAACTAAGGAATGGCTGGCATTTCTTGAATTCCAAGACTTTAACCTTCCAAATGATATTTGGAACGATGCATTTGAGTGACATCGTACGGACACTGCATCCGCACGTGTCTACGACATGTATTTGCTTCTTTGCAAGCTTTCGGAATGTTAAGGGGGTAATAAGTTTGACTGAACTATCAGACTGTTTTGTCGACATTCCCATTGTAGCGCCTTAAAATCCGGTGCGTCTTATGTATGTCAAATATAGGACCAAAAACTATTTTTCCGGAGTGCGCCCTATAACCCGCTGCGCCTTATAGTGCAGAAAATACGGTAATTTGTTTTTGTTATGTACTGGGGGTAATTAGGACTGATTTAAAAAAATGATTCAGAGATTTTAGTGGTAGATATATGGCTTTTTCAAAGATTGTGTACTATATTTACATGTCAATGTGTTAAGCAAGAGAACAATTTACCAAGATATTGGAATAGACATTAAACTGACTGTGTGAGACCATTAGATGCCACTGTATAGCAATAAAACACAAACTACACAGTCTCAAAGTAACCAAAATACACAATTTTATTTTTTATTTTGCACAGCCTTTTTTGGGTACCCATAACAGCAAATAAATAAATTTTATTCTTCTGCAAAACTAGACCAAAAGTACATGTTCTTATTTCAAGTATTGTTTTTTTGTTATACCACATTATATTGTGTACATGTTTTTTTATATTTTTTTATCTTGCAATATTTATTTTGCTATTTCAAAATATTTACAAAATGTCAAAATAAATAATAAATAGGCATAGAAATAAATAATGGAATTGATATATAAACCAAGTGGAAAAAAATACAATTAAAACTGATTAAGTTATTTAAAATTAGCAAAATTATATACCAATGGACAAAACAATTGTTCTGGGTTAAAATCTTATTTTTACTTTTTTTTTTAACAGTGTTTAAAAAAAAAGAAACAGACAAACATGTTAATAATGCATAAATAAAAACAATTAATCCGATTAAATCAGGAATCAATAATAAATAATAAATAAGACACTCAAATTAAATTAGTTAATATTATTATTATTATTAATACTATTATCATTATTTTTACATCTATATTTTCAAATTATTTGCATTTTCCAGGGACTACATCTTCATTCACATAGACTTAGTGTTAGAAATTGTGACTCCATTTCAACTCCAACATTTGCAAATATTTATTATTTTGAGTAAGATTATTACTACAAACAAAACAACCTCATTTTGGGGGTATTTCTAAACTAGATGACCCAGCCTAATTAGTATGAAATTAAACAATTGGTGGTGTTTTATAAAGAAAAGTACTCGTTTATGAGGAACTATCTTACACAACAAACATACAATCAGTCGTTGCATACAAAGTTTCACTATGTTTGTTTTTACTTGTTATCGGTGACAATAAAAACATTTAGATTAAATCTAATTCCATTTGTGTGGGTTTTTTTTCCAGCAAATCAGCACAGGACGTTACATTTAATATTGGGTTGGTGTAGAATATTTAAAATATAATACCTAAAATGAGCGAAATCAGCTACCAGCAGGCCTCTAACACTGAACAATGACCTATAAAATAAATGTACTATATAAATGTATTTACTAAATGTAATTCGCATTTTAGTGAGTAGTATACAGATATGTTTCGACAGACAATTCTGAATTTTAGAAGTTGTTTTTTTTTTTAAATACAGAGATAAAACAAATAGATAAGGGATATCCTCTAAAATTGTTTCGGTCAAAAATGGGACCAACACAATACTTGACCCATTTTTGGGGTCAATTTAAACTAAAAAAAAACACAATTCAGACTATTTAGGATAAAATGAACATATTAGGGTAGTGTTATTTTAAATACTCATCTCATTAGCCATACCGCTTATCCTCATTAGGGTCGCAGGGGGGCTGGAGCCCATCCCAGCCATCTACGGGCAGTGGGCAGGGGACACCCTGAACTGGTTGCCAGCCAATCGCAGGGCACACAGGGACAGACAACTCATTCGCTCATTCACACCTAGGGACAATTTGGACCGGCCAATTCACCTGAAATGCATGTTTTTGGAACGTGGGAGGAAACCGGCGTCCCCGGAGGAAACCAACGCAAGCACGGGGAGAACATAAAAACTCCGCACAGCAAGTCTGGAGCTGGATTTGAACCCACGACAGGTTCCCATGACATGAACTGTGCCGCACAAGCGCTAACCACTGCGCCGCCGTGCTGCCCTGTTTATTTTAAATACTCTTTGTTCCCAAATTATTTTGCACACAAAAAAAAAAAAAAAAAAAAAAAAAAAACCTAAAATTAACAATCATTTCTGCAAAACACCATAGGACGTTGCCTAAAGTTAACCAAAATGTTTGGTCTACACACCATTCTTAAAATATAATTCTTAAAATGAGTTGAATTAGCTACCACCAGACCCATAGAGTTATACAATGGATTATACTTAGTAAAATGCAAATACATAGTGATGTTTTTATGCTTTTTAGTCAGTATGATACAGATCATACCACATGTACTCATGCATTTTAAAAGGTTCTTCTTACAGTTATCTTTATTTTAAAAAATGTACACCTTAAAAACACTAGGGTCAAAAATGGTTCTAACCCAATGCTTGACACAGTTTAACCCATTTTTGTTTATTGTTTTTTACACAGAACCCCCCTCAAAAATGACCAATAAGTATAAAATACACCTTTTATTTCATCGAAATACTCTTTATTTCCCGCAGCAATCTCATGGAAAAAAATGGTTGAGCATTGCATTTTTTGTGAGGTTCGTTTCTTCAAAACAACCTAGGATGTTGGGTCAAATCCACTCAAATATTGGGTAGTTGTTGAATCCTCAAAACAAAATACAATTACCAAAACGTGTAAAATTACCTACCAACAGACCAAAATCCATTAAAATGTCTACTATGTAAATATGTACTAATTCTATTATGCATTTTATTTATTTTTCTACAGTTATTGCTCCTTATGTAATAATAAATGGTTAAAACTTTTAATACGGTTATTGAAAATTGTATTTCTTATCCACTGCACCCCCCTCAATACCCATGGTACGCCTACGTTAACTTACATTGCCTTTTGGGCAAGGCAGCTCTGATAGTTGTATTTAAGTCTTTTTAAAATGTGCTTGAACGCCTGTGCGCGTATTGGAACAAAATCGATAGAGCTGTGTGCACATCACTCAGTGTGATACTAACAACGGGCGCCTGAGCGTGTTCATTAGCAGTCTTAGCAAGCAGGGTAACGCCTGAGACGACCGCTATTATTTTAATGCCTCGCACGCTCTCACACAAGCACAATGCTGCCAATTCATTACGCGCATGTTTAGAACCTGAAAATATATCGGTTAGAAGCCAATTAATTTTTTACCGCGCCAACAGCTCTAACAAGCGAGAGTAAAATTAAACATTGACAAATAGGGACATCTCTGAAAACAGCCCGGGGCTCAGACTCGACTGATGCAAACACTTAATGCCATTCATGCAAGTGTGAGCTGAAAGGCCATACCGGTCAAGAGAGACAAACATTGATGCTGAAAAGAAGTGAGGAAAACAAGTTCATGGCGCAGGAATATTGGACCATACCGTCTGGCCCTATTTATCAATGGACGAACTGTCCTGGCTATTGACACGCATGATCCCGACGCCCTGTTATTGATGTGGAGCAGGCTGTCTCATCCATGAACAACTTCACAAGGATAAAATACACAGCAGGATGGAGTCAAATTCATAACCTCGTCCATACTGAAACTTAATGTAAAGAGAAACACATTTTTATTTAAACAGGTCAATAACAGCTCTACGGAAGGGAAAATAATACCGAATGTTCACGACCATAGGGCACACGGTAGCTGATTCTATTTTTGTATTCAACACATAGGTAGGGCCCACAGCCCCATAGGGCATGCCTGCCCTCTGCTGTGGCCGCCCTCCGACAAAACAGACAAATATACAAGTTTGCGTATAGACGCCTCCCGACTTACGTACATTCTACTTACAGATTCCGGCAGATACGATCATTTTTTTCGGAATGTCGAAAAATATCAGGAAATTGCTGTAAGTTAGATTTTGTATTGTGTGCACCCTTTTCCCGACTAGAGGACAGTACTGTGGCGCTTCTTTCCGCCAAGTGGCGCTGTGAGAGTGCACCCAGCATCCACACCAAAGAAGGAATCCAGCTTCTATTTCCGGTTCCGTGTGTAATCATAACAACGTGTACTGTATCACTAGCGTACTAAGAACTTTGACGTTTTTATTTTTTATTATCTTGTGCAGACATTTAATATGGTTGGTGTAGAGTGTAAGAAAGACGCAAGCCATTTCTTTTGAAACTAAATTGGATTGAGAAAGATTGATGCGTTTGAGAAGATGGTCACAACCCTTTTTTTTTGGGTCACTTTTTACCACAGACCACTTGAAGCGCAAGTAAAAAAGTAAGTAAAACTTCACTTTATTTATCATTGTAGAGCATATTATTTTATTAAATGATTATTTTTTTTAGTACAAAACAATACAGGTTACGTATACAAGCCTTAAACATACATACTATAAACCATAAACATACAAACTATAACATTTAAGCAACTTAAGAACAAATTCAATTTAAGAACGATCGTCCTCAACTCGTTCGTAGGTCAGGCAGTGTCTGTATCAAAAAATATAGTGGGAGCATATCTGAGTTGGGTTGTGGTTTATATTAAAAGTATTGATTACAAAGTAAAACACACGGATTAAAACTTGTCTGAGTTTGTTTTTTAGCTCCCTCCACTTCCGAACCATCGATTTAATAATCTTCATTTCTTGTCATGGTCGCCGTGGCGACCGGTCTGCCCCGCCCCCTGGGCACCAGCTAAAGCAGATCAGCTAATTGCGTGGCTGCTATTTAAGGTTGGGCTGTGGGTATTGCAGGTGTTGGCTCATTATACCTTTTCTGTTCTGTTATGCCTTGTCCTGTTTAGTTTAAGTCGGAGGAAACCTGTACCTGACCATTCTGAGTTTAAGAATGTTTTTGTTCTGTTTTGTCCCGGAGTTTTTGGACAACTTTTATTTTGGTAAATAAAAGCTTTGATCGTACGCAATTGAGTTCTCCCTTCCTGCCTCCTGCCTCCGTTCTGGTCCGGTCACCCCTTCCACCTCGTGACAGAATGAGCCAACCAGAAAAGAACTCAGCGAACGATCCCAGCGCGATTTGGGGAGAGTTGGAGGACGCCGTTTGGCAAGCACCCATTGAGGTAACCTTCCCTGCCCGTTCGAACCACGGCCCCGCCCGTCGTGGCCAATGCTGTGCCTCGAATAGGGTCCCGGGAGGATTTGATGCCTGCCAGTCCGACTCCGCTGCCTGCCAGTCCGACTCCGACTCCGCTGCCTGCCAGGCCGACCCCGACTCTGCTGCCTGCCAGTCCGACTCCGCCTGTCCTGTCTTCGCCTGTCCTGTTCGACTCCCCTGCCTGTCCTGTTCGACTCTCCGGCCTGCCTGTTCGACTCCCCTGCCTGGCCTGTTAACTCCCCTGCCTGGCCTGTTCGACTCCCCTGCCTGGCCTGTTCGACTCCCCTGCCTGGCCTGTTCGACTCCCCTGCCTGGCCTGTTTGACTCTCCGGCCTGCCTGTTCGACTTCCCGGCCTGCCTGTTCGACTCTCCGGCCTGCCTGTTCGACTCTCCGGCCTGCCTGTTTGACTCTCCAGGCTGCCTGTTCGACTACCCTGCCTGCCAGTCCTGATTCCGCCTGTCCTGTCTTGCCTGTTCTGATTCTGCCTGTTCTGATTCCGCCTGTCCTGTCTTGCCGGTTCTGATTCTGCCTGTTCTGATTCCGCCTGTCCTGTCTGATTCTGCCTGTCCTGTCTTGCCGGTTCTGATTCTGCCTGTCCTGTCTGATTCTGCCTGTCCTGTTTGCCGGTTCTGATTCGACTCTCCTGTTTGCCTGTTCTGATTCGACTCTCCTGTTTGCCTGTTCTGATTCGACTCTCCTGTTTTTGCCGGTTCTGATTCTGCCTGTCCTGTCTTGCCGGTTCTGATTCGACTCTCCTGATTCTGCCTGTCCTGAGTCCGACTCTCCTGATTCTGCCTGTCCTGAGTTCGACTCTTCTGATTTTGCCTGTCCTGAGTCCGACTCTTCTGATTCTGCCTTTCCTGATTCTGCCTTTCCTAATTTTGCCTGTCCTGTCCTGATTCTGCCTCTCCAGATTTTCCTGTTTTGATTCCGACTCTTCTGATTCTGCCTCTCCTGATTTTGCCTGTCCTGATTCCGACTCCGCTGCCGATCGCCTGTCTGACCCCCCCTGCCGAGCGTCGAACCATTCCGGGGGTAGTAATTTGTTCTTTTGGGGACCTCAGGAGCTGTCCCTTAAAGGTGGGGCTCTGTCATGGTCGCCGTGGCGACCGGTCTGCCCCGCCCCCTGGGCACCAGCTGAAGCAGATCAGCTAATTGCGTGGCTGCTATTTAAGGTTGGGCTGTGGGTATTGCGGGTGTTGGCTCATTATACCTTTTCTGTTCTGTTATGCCTTGTCCTGTTTAGTTTAAGTCAGAGGATACCTGTACCTGACCATTCTGAGTTTAAGAATGTTTTTGTTCTGTTTTGTCCCGGAGTTTTTGGACAACTTTTATTTGGGTAAATAAAAGCTTTGATCGTACGCAATTGAGTTCTCCCTTCCTGCCTCCTGCCTCAGTTCTGGTCCGGTCACCCCTTCCACATCGTGACATTTCTCTCACGGCTGCTTGGTCCCCCATGTTCTCCCGCGTAGCATAGAACACGACTCGGTGGACAAAAGCATGGAAAGTATTCAATGGAAGGAAAATGAGGTTTTGGAATTGCTTGCTTGCTTGCAGTTGTCCATTAAAGGCTGATGATGACATCCACTTTGTTGGCGACAATAAAGTCCTATCCTGAACTCACATGTCCTATTGCAGGAAGCACATGTAAAGGTTGCGGTATTGGTGTCAGGAGCTGCGGGTATGTTCCAAGATTTGTGGATTTTTTTTTTCTTTTTTGGGGGGGGGCAACTCTGTTCATCCTTTGGTAGCAAAATCTATTTCAGATTGCTACACAAAATTCTCTCCTTTGTTTCTGTTTTTACTTAGTGAAAGTGCCACCATGTCATGATGGTCTTTCGTCTAGTTTTAACATTTGGCAACTTTCACTATAATTAAAAGAAAGAAAAGAGGGTGCTAAGGGTGCTATTTTTGTCTTTACAAATCTTACAAACATCTTAATTTGTGGCTGTTTAAGCAGTATTTTATTTTTCACAAACACCTTACTTTGGACAAACCTCAGTGACACGTAATGCAACAGTTGGTTAAAAGAAAAAGTAGCACTTGATGAGTTGATACCTTTTTCTTTTAAAAGAAAAACAATTTACGAGACAAATATGACAAAAATAATAAGCATTTGATGGGCAATGGAGAGAGGTGTCAAACTTTTTTTCATATTCGAGGGCCACATCTGCGTAATGGCTGTCCTCAAAGGGCCTGATATAACCTGTACGTGTAACTAATTGTACTTCCTTCATTGTGTACCTGAATTGGCTACTATTGTGGAACGGTTAAGCTGGCTTCACTCGTTGAGTTAGCTGCATTTCGAATTGAGGCCACCCACATCTGATGCTGCAGTAGCCATGAGCGAAGGACATTCTCAAGTCCAGCATTGTAGACCATAGAGATGAGGGCCCAGAGTCTGTTTTGAGTCTTGTTTCACTGTTTTAAGTCAGATCTTCAGCTGTCCCCTGCGGTGTTTCTTCCAGCTGCAGTGGTGGTGGATCAATGGCTTTTCAGATGAAATTGTTAGGTTGTCGACGAAAGCAATGGACACACCTATGTAGTTGCCGCATGAGGATGGTTTGGGAGACTAAATGTCTTGAAGAGCATGAGGACCATAGTGTTATATATGAAATGCCAGCAAACCCAAAGGTTGCGGCGTAGACACTGATGATTGATCACCACAAACATGCAGTGTTTAGAGACCTGTACAGACTCCATTTCACAACCTTACAGGTGGATGGTGCGGACGAGAGCTTGATAGATTCTGATCTTCGTTCTCAATGCGATTCCATGCCAAGACCATAGGCTGGAAGTAATTCTGCAATCCAGACCTCTATTTATTTGGTGTTAATCTTCATGTCAACTGTAGCGGCAGTGGATTCCGTTGTGTTAACGGCCCGTTGGTTTCGGTCGAAGTTGTCGCCAAGAACGGCAATGTCATCAGCATAGCCAAGGTCCGTGAGTTATAAATTGGTTCCCATGGTCACGCCAGGAACATTTGTAAGTGCCTTGGAAGTTATCCAGTCAATGGCATAATTGAACACCGTCTGTGAGGGAACAAAGCTTTTTCGAACTGCAGAGTGGATGTCCAAGAAAGGAGATACCTGACCATGGGCGCTAACCTTAGTGCGGTAGACAGATAATGGACTTTAATAAGATTCAGCAGTTTTGGTGGAATGCCATCTGCATGCATGATCTGCCAAAGTACTTCGCGTTCAACGGAATAGAAGGCCGCTGCAAAGTTGTTGACTAAAGGTTCTCAGATACCAGGTGAAGAAGGAAGATTTGGTCAGTGTACCAACGAACAGGTCGGAAGCCACTTTGATTTGGTCTTGTGCGCGTGACTTGATGTTGAAACCGCTTCAGCAGAACAGTAACGAACACATTTGAAGCAATGTCAATAAGGTTTCTACCTCAAATGTTGGAGCATCGTGTACCGCCCTTCTTGAAGAAGGGGAGCATGATGGCATCGCTTCAGTTCTTAGGAGGGATTTCAGACGCCCACACCAAGATGATGATTAGATGTAGAGTAGATGTGAGTGAGTCAGAACCGGCTTTGAAAATTTCAGGATAGAGTCCTCACCAGCTGCTTTGCTTTTTAGCTTTTTTACTATGTCCATAACTTTTTCCAAAGTAGTAGCGGTTTTGTCGCTGTCATAGACATCATGGGGATTTTAGTGGATCTGGTCTGGATGAGCCGGCTGCAATGTGTGCTTAAGCAAGGTAGCAAAGTGCTCACTCCAGCCCTAGAGGCGATCAGCAAGGTTAGTAATAGGTTCCCCTTGCTGTTATTTGAATTGTATGTAACATAAATTTAACTACTCCTTCATGTAAAATAAATCTGAATTAATTAACTATTCAAGTCAAAAACAGTACAGTTTTAATGAAAAAAATGTCACCAAACATAAATGATGTCACACATTAGATTTATATAATCGTCTTGCATATCTTAGGGATACTTTATTTCTCAATTCCACTCATTGGCAGATTTGTTAAGTCTCCCGATTTGGTCGGGAGACTACCGCTTTGGCTATTCTCCCGCCTATCGATCTGAGAGCAACATCTACCGATTTTTTATGTCACCGAAAAGATATGTGAACAAAGTTTTGCCGATTAAAATGTAGCCGAATTATCCATAGTCTTTATCATCGTCTTTTTCGCCGTTCTGCATCGGAATAAGCTTTGATCGAGACTCGGCAATCATAATTCCGAACTCCACGTGATCTCATTCCTTCGAGAGCAGCAGACGAATAAGCATGCCGGAGTCTACTGGCAATAGCGCAACACCACCTACGAAAAAAGGAGATATGACTGTAAATATCAATCTGGTTGGAAAACTGAATACTCTTGGATAAGAACAAGCGATAGAGGAGTTGGATACGCTTTTTGTTCTGTTTGCTGTGTGCATATTTCAGTAAGTCACGGTGGAAAAAGCGATGTCGCAAAGCATGATAAAACTTCACAACACGTCGAGTTAACAAACGCTCTCACATCAAGCAAGAAAATAAATTCATTCCTTACGAACACTAAAGATGATTCTGCTACAGAGGTTATCACAGCTGAAGCTCTGTGGGCCAAAAATAACAATAAAGTAGATTGAAAAACGAATTTTATGGTTGTCTTTTCAAATAATAGTCACTTCAATGGTTGACATTGTCTTAATTTGACATAATGCACCACATATGTCGCGTTGAAGGTCGCGCATCGTGTCATTCATCGCGTCGGAAAAAAAAAAATCCGATTTTCCATTTCTGAAACTTAACATGTATGCATTGGCCATGATATAGAAACACTGCTGTGTAGTGTAGTCAACAGATATTGTGTGAAATGAAATTGTTGGTCATGTAATGTGTCAGTGTGACCCTGTGTTCCTACTCCAGTGTAATGTGGCACACTTTCTTTATTCGCAAACGTGTTGGGTCATTGTTGGACTTAGATAAAACCATTTACTCGGTTTACTCTGGTCTCCCAGCGCCAACCCTAGCTGGGTTTCTGCCACTGGGTCCCAGCAGGTGCTGCAATTGCAAAGATCAGCCGGAAGGGCACAGCACATATCCAAAGTTGCCACTTTGGTCTCATGTGGGCACCTAGTGGGAAGCTGGCTGCAGGGCAGACCCGAAAGAGGAGTAGCTGGCGGGGAAGGGCCCCAAAATGGCCGACTAGCACCTGCTGCATTCTATGTGCACAGTGCACTTGTTCTTAACTAGGAATTAGAATTTAGCACCACAATTTTACAATCTGAATGATGCCAGGGCAGCCAAAAACACTCCCACTTGGTACTTGGTGGTGTCAAACATACGGCACGCAGAACAGCCAACATATTTAATCCGCCTCGAGAGACAATGCTGGGAGCAGCACAAGAGAAAAATGAGCTGCATCATGTCAATCCATGAATTGCAGCTTTAAATGTATAAACTGGATGTCACCAAAACTAAGTGCCAATCACAAATTAAACCACCCACTGTAGCTGTATCTGCTGACTACTGTTCATCAACTAGAGAACATTTGAAGCAGCAAAGTTTCCAAATTCAGGTAAGCATTTTCATTGAAAAAAGCAGAAAAAGACATGCAAAATGCTAAATGATTTGCACCTAAATTTTAGTTTGTTGGGGATATGTTTGTGTCTCTTTAGTTTTCATGGGTTTCCTAAATTAAGTAAATAGTGTTGGAAATTAAATTCACTTTTTGTTTTGCTTTTTTTTATATGTACGGTTGATACACATTAAAAGGGATTAAATCTTAGAGAAGGGAAAAAAAACGAAAAAAAAACTCTATTCTTATATAATCCAATCTTACACTCCTGAATCATAGTTTTTTCATGATCCTCCAAAAGATTCCCAACCCTACAGCTAAGTCAGATTGTGTATGGCATTAACATATGAGTCCCACACAAGAGTGCTTTTTCTACCATGTGGCCCCTGAGCTAATATAAGTCTTAAATATTTTTATTATAAATGGGGTGTGTATTTTGAGATGTTCTTAAGAAGCTCAAATGAAATATTTTATGTTATAACAAGTTCAAAGAGCCTTTACATTATTATTTTTTCCCGCGGTTCCAACCGTGCAGCGCATTAGGCTGAGGGATAGGAAGGAGAAAGAGAGGGGAGGAGAGTGATTTTATGCGCATGCTTGAGGTGTTGCTTTTTTCTAGGGTAAAAAATATTAAAAGTATAAAAGGACTGTTTCAAATACAGCCCAAATCCCAACAAAACCCCCAAAAAGATGAAAAACAAGAATTTGTTCAAGCGTGTCGAAGAGAAACATTTACGTTCATGCACCATACAGGCAGCTTAACAAAGGCTGCAATAATGATTTCAGCCAGAAGATAGCGTCAGCAAACACAATATATGGAAGTTACGGACACCACCTTTCCACTTGAATTTTTTGTTTTCTTTGTAAATGGATGAATTGTTTTTGTTATATATACATCAGATTCAATCACAGCCAATTGTATACGCTTATTTGAAGCATTTTTAATATTTTTCAAGCACCAATATGGTAAATGAGAAAAAATAGTTTTAATAAACAAAACTACGCTGAGTTGTGTGCAGTTGTACTCATTTGGTTATTGATGATGCGTTATATTACCACATATGATAGGGAAATGTCCACCAAAAAAATTTAATTTAGAAAATATTGTAGGAAAAATACATGTCAATCTCCAAAAATATCAACTTACATATAGTTTTGTTCGATAAAACTATGTTTTTCTTACTTAACATTTTCCTTTTTATGGTAAAATAATTAAGCTTCATATAAGTAACTAAGTATTATATTCCAATTATAATACAGATAAAAAAATCATTATTAAACTAAGACGATTCCAAGAAAATCACAATTTACTTCATTACAATGAGATAAAAGCTACTCGGATTGCTTGGAAGCAATAAACTGTGGATGGTATCATAAAAAAAATAATAAAAAATAAAATGTCATAGACCAGGAACGGAGACGGGACACAATAGCGTTCGTGTGACTCAGTTTTTATTAATAGAATAGAATATACCTTTATTGTCATTGTTACAAAATGGGTTAACATATTGTGACAACGAAATTGGGCATGACACTCCAGTTTTACACATTCACAGTGAGGTATGAGCCAAGAAGATAAAGGAACAGAGAAGATAAGGTTATAAAACAAGGGGGATAAGGCTATAGTTATCATTGACATGGTATTTACACAAGAAATGTCGGCATGTGGGATGTTACATACAGTGTTGTCGTGATACCGTTGGTATCGTAAGGGTTGTGCAATATTGCATTTGGTGCAAAGTCATCATAGTGCAAAAAATAGTCAGCATATGCATTGGTGCAAACATAGACAACATAGTGCAGAAAAAAGGAAATGGTCAGACATTGTGCAAGGTGAGCAGTAAACGTAGTGCAGTCGACATGTGCAAGAACATAGACATTAGTACCATTATATTCGTATGAGGTAGTGTTGGCACAAGTTTTCAGGTTTTTTGTGCTGTGTCTGTTTTGAGCAGTGAACAAACATAGTGCAGACAGCATGTACGTGAGTACCATTTTACATTCGTGTGAGGTAGTTTTTTGCAACAGTTTTCAGTTTTTTTGTGCGGTGTCTGTTTAGGGTGGTAATGGCTGTGGGGAAGAAGCTGTCTCTGAGTCTGTTTGTTTTTGCTTTGTGTGACCTGTAGCGCTTGCCGGAAGGCAGCAGGTCGAAGAGGTGGTGGCCGGGGTGAGAAAAGTCCATGATGATGTTTTCTGCTCTGCTGAGGTAGCGAGAGCAGGCAATGTCCTCCAGACTGGGCAGAGAGCAGCCGACGATTCTCTGGGCTGTTTTGATGATCCTCTGGAGCTTTTTCCTGTCTGCTGCTGTGCACCCAGCATACCACACCGTGATGCAGTATGTTAGGATGCTCTCCACTGTGGCTTTGTAGAAGGACACCTGCAGCTGCTGTTTTAGGTTATTTTTCCTGAGCAATCTCAGGAAGTGCAGTCGCTGCTGGGCCTTCCCTACCACCGCTCTGGTGTTTGCAGACCAGGAGAGGTCGTCGGATATGTGCACACCCAGAAATTTGAAAGAGTGGACTCTCTCTACACAGTCTCCTTTTATGGTGAGTGGTGCTGGATTCCTGCCATTCCTTCTGAAATCCAGAATCAGTTCTTTTGTTTTTGTGGTGTTCAATATGAGGTGGTTTTCCGAACACCACGTTGAAAGTGACTCCACCTCATCCCTGTATGCCGCCTCGTCCCCTTCAGAGATGAGGCCGATCAAGGTGGTATCGTCAGCGAACTTAATTATAGTATTTGTGGGGTGGGTCGGTGAGCAGTCGGAGCTGTAGAGGGTGAAAAGCAGGGGGCTCAGTGCACAACCTTGGGGGGAGCCAGTGTTCAGTGTTAGGGTGGGAGAGACGTGGGTACCGAGTTTCACCGACTGTGGGCGGTTGGAGAGGAAGTCCATTATCCAGTGGCAGATGGAGGGAGAGAGTCCTAGGTGTGCAAGTTTCTCCACCAGGATCTCCGGGATAATGGTGTTGAAGGCTGAGCTGAAGTCCAGAAAGAGCATTCTGACGTAGCTCCCCCGGTGGTCCAGGTGTTTCAGCACGGTGTGAAGTGCTGTGTTTATGGCGTCGTCAGTGGAGCGGTTTGCCCTGTAGGCAAACTGGTGGGGGTCCAGTGTGAGTGGCAGGGAGTTTTTGATGTGCCGGGACACTAACCTCTCGAAGCACTTCATGACCACAGGCGAAAAGAGAACAGTGCCTGCATCCAGGATCCGATGATCGTCGGTTACGGGTAGCAGATAGCAGGAACGCGGAAGTGGCACTTCCATGTCGAGCGAGGGTAGTCATTGGCAATGAGAAAAACAGGTCGATGGCCGGGACGGAGGAGCAAAAACAGAAACAGGTCCAAAAAAGAGGTCGGCAACAGGTAACAGGCAGGAAACAGGGAAGGACAATGTCGGAGAGTACAAAACCTTGCCTAGCTGAGAGCATAGGTTTGCAGACGGTCTGACGGGTTCCTTTCGGAAGACGGGAGTTTAAAAAGAGTCCAACAGCCAATCAGGTCCCGTGGCTGTTGGGGCCAACGGGGCAGCCGCAGGTGCCCCGTTCAGTAATCATCACATAAAAGAAATAGCCACACGTGTCAGGTAAGCTTCACCTGTGTGTAGGGGTGGGTGTATCCATCCAGATATCGATATTCAAGCACTTAAATCAGATCAATATTATTGTCCTGGAATCAAAACTTTACTCGTCCACCAATTAACTCAAGGCGCCGCTTTTCCATGTACTGTAAATAGCGCAGCCCTTTGCTCTCTCACTAAGCGCCCTCGGCCATTCCCTAATCGTATGCCCAAGGATGTGACTGACAGGCACACCTTTTGGACCTCTCTCTACCTGACCTGCTGCTGCATTCTGCCTGCCAGGTGGAATAGGGCACTAAATCTATGCATTATTTCCGAAAACTAAAAATGGCAGAAGAAAACAAGATAAGCAGTATGGTGCAGACTTTAACAACAGAAAAGGACAATTGCAGGTGTAATTTGTGCGGTTTGACAGATACTTCATTGTATTTACTTGGATCGGGTCAATACAAAAATTCTAACTATCATCCACCAGTAGTAGAAATTTGTGATAGAGTAAATCTGAAAGTAGTGATCCATTGAGTGCTAGTCAAATATTAATATGCACTGAAATAACAGAAAGGTCCAACAGGGCAAAACTAAGAATTTTAAAACTGACCTGAGCTGAATCAGTTTGGTACAAAAGGAAGAAAAAAAAACTACTCTGATTGCTCGGCAAGCTTAAAACTGTGGATGGCTGCCAAAGATGGGTTCCTTTTGGTTACTACCGTTAAGGGCCTATCCTTTGTCCATTCAAATATACAAGAATGTGTTGGGGAAATACAAACAAAATAAAAAAAAACCTGTCCTGATGGCCACCTCAGAAATCGATTCCTACACGCCCTTGCTATTGGATATTTAAATGACAAATTGGCATTTTTTAGATCAACCTGCTCTATCTTTACTGACTGTTGCTAGCTTTTTGAGGATGGACAGATGCTCATGTCAAACATGTATCATTGGAATCTCATTGCGGCACTTGAAATAACAGAAAGCAATTCCCTTAAGAATGTTGGAGGATTTTGATCCATCACACGGTGCCTTGATGTGTGAGTATTCATGCGTAAGTCTCCTCTAGGATCTCATACAAGCTGTGTTAATCATCCTCCCTGCCACTCACTGTCAAAGTTTTAGTGTCCCACTGTTGAAAGCTAAAAAATCTGTAATTGATGTCGAAACAGAATAGGATGTTCCTGCCACAGCTCGGTGATCCAGAAGTCTGAAGCCGGACATTAAAAGTTGAGATGTCATTACTTAGCTAATCCTTGCGGAAATATGTTTCATGGCTTAAAATCAATATTCGGGAGACAAGAGTATTAGCGGTCAGCAAACACATTAGTGACGGGAAGGTACGCTAGATTTAAGGCAGACAATGAATAAATAAGGCCTACTTCGAATTTTGAATCAAAAAAGCGTTAATTCGATATGATGCTCACTTTTCTGTTTATCGAAGAAAAAAGGAATAAAACCCAATCTTGAACATGAGATTTCATAATGAGAATGAGTGAGGGTTCATCCAATCATTTTCATGAAAGGCTTTGATCTGTTGCTTTAATTACCATAGCTGGAGAGCAAACACATCAGAGTGAATATTTTGTGATTCTGTTTTTTGAATCAATCAAGACTGCATCATCTAATGAAACCTAATGAAATGACTAATGCTAAAATTGCACATAGATACCGTAGACATGTTTTTGTGTGCTGGGTAGTTTCGTGCTTGGCATTGCTAAATGTTAATAAAGGTTATCCATGTTCCATCAAATTCCAGATAAGTACCAAGATCCTGGCCTTTTAAAGCGTGACTCCTGCTTTCAGCCACTCAATTCATTAAGGATACAATTCATTCATTCATTCATTTATTCATTTTCAAAATGGTTTATCCTTACTAGGTTCTTGTGGGCGCTGGAGCCGACCCCAACTGTCAATGGACAGGGGACACCCTGGACTCGATTATAGCCAATCACAGGGCACACCGAGACAGATGATCATTCACCAACACGTTTATTCCTAGGGACCATTTCAAAGCTTCAATAAACCTGCTATGAATGGTTTCTAAATGTGGGAAGAAAGTGAAGTGCCTTGAGAAAACCCACTCAGGAACAGGGAAAACATGTGAACCCCACACAGCGAGGCCAGTGGCTGGAATTAAATTCAGGATCTTTGAACTGTGAAGCAGACATGTTAACCAGTCAAACACCGTTCTGCCTTAGATACTTCAGACCAGACTAATTTACAGTTTCTTGAGGTGGAGTGGTGGAAAGTTGTGCTTGTCCCATGGGCAACGTGCTGTTGGGTTATGGGCTCCACAAAGGGTGGGCAATAAACAATTGAGAATGACAAATCTCGTCACCTTAAAGTTCAAACTCAAAACACGATGGGCAACAGCAGCACGTTCTGTATGACTTGTTTGGATCTGATTATGAAATTGAAGTAAGTCAATTGTTTACCAATCAAAGCAGAGAACCTTTGAAATGTGTCAGACTCTACTGACCTTGATAACAAAGGCTTTTTGCACAAAGTTATTAACAATTATTGGATCTAATTTTATGAAATGTAGACGGGGCTATAATAAAAAAAGAATATGAATATGATTACGGATAGTGCTTATAGGTTATATTTAAAGATTGTTTTTCACAAGTACTACCCAAAATGTTGTCAAATGCTTTAAAATAAAACAAGTGATATTGATAGAGTGATAAGTTTGCTTGTTTATTTCAATTGTTAGTTTCATAATGGAATTGTGCAGCTCCTTTTTTTTGTATGTTACCTGGTTATATTGTCATGATTACTCAGTGCCCTCACCTGTGCCCGCTCGTTTAGCACCAGCTGCTGCTCGTTGCCTGATTGATTCCCCTCCTATTTAAACTCAGGACTCCAGTCACTCCTTGTCAGTCCGTCAGCAAACCTCCGCATACGCAAGGCAAGTACTTTGACTCTGGCTCCCGTCTGTCCCGTCCTCATCCGTATCCTGCTCGTCTGTCCCTGATTTTCCGTTCGTCTCCGGCTCCTGACTTTGCCCTTCCTTCGACAATGCTTTGATCTCCCGCTCCGGCTTGTGACCCGTTTTTCCCCACCGACCACACTCCGATCTCCTGCTCCGGCTACTTGCAAGGCAAGTACTTTTGATCCTGATCTGTTTCCTGTATCAATCTCCCACCCAAGCTCCGTTCACCTGTCCCGGCTACCTGTATCCTGCCCGATTCTGTATTTTGTATCGATCCCCGATCCAAGCTCTGTTCTCCTGTCCCGGCAACCCATATCCTGCCTGATTCCATTTCCTGTATCGATCCCCGATCCAAGCTCAGTTCCACTGTCCCGGCTACCCGTATCCTGCCTGATTCCGTTTCCTGTATCGATCCCCAATCCAAGCTCCGTTTTCCTGTCCCGGCTACCCGTATCCTGCCTGTTTTCGTTTCCTGCATCGATCCCCGATCCCTGGCTTCCCATTCTTCCCCGCTATCCGATTTGCTCCGATCTCCGATCACGCTCCGTCTCCCATCCCGGTTGCCCGACCTGTTTTCGATCTCTGACCATGCTTCGTTCTTCCGTCCCGGCTGCGCGACTTGTTCCGATCTCCGACCACGCTTCGTTTGCGAGGGCTTCAGCTCCTCCTGCCCAGCAAGCACCGGATCGCTGTCTTTTTCCTCTCGTCCTGACTTCCCCGATCCCCTGATAAAGCATTGTGTGAAACGTCACGCATTTGGGTCCCCTGCTGGCAGTGACACCCTTAGCAGAAGAAAACGGTGGATCCACCTTCTAAAATCAATGAGAAAGGAAATTAAATTGGAGAATAAAATCGATATTTTTGAAAAGCAATTGACCCATCACCAATCTCCCAAAGTTGAGGAAATCGTCTGGCTGATTTAGATGAGAAAAAAAATTAGGGAGGTACCATCTAATGTTCCACATTGTCAAACTGATTCATTCAGACCTGTTTCAACAAAGCCTGAATTCTTCAGTTTGAATTGAAGAATATATTTTAGTTTGAGAAAGTTACACATTTATTGTTCCGGCCTTTTATTATCTCCCCCATAGAGGATATGTTATCACGCTTCCCTTGGTTTGTTTGGTTTCCCATCTGTTGCTCAGCAGCATTTCCCAGAATATTCCTGCCACCAAAAACTTAAAATTGGAGTCACATACCGGCAAACATTGTGTATAACGAACTGAAGTAAGACAAAGTTGTGTGTGGCGTAATATAAAAAAACTGAGGATTGTGTTAAAGTGTGCCTTATTCGTCATACTTTTAAAAAATAAATCAACTGTAAGATGATAATAGGTGCTATTTTCTTGTAAAATAAATAGTGATTTTAATTGTTTTTATTAATCAATTATTTTACACCACCCAGCATTGGCATACTAAACATGCTGGAGCTTTTTTAAAGGTATCATTCTCGCAATGGTATGTGATATATTGGTAAATTGGTTGCCTTTTAGTAGCCACTTAACAACCAGGGGTCGAAAATCAAAGCAATGGTGAATTGCCATGAAAAAAGGCAATGTTGAAGGGACACTAAATGTAGTGGTTTTGTTGTGCAACCCAAAACAAGTGCATTCAATTCAAATAATGTTTATTTGTATAGTCCTTAATCACCAGATGTCTCAAAGGGCTCTACACACTACAGACTATTACATACTATTAGATTATTAGACTACGTAGT
The DNA here is from genome assembly GCF_059441175.1 of Urocampus carinirostris. Taxonomy (NCBI): domain Eukaryota; kingdom Metazoa; phylum Chordata; class Actinopteri; order Syngnathiformes; family Syngnathidae; genus Urocampus; species Urocampus carinirostris. Next base: position 34,335,467 of record NC_142356.1, on the reverse strand, counting down.
ATTATTAGACTACCCCATGACCTAAACCACACATGAGGGCAAGGCAAAACTCAAAACCTCAGCATGAGCAAATTGAAGACACTTTGAGAAGGGACTGCACAGGAGGTAATCCCCTTTCCAGGATGACAAGGCTGCAATGGATGTTGCAAGGGCATTAACAAACAATACAAAGACATCAACATAAAATGTAGATCAGTCATAAACTATAGAATTGAAGTGTGTTTTAAGCCTAGATTTAAACAGTCCCACTGAGGTTGCAGAGCAGAGCATTCCACCACACCAGATGTAAAATGCTCTCAAACCTGCAAATGTCTTCCTTGCTCTTGGAATCACTAGTAGACCAGCATTTCCGAGTGAAGGCTCCAAGCAGGAACATAGAGTGGAATTCAATCTGAAAGATACAAGGGGGAAATACATAAATAAGTTTGTATAATACCAACAGAACCTTAAAATTGCATTGGAAGGTGACAGGGAGCCAATGCACATTAGCTAAAATCGGAGGAATTTGCTCAAACTTTCTTGTCTTAGTTAAAAGCCTTACTGTAGAATATTGTACCGGCTGCACGCTCTTGAGACTAGAGAGTAATAAAGTAATAGAGGCTGGAGGTAAAAACATATGATTTATAATCCTAGCATCAGACTGGGAGTGCATAGGGCAAATTTTTGCAATTTTTGAATGAATGAATGAATGAATGAGGTTTTTGTCTGAGTCACTTGGGGTGATATTATGTTTGTCAATGTTCAGAACAATGTTTGACAACAAGTCACGGCATTCGGATGGACCAATAGTTAACATTTCTGTCTTTCAGGGTTGTGGCGCAAAAAGTGACATAGATATTTTTATCTCAGTAATGCAGGCCTTCAAATTTCCACAGGGTAGTGGGTCAGATTCCTCCATTGGAATATACAGTTAAATGCCATCTGCATAGCACTGGAACTTATCAAACTTGCAAATAATATCACCTAACGGAAGCATATAAATTCTAAAAAGAAGGGTACCAAGTACTGAGCCCAGCGGAACGCCACAGGTAACACTAACAGACTCAGAGGTCCTTCCACTATATTTAACACAATGCATTTTGTCTGCGAGGTAGGATCTAAACCATTAGAGGACAGTTCCTGAGAGACTAACCCATGCAATATTATGGTCCACAGTGTCAAAAGCAACACTGAGGTCCAACAGCAACAACAGTGATGAAGCGCTGGACCCAATTGCCAGGAGAAGATCGTTGGTTACCTTAACCAGGGGTGTCTCCGCGGAGTGATTAGCCCAGAATACTGACTGCGTGGATTTAAAAAAATATATTCTCAAAAATGTAATCATTTAGCTTTTGTGCCACAATGTTTTCAAGTACTTTAAAAATAAAAAGTATGTTTGACACAGGTCTGTAATTACATAGGCTTTCCGGGTCAAATGCTGGGTCTTTTAAGTGTAGGTTCAATGACAGCAGACTTAAAAGCCGCCGGAACAACACCCTAGGAGAGAGATATTGATAGTATTTCAAAATTATGGAGACTTGAAGTGACCAAACCATTTTGGTTCTCGTTTTTGTGCCTAGCCTTTTGCGAGGTTTTTGTGTTCTGGGGTACCTGTAACAGCAAGTAGTCGGACAATCATGTCATCTCCCTTCAGGTCAGTAATAAGTTTATAGTTTAGTAGATAAATAATGGAGAATGCATCACTAGATTTTCAACTTTTAATGACAAAGGGAAGAGAGCCTAATCATCTGATATGAGATTCTAACCTTTTCTAAAGGCCCTCTCTGTAACCCCTTATGTTAAATCGGCTGATTTACAAAAGCAGATCCGTCCTAAAGGGTGTGAACAGTGCAAAATAATCAAAACAACGAAGCAGTTGGGTATGGGCGTCTAAATAACTGGTATCCTATAGAATCTCTTTTACAGGTGTCCAATAGTAAAAACAGTAAATTCAGGTTATGCAAAATGTTCCATCGATTATGTGCATTGCTTATCATCAGTGAGGTCGTGACGGTGCTGGAGCCTATCTCAGCTGTCCTCGGGCAGTGGACAGGGAACACCCTGAACTGGTTGCCAGCTAGTCGCAGGGCACACAGGGACAAACAATTCTCCAGCTTATTCACACGCAGGGACAATTTGAACTGGCAAATTAACCTGAAATGAATGTTTTTAGAATGTGGGAGGAAACTGGAGTGCCCAGAGGAAACCCATGCAAGCACGGGGAGAACATGCAAACTCCACACAGGAAGCTTTGATCCCATGACCTCAGAACCGGGCCGCAGATGCGCTGACCACTCAGCCGCCGTGCTGCCCCTATGTAAAATGTAATGACCCACACGTTTTTAAAATAATGCCGTTCGATAAGATACCTTAAGCATTTTGAATTAGGTTTTTACCAGCAGGTGGCGCAATAAAATACACACTTTGCCTTTACAGTGATTTAGCGTTCTCTGATTAAAACAGAAGATTGAGATAGGAAGAAAGGGTAATGATATGCACAGGTGATGTTTAATTAATTAAAAAGCAAACACAGAATCAAAGTTTTGAGAAATAGAAGGGCTAAAAGAAAGGGCAGAAACGGATAGATCAGGCACGTTGAAGGTGCACAGGATTACTTCCAGAATATCAAAGCAGACTTACATTTGAAAGGATTAGTTCTGCCTTCATTAAGTGCGGTCTCCTAATGATGAAGCACTCACTCCCGCACCGATGGAGAAACGAGTCAGACCAACATTCTTTTAATTGGACTCTATGTCTGCAGCAGTCGAGGTGAGCGTGCATTTTAGCATCTGCAGTGTTGGGTGCATTACTGGAAAAAAAAGTACATGTAATTAGGTTCAGTTATTACAGTGGCTTGCGAAACTATTTGGCTTCCTTGAACTTTTTGATATTTTGCCACATGTCATACTTCAAAGATAAAGATATAAAATTGTAATATCTTGTGAAGCATCAACAATAAGTGGGACACAATCATGAAGTGGAGCACACTTTATTGGATATTTTTTCAACTTTTTCAACACATAAAAAACAAAAAAGTGGGTGTGCAAATTTTTTCAGCCCCATTGAGTTAGTACTTAAAACTCACTTCTACTCTATAGCATATGGATAACTTACTCTTTTCGTCGGCTCCAGAGCAGGGGAATGTATGATAAAATTCTGAAAAATAGTCTGTGTAATATAGTGTAATGATCTGTGAAGCCCTTTGAGACTCTTCGTGATTTAGAGCTATACAAATAAAAATGACTTGACTTGACTTGGCCACCTTTTGCTGCGATTACAGCTGCTAGTCGCTTGGGGTATGTCTCTATCAGTTTTACACATCGAGAAACTGATATGTTTTCCCATTACTCCTTGCAAAACATCTTGAGCTCAGATAGGTTGGATAGAAAGCATTTGCGAACAGCAGTTTTCAGTTCAATTAGATTGAGGTCTGGGCTTTGGCTTGGCCATTCTAACACCTTGATATGTTTTTTGGTGCACCATTCGATTGTAGCTTTTGCTTTATGTTTTGAATCATTGTCTTGTTGGAAGACAAATCTCTGTCCCAGTCTCAGGTCTTTTGCTGACTCCATCAGTTTTCTTTCATAATGGTCCTGTATTTGGCTCCATCAATCTTCCCATCACTTTTAACCATCTTCCCTGTCCCTTCTGAAAAAAAGAAGGCCCAAACCCTGATGCTGCCACCACCATGTTTGACTGTGGGGATGGTGTGTTGAGGGTGATGAGCTGTGCTGCTTTTACGTCCGACATAATATCTTGCATTGTTGCCAAAAAGTTTCATTTTGGTCTCATCTGACCAGAGCACCTTCATCCACATGTTTGGCGTGTCTCCCAGGTGGCTTGTGGCAAACTGAAACGACACTTTTTATGGATATCTTTAAGAAATAGCTTCCTTCTTGCCACTCTTACGAAAAAAGGCCAGATTTCTGCAGTATATGTCTGATTGTTGTCCTATGGACAGATTCTCCCACCTCGGTGGTAGACCTCTGCAGTTCATCCAGAGTGATCATGGGCATCTTGGCTGCATCTCTGAGCAGTTTTCTCCTTGTATGAGCTGAAAGTTTAGGGGGACGGTCGATTTGCAGTGGTCTAATACTCCTACCATTTCAATATTATTGCTTTTACAGTGCTCCTTGGGATATTTAAAGCTTGGGAAATCTTTTTATATCCAAAATCCAGCTTTAAGGGGGGTTTTTAAGGGTTATTGATCTATCTTCGTTATTCATTATCCATTATCCGTTAGCGGTCAGTTCATTATATGCTACAAAGCCTAGGAGCCGGGACACTTACTCTCAGCCAAAAGGCCAAGCTAAGGTCCTAGCCCTAAAGCCTCCACAACAGTATCTCGGACTTGCCTGGTGTGTTCCTTGTTCTCCATGATGCTTTCTGCGCTTTAAACAGACCTCTGAGACTATCACAGAGCAGGTGTATTTATACAGAGACTTGATTACACAGAGGTGGATTCCATTTATCATCGTTAGTCATTTAGATCAACATTGAATCATTCAGAGATCCTTACTGAACGTCTGGACAGTTTGCTGCACTTAAAGTAAACTGGTTGAATAATTTTGCACACCCACTTTTTTGTTTGTTAAAAAAGTTTAAAATATCAAATAAAGTGTGTTCCACTTCATTATTGTGTCCTGCCTATTGTTGATGCTTCACAGGAAATTACATTTATGTTTGAAGTCTGAAATGTGGCAAAAGGTCGCAAAGTTCAAGGGGGCCAAATAGTTTCGCAAGCCACCTTGGTTACTTTATTTAAAAAAAAATGATTACTGACAACCAAAAGTAGCATGTTACTCTGAAAGTTACTAGTTAAATTACTGTATACATTTACATGGAATCCGGCTTCCTAAAACTGCTTTAAAATAGCCACATAATTTAAAAAAACTGAAGAAAATAATTGCACCAACCTTTGGAACCCTTCATATGTCTTGCAATCTTGAGCGCTTGCACAGTCAAGACACAAAAGACCATTTTGTCCTTTGTTTTTAAACCACTCGAAGATTTCCTCCTCTATTTCTCCGTCCAAGAAGTTGTTTTGTTTTTTTCCTGGGGCATGATGTAATGCAAAAATAATTTTACGAATAATAAGACCAGACTTAAGCACACTTTTACAGCAAATTCTATGCTCACGTTTGCGCCATTGATTTTGTTGATCCTGTATAAGCCATGCATTGTCCTCACCCGCTGCTTACTGTTCGCTCCTGGTGACACACAAACAAATATGCACATATAAACTAAACCCTGTGACTCTAGTATTTCATTTTATAGTTGTAAATACTGCTTTGATGTGAGTATATACTGTATGGTTGGAAGAATATCATAATTTCAGTCGGGAGAAATTCAGCAACAGCTAGTTTGAAGAGTATTTTTCATATTTTGTGTTTGAGACAGCGCCACTGTAACTATTCAATTGTATTTTGTACATAGACATAAATGCGCCCACCCTTTATCAAGTATCGTATTCAGCATTGTTTTGCTGGTGTACTGAGAAATATATCGCAATTTGTGAGCGAAAGCAGAGCACATGATTCATGATCTGATCCTTTAAAAAGTAGAAGAATACCGCACCTTATTATAATGACAATTGAGTTACAAAATTTTAAAAAAGTGTTACAGTAAAGTAATTGCTTTGTAACGCATTACCCCCAATACTGAGCATTAATGTGATTGTTTGACCACATCCATTTCAACATATGTAAATGCCTATAAATGCGTATATGAGGCTGTCATGTGAACCCTTTATTTTTTTATTCTTTTGTCTGACTTGACGCTCTTTTGACTGTATTTAAAAAAAACACCTCTTGTGCCGGTCTCAATCAATCATTTCACTTGGGGGAAGAGACTGGCACCAAGCTACCAAGCTAAATTCAGTCAGGGAACCGATTGAAGGGCGTACATATTGACAGACAGAGAACACAATTGAATCAAATTAGTCCACAGTGTATTTATTAAGTCCAATTAGTTCCAGGACGGATGCCAGACAAGGAGAACTGCCAACGAGAAGCTCACGTCGCAAAAATTTGCGTCATTTTGAGGTGAGTAACGTTGTACATTCAACATTTTACACATTGTCCAATCTAACATCAAACGGTTACATTAATTTCTAATTGGATTATATATATGCAGTAACACATTTCATCCATCTATCTATCTATACTACTTACGCACATCCACAAATCAGGATTTCTTGTGTGTGTGTGTGTGTGTGTGTGTGTAGCTAAGCTGAATTTTTTGAAAATGTACACTGTTGTACTTTAGGCCTCTGCAAGTGTCTTTAGCTGGGTTTTGTGTCAAGGCACCACCATAAAATACCATCAAAATAAAAAAAGATCTGATTTCGTGTGATCTGCTTTCCTAGGGTCTCTGACACCCTCTGGCGGCTAAATTGGGTACTACAGCTCCTGACCACCAACCACTCCAAGCAGCCAAATCCAATATTGTATCGGCCTGGAAAATGGTGGGGCATGAAAGCTTGTTAGAAATTAGATCTGTTTATTCATTGAAGTAGTTGTCCATTATTAATGTTTTGTTATGCTGTAAGGGCCCAATGAACGCACCAGAAGTGCAATTAGGAAACACCAAAAATCGTTTTCGGGTAAAGACTGCCTGTACTGTCTGATTGTCTGTTTTTTTTTTTTTTTCTTGTACTTTGGTGTGTGATGTTGTGTCAGTCTGTGATGGTTAGCTGATTTGACAAGTAAGGGTGATGTGGGGGACTGGGTGAAGGAAGGAGAATGGATGAGTCGGGGGTTGATCGGGCTTGGACCGGTTGGGGGGCCGTTTTGGTCAGCAAGGCTATGTCCCCATCAACCATGGCTCCACAAAACAGGCCTAATACTACTTTAAGTAAGGCTCAATCTACCATATCAAACAGGTGCTGGTTTTGCAAGACAGCCTCAGAAACAAGGACATGTACAACACAGGTCATGAACAAACAGGTTACAAATATTGCATGCAGTAAAATCTGTACAAAAATGAACTTGACGTTACAAAATAAAGATGAAGGACACCCCCCAATATGGTTGGGAGAACCTTGGTCAGGATCCTGCTGAAAGTCAAGGTCTAGTAGAACAAACTGCAAGATTGTAAACCAGCTGAAGGACAAGAAGAATACCAAACAACAGCAGTGATGAATTTCAAAATCTCAAACGACACAGGAAAAAAAGCCACGGTATGAAGATGTTAATCAGATGGACATCGACCGACTGTAATTAGCCTGATTTGACCAACAACCAGAAACATGTGCACTGAGATTAGTCCTGAGAACAAAAACAGTTGTACGACGTGATGCAGCGGCCACCCGACTCCCCCAATGATTTATTCGACAGCCTGCTGCTGTTGCCCAGCTGCCAATTCAGCACACAAAAACACGGAATAGAGCCATTCTGAGACAGACAGCTGTACCCCTATTGTTTAATGGCTTATACGCTGCCAACTGCTGCTTCTGCCACAAGACTGCATCGCTGGCCAGTTGGCCATGTTTCAAAAGAGTATTGCGCATGTGGGTGCTTTTAGCATATTCAATATATAGATGGAATGAGATCTCAAGATGGATCTACAGCCTGCAGAATCTATTGTTTATGCCATTGGGACATGAGTGCATGGGAACCTTTTTAACTTTAGCAACAGGATTTCATCTCGACCATAAGGTACAGGAATGCGTCCATGCCGTTTGTTCTTTTTCTTTATTTTTCATTTATTTAGAAAATAATGAAATTGAATATCTATTGTAATCGGTATTAACATTTTGCACAATTTTTGCACCAAATTAGACATGGTACTCCAGTATAAGGAAGATGAATATGTAATAAGGACTGAAAAGAGAAATATGAGACAGGCAAACGTATTTTCAAAGTAGTGCTTGGAGACTGGCCAATGTTTTAAGTGCAATCTCATTTCATAACAATAGAGCAAAGAAAAATAGTGTATTGTAAGAATTAGAGGTAAGATCTTAAGCCCGAGAACGACCCCGAAAATCAAGTCTGGCCCAAAACTTTAAACGTTACTCTTGGGTTTGGGCTAGGCCGTGCTTCCCTTTTGCTGCCTTTTTTGCACGGCGTTAGACATGGAACACCATGATAAACAAAAAACACATCAAACAATGAGAAAGGCAAAACTATTTACAAGATAGTGCTTGGAAAATGGCTTAAGTGGTAAGTGCATTCTGATTTCTTAATAATAGAGCAATGAAAAATAGTACATTGTAAGAAATTAGAGGTAAGATCTTAAGCCTGAGCCAGACCCTGAAATTTAGGTTGAGCCAGAAGGTCGATCATTACATTTCAGTCTGGGCTGGACCGGTTTCCCCTCTCGCTGACTTTTTGTTTTTAAATTATCCACCCTTTATTGCACTTTGTTCATTTTTCTTTCTGCTGGCCTGGGCAGGATCCGTGTGATGGATTCAGTCCACCTCTTGCAGACCACGTCGCCCCGTTTGGCGACGTATTTGGTGAGCTGCTCGGTAAGAGGGATAATTAACAAAATTTATGTCAGCAAGCGAGAAACCTGGACAGGGCGTCACATATTAAATTTCGTGTTTCCTCTGGACTCAGTCCCTCAAATCTAGGTAATTGGTCGGGCTTGGACTGGGCCGGGCTACAATACCCGCAGGGCTTGTTCGGATCGGACTGGATTTTATCCGGCCCAATTTTACATTCAGTAACAACAATGCATTTTATCAATGAAAACCAACGCAATCCATTTTATTAGTTTAATATTATTCATTAGTGCAATTTTTTTTTTAATGGTTTGCGTGGTCTCGCACCAAGTAAAATGCATCTGAAAAAGCACATGATACCTGTAATAATCTGGAATTTTTTGGGACCCAATTTGTTTCTGGGAAAAATGCAATTTTTTCATGTTTGTGGTGTACTTTTTCAGACAGAGAAGACTGAGGGCTTGAAGATAGCGTTTATCGTGAGCAATTATCACTCGATTCCAAGATTGTCGTTTTTGTCATTTATTCTGAATATGCATTACATGTAGTGCAAGGCTTCCTGATTGATTGAAATAAATACATGTAGATATAAAAACAATGAGGAAGCCACATTAACTAGAACCAAAAAAAGAGAAGACAAAAGACATTTTCAGAAAGGAGTAAGCATAAGCATAGCTTATTAGCTCTTAGATTAACAACGCACCAACAACTGTGTCCGAACGCTAATGGTGAACACACCTGTAATTTACATACTTGAAGTATTTAGTCACATTCAGTACCATTAACTTATGTTTTTACTCGAAGGGACATTGTGTATTGTTTAGCGCCTCCTGTTGGTAAAAACAATTCACCAAAGAAAAACATCGGTTTGAAGAAAAGCAAAAATACAACAATGAAATAAAAATAAATGTTTTAATAGACGAAGGTCGAGAAATATGTATTTCTTTTACATAACATGAGACCTTCGTGGAGTGAGCTGACATCATTGTCTGCCAGCTTGCTGTTACAGGTAAACCAAAAATCCCAAAACCTTATGATAGGCTGGACAAAAGAATAAAAACAAAAATGGTGTGGTTTGGTCCCTTGGGGTCTCCGTAGTTTGTATACTTCCTTTTGCAGTCTAGTCACTACTATATTAAAAACATTAATTCGAACATTGAGTTTTGAGATATTTTTTGTACAACGTGTGCGTAAATGTTTACGCTAATTAATTTAATTTTCACTGCTGCGCTAGTTGATTAAGACTGTCAACTGCGGGCAATCCACAAACGAGTGCCTTAATCGCGGCATAATTTGTTACTTTTGTGTATTGGAGATTACCCTGCTGATTTTCCAAAATGTAAGAAATGGACGTGAATGAATTCAGTTTCATGATTGTTTCCTCCTGCGGCTTAAAATCCAGAGGAGTACAAAACAGAGTTGAATTTATTTCTTACATTTTCACATACGGCTTTTAATCATGTGCGAAATCTAGTCTGGAATTTACGGTTCTTGACTTCAATAAAAGTCAACTAAATATTCAGAAAAACTGAAATACCTCACTATAACACACTTTACTTTTTACGGTTTCTCTACTTCATGGATTTGTATTGTGCACTGTATTCTGCTTTCTGATTGGTAATACAGTCTCCCCACTTATTATTATTTGATAGTAGAGAGGTTATTTGAAAAAAATAAGATATACTAAATGTTTATACAATATTTTTATTTGTCAATCAAATAAGGGTAGATGATACTGTAAATTTTAGTGTGGATCTTATCCAAGTAAATATTTAGAAGTATTAACCGATACAGTCAAACCAAAAAACAGCAATGTAATGAAAATACAAATACTGTATAACAATCTCAACTAGAGAACTAAAATACCGCCCATTGCACAATTATTACAAAATAAAGCCAGTAAATTAAAAAAATTCTCCTTGGTCTCTATCGTTATAGTAGCAATGGGTTTCCAGGTTTTTGTTCAGAAACAATAACATGCTTACATTTTTGGTTGCAGCTCTTTTTGTGTTTATGTTAATATGTGGTGTTGCCACAGTAACATATAATTCTCCCACACACTATACACTTAGCATTGTCCTTTTCTGCAGTTGAAAAAAGTACATGCACTTCCTCTTTGCCTCTGTCATCTTCAGCTTATGGTAGGGGTATGCTCATAGATCTCGCCCTCTCATCTTCCTGGCAGGCAGGATGCTGCAGCATGCCTGTCTTAAAGAGTTGAAGTTTCAATCTCAAGACAATAGTATCGATCCGATCCAAATACTTGCTTAGTTTTTATAATGTCAATACATGGATCGATCCACCCACCCCTATAACCAAATGCTTGAGCTTGTAAAAGGGGTTTGTTCGTTGGATACAGTGTATAAGAAAGGATTTAATTTTATAATAAATGCAAAAACAAAAGGTTTCTACTTTACGGAATTGGTGTATCATGGGTTAATTTTGGGACCTAATGGCCAGTGATACACGAGGGATCGCTGTATCATCATACAGCTCTGTGGTAACTGTAACCTACCAGCTTCTTTCTTGTCTATATTTAGATCCAGGGTTAGTCAAAATCGCATTGTGAGGATGTGAGATGGCCAAGGCTGCTCAATTATACATTCTACCCCTTGCCTTGCATTTGTTACGCCACATATTCTTCTCACTCTTCACCTCTGCCTCTTCACGCAGATTATGCTCAATTCATCTCTCCTCACCATTCTGTAAGGAATTGCACATCGAGCTTTGAACATGAAAGGAATGGAAGAAAAACCACCACAACAAGGACAACAGATTGCTGCATGTGTGTAAGATTGTTTATCATGCTAGCATTTGTAAAGGAATCCACCCACCAATGTGTATGCTCATTTAAAATTACCGCTTGATGCCAGTCATGATTCTGTTGTACTTGTCCTGACGAACCGCTGTGATATGTTTGTGTGAGAACAGCGGGCACCAAGAAAACTTTGGTTCTGTTCGAACATGTCTGAACTAAATCAAAAAGTGCCACAGAATACCAAGTCCTGCAAAACTTTACGACCTGCGGTTTAAGATAAGTCCTACGTGTTTCTGAGATTCACACGTAGCAAAAGAAACGCAGCTCAGTTACTGATGTATTCCGCTGATGGCCCATGCTAGCCCGAGAAAACCCAACAGAAGAAACATCACGGTTTGAATTTAATCCTAAAATAGGTCCAAAGCTCAGAATAGAGGTTTGACAGTTCTATTGTGCAAACAAGTAACTCAGCATGGAGACATGGATAAAGCTTGCTGTCAAACGGTACTCAGTTGGTCGGAAGCCAAATTCAACGGGTGGAAGAAGGGGGAAAATCCATATAACAAATTCTATGCGCACATCAGGCACATTTAATGTTTCTTTTTTTTCTGCATGCAATAAAACCATCCGATGCTTATTGATCCTTGAGCATGGGTGGAAAAACGTTTTGAGTCACATTGACACAAAACACATGGCAGAGGAGCAGGACAAAGGAATTAATGATTGGTTTCATCGTATTTTCACATACTTCTGCAATACATGGGGAAAAAAACCTTACCAATTGTTCTCATGCGTTTATGTATGAATATAATTGCAAATATTTACAAAAACATGTGTTATTTCATTTGATGTTTGTTTTTAAAGAGACCTTTCATCAAATTGGTTTTGAAACACAATAAAAACAAATGTATAAATTATGTCAGTTTTTTAAGCATTACATTGCAAATCCATCCATCCATTATCTGCACCACTTATCCTCAGTAGGGTCGTGGGTGTGCTGGAGTCCATCCCAGCTATTTTCGGGCAGTGGGCAGGAGACACACTGAACTGGTTGCCAGCCAGTCGCAGGGTACACAGAGACAAAAAATTAATTCCCGAATTCACACCTAGGGACAATTTGAACCGGCCAATTGGCCTAACACGCATGTTTTTGGAATGTGGGAGGAAACCGGAGTGCCCGGAGGAAACCCATCCAGGCACGGGGAGACAATGCAAACTCCGCACAGGAAGGCTGGTAGCTGGATCTGAATCTATGACCTCAGAACTGTGCTGTGGACGGGCCAATCACTCAGCCGCTGTGCCGCTTACATTGTATGATATGCATTAAAAAACTGAAAATACATTAAGGCTAGTTCTGGTAGTTTGCCCACCACTGTCTAGAGGCATTATATTTCATACAGTAACCTGAAGTGGGAACATCTTTGCTGTATCTATACTACTTTTCGTTTTTCAGGTTAAAAAAAAGGTTCCCAGCCCATTTACAAAACAGAAATATCAAATTTTGATGCTGTTAATTTGATTTGTAGGTTGTCTGAATTGTAACAAAATGGATAACGTGTTTTTAAAGCTTAGCCATTCCTTGTGATGGGGGACAGTATGGAATCATAACTCGGTATAAATTAAATTTGAAACACACTCTAATTTTCAGCATGTCATTGTTAGTTAAATGTGTATCCAGTATTGTCTTATAATTAGTACTCTTGGACAGACAAAAAAATATAATTACTTGCTGCTATCATCGAACCGAGAACAAATTGTACTAGTCACTACATCATTTTGTGAACCGTTAAATGAGAGAATAATGTTTATTAGAGAAACAGAAAATATTTTAAGTGTTATGACTAGCTCAGATGAAGTATCAAAACTGGCATTTTGTTTCTATTTCCTTTAATTCCTTCTTTTCTTTATTTTGTTCTCATACTTTAGAGGCAGAGTTTATAGTGGCAGCCACAAGAGCTGCAGTCCAGGTTCTAATTAATGCATTGCAAAAGTAATGAAACCAAGCCACGAGCTTGCTACGAACTTTTTAATGAGAACACAGAACAGATTACTGTCAGCCTTAACCACGCCAGACAACAACCTTGTTAAACAGGTACGCAGCCCACTTTCAATAGTCCTTCCTGTTGCCCTTATTGACCCTCTGGACCATAGGACTCTACAGAACAAATGAACCGTATGCAAAGTTACTCCACTGTATATGTCTGAGGTCCAAATAGCTTCAGAAAAAAGGAAAAAAAAAAAAGTGTTGCAATCCATATGCAGTGATACTTGTTAACCTTCATCGCATATTGCATGTATTGAAGCCCTTCACAATGTTTTGTTGCCGCTAACTTGAATAGGTAGGGGTTTATTCTCTGAGTGTTGCGCTTTAAAATTCCAAAATATGTGATTATATTTTCCATTGGGGCAGAAAAAGGGTTGTGCAAAGTGATCATCTGTCCTTGCTGATAAGACTTTTGTTCTCATGGTTATAATAATTTAAAGAAAAACAGGAGAGCAAGCCTTCAGATAAGAAACTGCAAACTGTTCAACCTGGTTTCACCTGAGCCCTCTATGTTTTATTAAATCTCATAAGTTACTAAAGAAGATCTGGCCTAAAGGGTATGAAATTCAAAGAACAGATACATGGGTGGCTGGTAGTGACAATGATGGAATCAAAACAACAGACAACAGTGCACATTAATAGTCAAAATAACAAACTGGCATCCTATGCAATCTCCTTTGCAGGTGTCAAATATAAAAAACAGAAAACATGTATCACGTTGTTTTACTGAGCAACTAATGCATAAGACTGACCTAATTGTTATTCTCAATAAAACAAATAAAAAACATATATTTTAAAAGGACGTTGTGTATTAAGGAAGGAAGGAAGGAAGGAACAGGATGGAAGGAACAGGATGGAAGGAAGAAATAAAACTGAAATATTTGGGTCTGGTGCGCCCTCTTCCACCCAAAAGTGCCTAATGGGTTTGGAATTGGCACCTGTGTGTCCAATCACCATACAACTGTTCGTTCTTATTTTTGAGGTTTGGTGATTTTTTGGGTTGGACAGTTGGTTTGTTACAATGTTGAGGATCTTATTATTAAATACTATCATTTTTGAACAGCTTCCAGCAATTGGATCCACCATGAAATCATAACGTGAAAGAAGGAAAGACTGCAAGGAGGAAAGACTGAAAGGTTACCTAAATCCCTCCCCAAATTAAATGTCATTGTCTACCTTATTGTTTACTCCGTTGAATAATTTACCAATCTGTAGCTTCAGCAATCTGTTTACTGCAGTCTCATTTCAAATTGATTTATTTCAAAAAAATACTGACAGTTCATTTGAAAAATTGAACAATTACGGGATTTAATAGGCCTCATTTGCAATACATCATCAGAGATTTGTCTTTCACAGCCTCTCCCACATACAGTAAATACGTTTTTTCGTCTCATATCCACTTCTTCGAAATTGCAGGCATCTATTTCATTAAAATGAAACCTGTTCTAGAGTAATTTGCTGGCCAGAAAATGAGTAAATGAGCACAGTAAAATGTGAAATACTCCTAAATATGTGTTCTGTTGTCATTTCCGAATAGGCTGCTATCAAATGTGATTTATCCGTGTGTTCACTGTTTAAGCCCAGCCAGCTTTAGTTTTACATACAGGCATTAATCACATGGGGACTGTCGTTTAGCTTTTAACACATTTGCACGCCTGTAAATAACGTATATGCAGACAGGCACATTTTCAATTGCCCTGTTGCGCTCTCATGCCCAAAATAACATCACCTTTTGGAATTTCCTGAAGGAAAAAAAAAAACGTTTACAACCTACCATCAGACTTAAAGGAGTTGAAGATGAGGCTTTGCTGAGGAAAGAACAGCAGCAACAATAGCAACTGCAATCACTGCAATCCTCCTGAGCACACAAGCAATCAACAATCACCATCAAAGCTGTTTCGCCTCTTGCTGCAGCGGCGCAACCAAAGTAGTTTCTCCTGCTTGCTTAACGGCATAAAAGAGGTCCTCAACTGAAATATTGGTGCTGTGATTACATGATTGCTGTTCAAAATGACAGGATAAACGCATAGCCAAATCAAAAGTGAATGTTATTGCATTTTTTCTCAAGGTAGTCTTAACCAGTATTGGGAGTAACACGTCAAAAAGGAACTTATTCCTGGAGCCCAGATACTTTTCTTAGTAACAAGTATTGTAACAGGTTATTTATTAACTTGGACTACTCTTCGGTCGTTATCTAATCTATGAAGGCTATCCATTGCTCACGAATTAACACACAATGATCGATCCGTTAACAACGCAAAGCGGATAATCTACTAAATACAGTTAGGCCAACATAACCTCAAACACAGAGTACGAGTGCATATAATTTATTCCTACTGATATTATCTCTACAGTATATACTGACATCTACGCCGTGTTAACAACAATAACGTGAGTAAAATACTGAAATCAGAAAGTGAGTTTATGCCATATTTGGTTGTGTGTCACAAGTAGTGAATGGTAGGCATCGCACGGGGAGGGGGGTGTGGCTTAGACAATAAAACACTGAACAATAAAATTAATAGGGCGAACCTGAGCATTGGGCATTACCCAGAAATAGAGGAGATCTTTGAGTGGTTTGAAGCCCAGAGACTACATGGATATGGAGTGTCTGCTGTGTTGGTTTGAAGGCTTCACAACTTGCACTGCTTTTTTGTTTACACCATCTCTCATCTCATCTCATTAGCTGCACCGCTTATCCTCAGTAGGGTTGCGGGGGTGCTGGAGCCCATCCCAGCAATCATCGGGCAGTGGGCAGGGGACACCCTGAACTGGTTGCCAGCCAATCGCAGGGCACACGGGGACAGACAACTCACTCGCTCAGTCACACCTAGGGACAATTTGGACCGGCCAATTCACCTGAAATGCATGTCTTTGGAATATGGGAGGAAACCGGAGTGCCCGGAGGAAACCCACGCAAGCACAGGGAGAACATACAAACTCCGCACAGTAAGTCCGGTAGCTGGATTTGAACCCACACAGGAGCTTCCCAAGACCTTACACACGCGCTAACCACTGCTCCGCCGTGCTGCCCTTTTTGTTTACACGTTTTCTCCTATTTATTTTAGGCCATTTAAAAGGGGTCAGGTTCAATGTGACGATATATGGTTCATGAAGTCCACATTATTCCTTTTTAAGAGGCGCACATGAACCTGGCATATTTGAACGTAAAATATTGTGGCATTGAGTGTGGGTGTTCCATGGCAACAGTTGACGGAAATGTCAACATGAAGGAGACAGGCTGTCAACTTAAAAGGGTGCTGATTGACAAGAAGCCCACACACTTGTTCTTATGAACAGGTAGATGCTATGCATCTGGAAGATCCAGTCACTAAAAAGATGTTCTGTTGTTGCTTTGACCATAGAAAATGGTTGACAGATGTTTGAAAGCACGCAGGGGAAGCAGGCACGATTGTATCTAATGTTGTGATTGTGGGACCTCATCGCAATTTTTATTTTCCTCATTTTTTCCCAATATATTACCTTTTTTCATGCAAACACACAAACTTAAGGATACAGGACTCACATTTTTCCCCTGAGCTCTCTTTTATTATTTGTTTTATTGAATGTTTTCAAATAGCACAGTTGCATTTCATTGTATAAAAAAACCTTTACAGAAAAATAGGAAATTTATCTGAAGTCAAAGGTGACAGGTTTGAATCACGTGACTCAGCATCTTTTTTTTCTGTAATAATTTTCTATAATAACAAACTACGCTAAACTTATTTTCATTATGTAATTACATTTTATTAATTTATGTTTTTACTTATATGAATTCTACATGTCCCCGATAGACTGCAATTCCATAAAGGTAATTTACAGGAAGTGACATCATTCGATTTGGGTGGAAGTTCACATGTGGAAAAAGGGGTAAGCTTCAACTTTTACTCTCCTTACATTTCATTTCACTTTAAATATCTTATACTTGTATGAGTAACTCTTTAAGTTAAACGCTGTTATGGAAAATTATGAAAAATGTTTATTGAGTCCAATTAAAATAAACACATTAAATTAAGTTATTCGAGTTTTGTTAATCTGTTAATAGTTATGTAGCTAAATGTTGATGAGCTAAAGAGCTACAGTTAATTATCCGAGTTCCACCGCCGTTTTGTGTATGAACCTATCGGTTAGGAGTGGGGACCAAACGGAGGAAATCAGTTCAGGGACTGTAAATAATAATAATTATTATTATTATTAATTATTATTATTTACAGTCCCTGATCGTTTTAATATAATAATAATACTCACTTCATATAGCAAAAAATAAAGTTTTTATGAACATGTTGTTTTTTTATAAAAATACGTTTTTGGGGGGGTAAAATGATTGTTAGGTAATAGCATGGTGATAAACATCCAGACACAATGTTTTAAGAAAACAAGCTATAGTTATAATAGAATCTTTCCAGGATCTTGACCACAATGTATTTCTTAGTGTTAGACCAGGGGTCAGAAACCTTTTCGGTGTGGAGTTCCACTTTCAAATGTCCTTGTGAATCAGTGTGCCACACCGAGATAATGACTCGCACAACAATTTTTGTATGTCCAACTGAGCTGTCGTTTTACACCAGTCCGAATACACAACATGGATATACATTGAAATTGTATAACTGACCAATTTATCTTCCACTATTCTTGTTCATCAACCAACTAAAAAAATGAATGTGGAAAAGAGTGTAGCCATCCATGACTTCATATTTTTGCCACAAGAATTAACCAGAATCAACCATTCTTCATTAACAATGAACTATATTAAAAAACAAGTGATTTGGACAGCTACCACACCAAAAAGCACCACCAAAACCAACAAACTTTGCAAAATTGCGGTCTGATACTTTTCTTTTTTGCTTTGTATGCCATCTACCTGATACCTTAGTATTAACTAACATGAACAAATTCCAGACAACATGGCTGATGATGCACTTAGAAGAAGAAGAGTGACAGAAGAGACTCACCAATCCCAATATGTTTGTTTAAAATAGCACTCTTGTAATTAAAAATTGCCTATTTAACTGTCACTCAGGCTTCAGGAAGACATTAAAATCACCATCGAGAAATTTAGCCTCCAGGCTGCACAAATCTCTATAAGACTTGCAGAGAAGCCTGGCTTCCAATCAGCGGAATAAAGTCCAGAATTTGGAGAATGACTGTCCAGTTTGACGTCATTGGACAACGCACTCTCCGTCTCCTAGTTTTTCTCGCTGAATCTCATCTTCCGACTTTGGTAATTTGTGCTGCCTCCATGGGATGAAGAAAAAATGAGTCAGAGCACAGATATAGTCAATAAAACATGTTTTTGGGAGGAAACCACAGCTACACAATGTTCATATTTCTTGCCCAGGGTCATCATACTGTTCAATTAATAATTATCATAATAATGATAAATAGATGTGTGTGTAGAATTATTCATGATTATGAGTACAATTTTCTCAAATGGCCCACTGTTTTTAGTCTGCCTAATGGCATCTGTGGTTACATGAATAGTTAACTGCACTGAGAATGTGTGAGTTCAAAAATGTGTGTTTTGGATCTCTCCATGCATCCATTCATTATCTGCACCGCTTATCCTCAGTAGGGTCGCAGGGGTGCTGAAGCCCATCCCAGCTGTCTGCGGGCAGTGGGCATGGCACACCATGACCTGGTTGCCAGACAGTCGCAGGGCACACAGAGACAGACAACTTGCTCGGTTATTTACACCTAGGGACAATTTGGACTGGCCAATTAACCTGAAATGTATGTTTTTGGAATGTGGGCGGAAACCGGAGTGCCGAGGAAACCCCCGCTAGCACGGGGAGAACATCTCATGACCTCAGAACATGTGCTAACCACTGTGTCGCTGTGCTGCCCTGTTGAATGAATTAATCTTATTATCATTACTAAAAAGTATATATTTTTATCATATTTTATATCCACGTTTTGATGTACTTTTGTCTAAACTCTCTTTAACCTGATGTTACCCACTCTTCCGTCCCACTCGTGGGGCATTTAGACTTTCCAATATTTTGGCAAGGTTTACAGGACCAGCCTGTTAAGTGTGTTTCTTGACCGCAAGCTACCCTCCAACATGGCCAATTAAGAGAACTTTTATATGGCAGAACTTCATCTGCCCCACAAAACACTTCCTGGTCGCAACATTAATTGCTTCACTGAAACTGAAATACCTACTTAGTTTAAAAAAGTTTCACCATAAATTGCACGTGTAGTAATGTTTCCTTGCCTGTGGTCTCTGCGTGCCCAAGCTGACTATTTTTGCACGTCGGCCTTACAGTTCAGAGGTCCAGGGTATAATTCCAGCTAGCGGCCTCCCCGTGTGGAGTTTGCATGTTCCCCGTGCCTGCGTGGACTTTCTCCGGGAGCTCCAATTTCCTCTCATATTACAAACACACGCTCAACCATCCGATACGTTGCAACATCTCATTGGGAGTCATTAGGTGGCCATGTGTGATTATGTATTGTTTAATATACTTACATTTAAAAGGATTGGGTGCAGGGTTTGAGCTGTCCCTAAAAAGTTGAAAATTCGTGTTTTTTTTCCCTATTAAGTATAAATAAACACGACCCAATCGGAGTTCAAATGGCCCTTGAGCTCTATTTTACTTCGCACCTATCTGCTTTTATCTTACTTTAATAAGGCCTGTTTGGGGCGTAAAAAAACCCTTAAAAAATGTTAAAAAAAGAAGTGTTTATTCGAGGGTGTCTAAGAATTACTCACACATCTATGATTGCAGCTTTAAGTTTTCAAAATTTGAACACCACCTTTACGTTTTAATTCTAAGGACAAAAACACCCCATAACATTTAAGCCATATAAACTACAACACCTTTTTTTTCATTAGCACTTAGTAAAAAAATGCAAGCCACTATTCCAAAAATCAGTTGTTGCTATGGCTACAAAGAACGACATTAGCAGTATTCTGCATAATAAATTTACCACTGAATAGAACATTTTCATGTGATTCATATAGTTTATGATTACAAACAAAAATAAGTGTTGTGAACAAGTCAGTCAAGGTGCTCCTGATGGTCAGGTTACTGTCATAAAGTGCGATCCTCTTCTAAGGCGCTTACATTCTGACTTGGCGTATGTGATACAGATGGTTATGATGAGTAAGTGGTGCTTTGTTGACGGCTTGTTGTCTCTTTTGGTTAGTGTCACTCTCATGCCGCTCCTTCAAGCAGTTTCCTCTTATAGCAGCAGGCTATGCATACTTGACTTTATTCTGACACCAATCATACTGTCAAGGACGCAGACAGCAAGAGCTAAAGCGCAAACAAATTCTTTAATGACATGCCATGCAGACTTCAAGACACACCCGGCAGACCTTGTACATCAAGCCAGGTTGTTTGGAATAAATTGCTGTGCTTTGATTAAGAAGGAGAATACTGGAGTGGACTAACTCAAATGAGCAAAATAAATAATTCTCTCGACTACATTTTCTCTTGAGCAGGATGCAAGCCTTTGTCTATTTCTGATTAAACTTGTTTTGGAGCTGCAAACAAATACGAGCTTTATGTAAGCATTTTAAGGAAGACAACTCATACTGTATCTATATTCTGTATTCTCATGGCATATATCTGAATTTATTGGAAAACATTACAAATGTTTGTGTCATGTTGGTCCCTCACAGGGACTATATTATTTTTCATTATCAAATATTTCTGAAAAAGTGCCAGGGAGCCACTTGAAAGCGCTTTGGGGTTGCACAGGTGAAGAAGTCAACATATTAGAATGCAGAACAAAATGCACTATTTAAAACGGTGTACTGGCACCAATCGGTGCGTTTTATGTATGAAAAGTACATGACAAATGATTATTTTAGAGTGTGTGCCTTATCATCTGGTGCATCTTATACTGTGGAAAATACAATATTGTTACGGCAATGTGGTGTGTAATTTAAAGTGTTGATTTGATGTTGAAGAAATTATTTATTGTATTAGTTTGGAGAGGTGCATGGTTTATGGACTTTATATTGGCCTCATCTATTATATAAAATCTATTTTATTTTCGCAGTTTCAAACATCTGAAGGACATTATAAGCTCAATAACACGGGCCCCGCGATCTCGGTCCTTTTTTGGGGGTTTAAATTATTTTTAAATCGATGGTGATAAAATTACTGTAGCAAAGTTGAAAAGGTTGTTTCTGTTGTACGATCATAGCTACCGATGTGTAGTTGCACGCTGGACTAAAGCATTTGAAACACAATGCTCTACGGCTTAGCATGAGACGGCCAAATCTATCAAATATACATTGAAGACATTTAATAACTACCATAAATCATTTAACATATCACATACAATGTTTGCAAAAAAAAGTGCAATTTATATGAACCAAGGTACCTTATTTATACATTTCTTAAACACAACACGTTTGTTGATATTGAATCTAGGAATATTGGCCTTGAACATAAATGATTTGGCGTCAACTTTGTGCTTTTCTTAAATATATTTCATTGATGATAAAAAGTCCTTGGCAACAGCCTTGCTTTCTGTATACTTAAAAATGGAGGTTACCAAGCAAAAGATGTTGGAACGAAAGACAGCAGAAATTGGCAAGCTTTAGGAAATAGGAAATGGATGGCTTCTTGGCAAAGTCAAATCATTGTGAAATTTCACAAAGGGTCCCTGACCAGCAGACACTTTTAAGTTAAAAACACGCTGAGGAAAAAAAGGGTATAACAATTCCTAATTGAGGCATATATTGAGGATGTCAAATACCCGACTGTCAGTTACTTGGATTGTTTGTTTGTTTGTTTTACTTTTTATGTTTACATTCAAATCGCATTAGACCAGTGGTTAAGCTTAACCTTGATAACTCAGGCACGACATTAGGGTGTGTGGATCGATCCAAATATAAGTATTATTGATACTAAGGAAGTACTTGGATCACATCTGATGCCATTGTTGTATAGTATTTGTGTTTTTGTTACAATGCTGCTTTTTTGGTTTGACTCTCTTGGCTTTTGTTCTGAAATAGATAGAAATTTGTTCATTTCTTTTTTTGTAATGTTAACATATGCACTGTCATTTTTGGAATAAATTATTGCCTAAAATTATTGTGCTGTGTTATCGTAATAATAAACTAACTCAAGGGGAAAGGGCTAAACTAATCCAATAGTCATGACATTTGCAAGCAGAAAGTATCCGTAACAGATCAGTATCTATTGATACGTATTTACTTGGATCGGATCGATACCAAAATTCCCGGTATTTCCCAACATAGTTTGACTAAAGTTTAAATGCTGTTTAAGAAATGCATTCAGCATTATATAGAGTCAAAGCTAGGGGTTTCTTCACATTGTTATTTGGTCAAACAATGCCAAATGGTAAAAATGTTAATACTGCGAGAACAGATGGTGATTTATAAGCAATGATTAAAGTAATGACAGGTCAGTTCATCGGACGACACTATAGAATATATATCATGTTTTCTCTTGTGATTTACATGTATCGCATCTTAAGTAGGAAGGAGGTCGGGAATGTTTGATTTATTTATTCGGTGGCCTGATGTTATGGCATATTTTACTTCGCTTTTTTTGTAAGTGTTGGGAATTGCTATGTACTCATTGACCCCAACAGGTGCTACACTCTCTTACAGACACCCACACACTTTGAACACAGAAGTTAGGTTAATTGTAGGCTTGCTTTTGCCTCTTATTTATATATTGCCTACCTTCCAGTCAATTAGATCAATGTTTCTCAACTGGTGAGTCGGCACCCAAAATTGGGTGGCAGGCGTCTTTTCAGTGGGACGCGGGCCTTCCTTGGCAAAAAAAAAATTACCTAGAAAACAAAAATAACTGATAATGTCCTGCAAATGCAAGTTGCTATTTCACACCACAGAAAAAGTTAGTTTACACATGTTAAACGTTGCCCAACTATCGAATATACTCATTTTAAGTATTATTTGACTTTAGAATGGGGTAAAACATAAGATGATCTGATAATTTATTTACGGTGTTGTATGTTTTGTTTTAAAAGTAAATATTTAAAAGTCAAATTGCTTAAAGACTTGGATTGGAAATCACCATGATGAGCAAATTTCATTGATTAAATGGCAAAACCCAGACACTGATATGTCTTTATTGCAGTAAGTAGGGACCAGAACCCTCTGTCATATTTAAAAATTCACCTTGTAATGTTGCAATTTTTATTTCAAGCGTTTACATTGCATTTTGCGGATTTGTTTAAAGAGCAGCTTACCAATAATTGAGCATTGAAGGGAATATTATTACATGAGGTTGTTTTGGTTTTGCTGGGAATTTTATATTTTAGAAATGTGAGTAGATTCTACTATCTCTGTTTTAAATCGCCTGCAATTAATTACATTTTAGAGGTCGAGATCTGTTCTTGATTTGGGTCGCAGCAGTTGATGAGGGTGGGATGTTGGGTCCTCAAGTCAGACCATTTGAGAACCACAGAATTAGACGATTTGTACAAGCATAAATTATTCCTTATTTTTGGAATTAGATAAGGAGGCTGTTTGATATTAAGAACCCATGAATTTGTTAAATGATTTAGTGTGCTTAAGTACATTACAAACTACACTTTTATCTTGCTGTTCCTTTGTTCTCATTGCAGGCGGTCACCCAATATCCCCAAAAATCTATTTCTGCATGATTAATGATTAAGGTTGCCTAATTTAAAAAGAACCAATTAGAAACCGAAATTCAAGCATAAGGTAAAACGGTCAAGTAAATTTATCAACTATGGAGCCCACCTAAATAAAAGCTGCATGCCCAAAACTAACAACACTTAAATTTGTATCGGGCAGCACGGCAGCGCAGTAGTTAGCGCGTGTCCGGCACAGTTCTGAGGTCATGAGATCGAACCTTCCTGTGTGGAGTTTGCATGTTCTCCCAATGCTTGCGTGGGTTTACTCCGGGCACTCCGGGTTTATCCCACATTCCAAAAACATGCATATCAGGTTAATTTGCCGGTCCAAATTGTAACAAGGTGTGATTCAGCAAGTAAATTCTGTGGCCAAATCCCATTCCTCTCACTTGGCCCTGAGAACCCTCCAGTGAGGTCCCTGCATAGGGAAGTCCCCTCAAGTGAGAAGAGTGCAAGTGAACATTGTCGCCTAAGAAATTGGACGGCACTTGCAAGGTTCCAATTCACTCCAGTAGATGGCCGTAATACGAATTGGCTGTAGACCTCAGTGATGTATTGGCCTACGTCACATGTAAACAACTTGAGTCTCAACCTGTGGTGTGGCAGTTGGAGAGTCTGTGCAACGTTAAAAATGCCCGCTACAGCTGTGTTATTACGGATTGCCTGGAAGCTCATCACCTTTTCCGTGTCTCCAATCAACGTAGGAGAAATGTGCTATACTTAAGACGGCTTTGGCGCTATGTAGGGCTGATTCATTTTTAGAAGGTACGTCCACTCATTAAAAAAAATGACCCGTTCGGTCAAATACAGTAAGGGTTAACGTACAACGCGCGTTCACATAATACCCTATGTTTGTGTAGACATAAATGACAACCTACTTATTAGAATCTTAATGCCATTTTATGACATATAGTAGGGGTCTTTAACGTGTGACACGATGAAAAGTAAACAAACACAAGAATAGTCCACCTGACCCTTAAGCTGACATAATATCGTCACCAAACTTCCCTGTAGGACCCAAACACCTTAGTTCATAAGGAATTTAATTCAAAAGAGTTGTCATTGGATATAAAAAAAGATAATTTCTACATTTTTTTCATGATGCACACATCACAGTAAAACCTGTCTTTTTCTTTTCTATGCCCACATTTATGTCTAAATTGTTTATCTTATCTATTGTGTTCCAGATTGGCCATCCCATAAGCGTGGACAAATTGGACAGGAATGTTCCCATCCTGTGCTTATGGTTCGATGTGGAGTCAGAACTCATTCAGGACTTCAGGTTGAGCAAGAAGGCCATGTGGGCCCTGCAGGAGCTGCTGAAGAGGGAACAGGACCATGGCTTGAGGTCCTGATCTGCGTGTACTGGCTGGCCTACGGTCTGTCCTACCGTGTGGTGTCACGGGTGTTCAATATTCACAGGTCCACCGTACATAGAATTGTCCACAGTTAATATGGAATAATTTGCCCAAGAGCCCTGTTTCAGGCTCTGGAAGTCAGATCCACATTTGCATCCCGTGCTTTTCTGCATTGTTTGAACTATTAGTTAGTACTGCAGCAGTCACTATTTGTCCTGAAGTCTACAAAAGTTAATATTCATACTTGACCTGTGTGTCATGTGTATTTGGTATATCATTTCTCTAAGTACAACTACTATTCATTAAACGTATTTATCTTGAGTAACACCTTGGTGGTTTATTTCATAATGATATGACATACTGTGTGTGAACTGTGTGATTGTTGGACAGAAAACAACTACAAATCACTCTGGGTTAAATAATAATTTACTTTCAGAAAAACAAACTCACATTGGTGCGAAAAATAAATTAATAATGTGTCACTACCAGCTCGGTAGCCTAGATGGTAGGGCGCCCGCTTCGAGACTGGGAGGTCGCTGGTTAAAGCCTCGGCCGAGTCACACCTAAGACTTACAACATTGGTACTCATTGCCTCCCTGCTTGGCGTTCGGCATTAAGGGTTGGAATTGGGGGGTTGGATCACCTAATGACTCCCAACACAACATTTGGGTCTAAAATGGCGGCGCCCTGTTTGGCTGCGGCTGCATCGGCTCGCTACAGTTTAACTGTATGGGTCAGGTGTATCGACATTTCGTTCTGTGTGCATGGTTACAAAGAATGACAATAAAAGTAAATTCTATTCTATTCTTCTCTAAATGTAACAAAAATATATCAATACGTCCATAAAACTGTAAAACACAAACTGGAACTTCATTGAGTTCTTAATACAATAAAATATTTTCCTTTTATAAAACAAAGGGAAACATTGCAGAGATGCCACTGTTCTAGCAATTAGTCCATGAGCTTCCCAAAAAGGAACAGGAACCGCTCAGTTTCGGCCTCAGTTTCTTCTGTCCTTTTCTGCACTCTGGCATATACTCCTCTTTCAAAAAGTCGGGGAGTGTATCGTGCTTCCTTTTATTTCTGGGTGATATGGGGTTTGGTGACAGAGTGAAAGATGCCGACGACGTGCCCGGTGGTGTGGATGGTGTGGTCGCTGTGATGGTGGCCAGTTCTTCCACGGGACGGTCTACATTGGCCTTTAGGTTGGGTGGAAAAAACAAGAATAATTACCTAATGCCGGTGTATTGTACAACAACAACCGTGTATAGGGTGCTGTACATAAAAAAAGTGTTACTGGTGGGTTCAGTTCCTGCTCATCTCAACTTACCATTGTGTTCTGGATAATTATGTGAATAGATACACAAAACTGACATGTTATTCTTATGGCTGTAAGAGCCTTCTATTGGCGAGCATCACATATGCTTTAGAATTGTCTCCACATTTGGACAACATTTTGAGAAGGTAATTAGTTTATTTAATATGTGTTTACAGAGAAGGCAGCGGACTATGTGATAGTTATTTGTTTCAACTGTATTTCCACGTGAAATTCGGAGACATTACTCATGATGCATGATGAAAACGAATGCATACTGATCTCACATGAAAGAATCATATTGTAAATAAAACATGACACCCGAAATTGTGTGCAGTAAACATCGCATATATCCAGAACGTTATTGTGACTATGCTGCTTTAGCGACTGGCCATGTAGATGTAAAAGCACGACTCGTTTAAGATAAAAACAGGGATAGGCTGAACCGTGATTTTCTGCAGTTATCCAACTCTACGGTTTGGAGTGTGAAGAGTTTTTTGCAGCTCCCTCGGTAGATTTGTGCACTGTGTAAAGTAGCGATTTTGCTATGTTCATGTTTTAATGCGAAAATACGATTTTTCTATTGCATTTATGTTTAACCAAGATATCTCAATATATTTCGTTGCAAATACATGCGTAGTTGTGGAATATGACTTACATTTGTACGGTTCCTTTTCAGCCATGTTTGTTGATATTGAGAATTCACAAAGTCGACCTCCCTCCATCTGAAGAGGTTATTTCGTGGGTTGAGGGCACTTCTCCCTCGGTCTTGATAGTATTGGGACACATCCCATTTTCACGTGAACGCGCAAAACCGAGTGACTAGGGCAAATAGCGAGTGAAAGTGAGAAGAATGGGACGCAGCCTGTCTCTATGTGCGCTGCGACTGGCTGGCAACCGGTTCAGGGTGTCGCCTGCCCACTGCCAGAAGAAAGTTGGGATGGGCTCCAGCACCCCCTTGACCTTACTGAGGATAAGCGGTGCGGATAATGAATGAATGAATACATTTGTATATGCAGGAGTCACGTTGGTGGTCTTAAAGGGGCGGTGCATCATTGCAGGGGTCTATAAACGTTCAATATTTTCTCAATTAAGTATGTGCTAACAATGCCCAACTGAGATCAGAGACCCTTTACCCCACAGCTAGCTACTTTTGTCTTACTTTTGGCAAAGCTGTTTGTAGAAAACTCATTAGGTAGGAGAAATGAAAGGACGAGGGTGAGGATCTTGGGGGTGGTGAAGGGTGACATAATGATCATCCCCGTATTTTATTTGTTTCTATTCATTAGTGCAGCATGAAAAATCTGAAAGTAATAAGGTACTGGCTTTAAATACAGTCCTAACGCCAACCCAAACCCCAAGAAAGATGAAAAAAGTTTATTTGGGCAAAATACACATACTTGCACACGCACTAAAAAGGAGCTTGATAGAGGCTGCAATGATGACACAAGCCAGGATATGGCAGCCACGATAAAAAATGTTCAAAATTCTGTACATATACTTTATATTCCCAAAAAAATAAACTAATCCACGTGCATTTCTTACATTTTTAGCCATTTTTACTTGCATTGTTTTTTCCTAATTAAATATTTCTAAGCAACATGTTTTTGGAATATCTTGTCCTTTCAGGGGATTGATTACAAAGACAAGCCCATATTTACTACTGCGCCGAAAGAAAACACAAATAAGGGCTGCGTCAAGTAAATTATGAGCCCCATCTTTCTAGGCGCCAGAGAAACCAGAATGTGGAGAATAGTGCCAGACTCTAACACTGATGTTAAGGTCATCTTTGTGTTGTCATTAGTGGTTGGTGAAGTAACTGACCAAATTGCATATGCTTGTCATTCCTCATGGATTATTGGAAACATCAGCCACCTAATATTGACACCGATGATAGAGTGAAAGCAGTGTAATGTTTTCCATGGGTAACTTCCATTTCTGTGCAAGTCGGATGTATAGATTGAGGATTTGATTTTTGGCTGAATAATTTGAATGTTGTAAATATTGAATAAGGTACCTCTTGTATAACCTCCTATTTTGCTCCTGAATAATGTTGGCAAAAACATGGACTAAATTATCTCGAGAAATCTTTACTGACGTCACTCGTGTGTTTTCTGTGCCTGTTTGTATGCTAGCAGTTTTCCTCTTAAGTAATGCTCAGCTGTTTACACAAAAATATATACCAGGTGAGGATTTTAAAGAATAATACATAAATATCCAAATTTATAACATAGCAAACAAGTAACGGCTTATAGCTTGGAATTTAAAGTACAAGTATCTCTCGATTGAAGACATCATCGAATTATGATGTTTTGTTTTTACCATGCCTCTGCACGGTAGTATTCGTAAGCATGCCAATCGGTTACAGATGAACGATTTCTGTGAAAAATGTTTAACCGAGATGGCTCTATGTGATCGACTCCGATCCCGACCAAAATGAATGGTTCGAAATCAGTTGTTGGTAACGGAAAACCTGCCACAGGTCATGAACTATGACACAAATCGTCAAATTCACCCTTATTTATAATTTATAAAGGGATGTTGCAATTTATTCTTCTTTGCAATGACGATTTCTTTTTTGTGTTCTGAGCCTGGTTGCCTCCAGAAAAAGCAAACTTCCTGCGACATTTTGAAGTAAGCATATACATCAATAAATAGGCGAGTTAATTATTTAAAATTTAAACTTAATAGTTCGCATATTATATACACAAAACATTTTAGAATTTCTGAACAATAAAAATAAAAGGAATGATTGGTAAAGGAATGGTATTTGTATCCAATAATGATTGGGGTGGCAGTAGCTAAGGAGGTAGAGAGTAAAATGCTGAAATATCCTTGGGCAAGACACTGAACCCTTAAGCATCTTATAAGCAGTGTGTGAATAGGTAAGTGTGAAGCACATTGTAGAGTCAGACCATTTACCATCTAAAATGGTATTGACCGTAAAAATAGTTTACTATGATAACCAAACCATATTTTCAAAATACAGTATAATATATTTATTTTTATCAACCCTTTTTGCCAAGTTTTTGTGCTGTAATTGTATTTAGGTGGATAACTTGGTACTTTTCAATTTAAAAACTACATTGTACACTATGACAATATGCATTATCATCATCTGCTTACCAAAAAAAAGCATTTTTTTTTTTGTTGTTTTTTAAATAAAAGCTGCACTCTTAACCAATCCCTAAAACCATTACATTTTCATTTTAATTGTGCATGCAAGGCGACACATGCACCTAAGAGGCGAAAATAGTTTAAATTAATTTAGTTACCAGTAGTCATATGCAGTGGTGGCCAACCTTTTTAATGCTGTGAGGTACTTTTTTGTTTCTCATTAGCTTTAAATGCATCTTAAAAATAGCAATGTATGTATTACTCTGTTCATACTATGTTACTATCATGTTCTAAATATGAAAAGGAGGGTTAAATAATCCCAACCATTCACTAAAACATTCTATTAAAAAACACCAATCATGTCAAAGATTTCTCATACCAGTTTGAAATTTTTAATTTCCTAGAAAATCACTTTGACCCATAACTAGTGAGCAATTTTTATAACCACTCGGGTGCTCTTAGGGGGCTACCTGGTGCCATAGGAACCACGTTAGAGGCCCCTTGTATAATGCATTCTTATGTTAATTTGTATTTTGTCTTTTTAATTTTAGAATCTAATTTACAGCTGAGATCAGAATTCATTTTTTGTTATTTTCCTCAAAATAAGGGGGCCAATTTCCTACTATGCTCTATGGAAGCTTGTCGAATTCATACAGTAATATTCAGGCTACCTCAGGTAGCTGAGAAAGTCTTAACTAAAAATGTTTTCATTGTTGTCCCTTCTCAAATTAGAGATCCACATTTATTATTCATTTTATGTTATCAGCATTCAGATTAACAGATTATTTTAATCTGAAAATAACCAGACCTGCAGTGCTCACTAATTCCAAATGAGCCATTAAGTACTTCCGATTGCTTGAGTGCAATGTTTGCTCAGTGTGGCTAATACAGTCTGTCATGTTATTAAAAAACAACAATGACAAAAACAATGCGCCTCTCAGGAGGAATGTTTATTTTCAGGAGTTGTCTCATGCTTCCCCTTGCTCTCCTTCAAAGATCCTATCATCGCCAAAAGTGAGCGAGGGGGTCCCAAACCACCATGGCGAGTCTCCAAGTTAAAAGAGTGTTTATTGTTTCCAAAGAAATCTAAAAATGTGCAAAAAAAAATCCTGTCACTGCATTTCTTTTGAAGTGTGCTCTGTGTTTATCATTTCGTAGGGTTTCGGTTTACAGTGACTTGGTGGGACTGTAACAACACATGCTCTCCTGTCACTCTGACAATGATATTTCACCGTATTTTGGGGTAATAATGTCATATACCAGACTGTATACAAATTTTATTCAGTTAAAAGATTAATATTGTTTTGTGACAAATATTTTTTTTCTATCTTCTAACATCTTAGTGGCCGAATTTTGTATTCAAATATATCATCAGGTAGGAGAGGCCCTGAGAGAAGTAAATAATAATTGTGCTCACATATAACATCATACTCTTACAGGTGCACAACTATTCTCTCTTACAGACATTGTCATATCTTTGCAAACACTACTATACTCTCTCACACATGCTACTACAACCCCTAGCAAAAAGTATGGGATCATCAGTCTTGGAGAAAGTGCTCACTCCGACATGTTATTCTGAAGAACAAAATTGGTTAAGAAGTGTTAAAAAAATCATATTTATTTTTTCAAAAGTGTTACTCCTAGACATTCAGAACCACTAAAGGAAATTAATAAAAAAAACTTTGTCAGTAAATGCTACTTTTATAGACCAAGCACAGGGAAAAAAAATATGGAATCACTCCAACCTGAGGAAAACGGCTTTTCAGAATCATGAAAATCAGACAAAGAAATGTCAATCAAAACATCTATCCATCATCCATCCATTCATTATCGGCACCGCTTATACTCAGTAGGGTTGCGGGGGTGCTGGAGCTTATCCCAGGTACCCACTGCCTCTTTGGGCAGTGGGCAGGGGACATCCTGAACCAGTTGCCAGCCAGTCGCAGCAATCAAAACTTATCACTAGTATTCCATTGCACCACCTATCGCTTTTATGATAGCTTGCAGTCTCAGAGGCATGGACTTGATGAGTGACAACCGGCATCCTCCTTCAATTTTTTTGCAGTTGCCGGATCATCTTTGCAGGTCCACCACAGTTTTTCAATTGGGATGAGATCTGGGCTATTTGCAGGCCATGACATTGACTGGATGCATCTTTCTCCAAGGAATGCATTTACAGTTTTTGTTCTGTGGCATCATCATGGCATTGTCATCTTGGAAAATGAGTTCATCATCCCCAAACATTTTTTTCAATTGAAAGAATAAGAAAGCTGTCCAAAATGTCAATATAAACGTGTGCATTTATTGCAGATTTGACCACGGCCATCTCCCCAGTGCCTTTTCCTGACAGGCAGCCCCATATCAATTAAGGACTGGGAATTTTTTTTTTTTTCTTTAGTCAGTCCTCTTTGTAAATCTCACCAGAACGGCACCAAACAAAAGTTCATCACCCTGTCCAATGCATATTCGTGACTCATCACTTAGGATTACTTTTATCTAGTTATTCACAGTCCATGATTGCCTCTCCTTAGCCCATTGCAGTCATGTTCTTTTGTGTTTAAGCGTCAACGAATGGTTTCCTTTTAGCTTTGCCATAAGAAAATCACATTTCCTCTAGGCGATTTTGCAGTTTTGTCACATGCATTGACTCCAACTTCCTCCCATCCCCCCCTCATTTGTCCTGCATTTTCTGTTTGTAGGACGTATGGCCTTCAGTTGTTTGTTTTGACTCCTACATTTCTTCTTTGGCCTACCAGTACGCTTGACTTAAACTACCTTCCCAAGCTGTTTGTACTTGGTCCAAATCTTTGAAACAGCTGTCTGTGAACAGTTTACATCTTTGTCAACCATACAAGTAAGGTTACCTTCCTGAAGAAGTTCGACAATCCAGTTTTTAACTGCTGACTATCAAGCAGACCTAATCTAAGCTTGTTGCCCAATTAAGGAAAGGAAATTGACTGGCTGTGTCCTTATTTTTTACCCAAAATGCACTGAGTCCATGTTTTTTCCCTCAGAATTGAGTGATTCCACATTTATTTCCCTGTGCTTGCTCTATAAAAGTAGCATTTACTGACCATTATAATGTGTTTTCTTAATTATTACCTTACAATTATCTGAGTTTTGTTTTATAGACAAAATGTCTGACTGACGGCTTGCCCAAGACTGGTGATAATTTTTGCTAGGGGTTGAATAATCTCATACACACACTGCTTTACTCTCACACACATACCATGTTACTCTAACACTACTAAATTGTCTTACACATACGACAAAATTCTTATATACACACTACTATACTCTCTTACACATTGTAGAGTAATTGCTTTAAATAATATTTAGTTGATTTGGATTATTATTGTGTGGTTATCGATTCGGCCAGCAGGTAGTGCTTCCGGTTTCCCACCTGAATTAATTCGTCATGGGTCTAGGATTTATCATAAAGGAAGCAAGACTCTAAACTTATTTTTATTTTACCTTTTTAAATTGTCGATTTTTCAGTTCTTTGATATGGATAATGATTGATCAGTCCGAAAGGAAAATAGTAGAGGCACACAAATAAAAAAATGCACTTGTTTGATACCAACAAACTACATATATTTACATGACAAGGAAAATTGAATCACACAAAAGAAAAAAAAAAACATTGTTAACACAAGCCCTTGCAGTCTTAGAAAATGGAAACAGGGAGAGAAATTTGGCAGCAGTAATGAAATTACTGATCTATGCAACTGTGGTTAAGATAATCAACTCATTTAGATTGTCACAAATTGTTTTTTTAATATTTTTTGCCCCTGCACCAAAAACAATTTGTTGTGAAATATCTTCTTGGTATACCTTTTGAGGACAAAAGGTGTCTTGGCCTTTTCTGGTTTGTGGCCACATGGATTCTTGCCCTTCTGAAGAAACAAAGGCCAGCCCTTTCCTCTCTCTACTCCATCAAAACAAGAATAAAAATAATAATAATAATAATATAATTTATATAGTGTGCGTGTATGAGAGTATAATTGTGTTTGAAAGAGTATAATAGTGTGTTTGGGAGTGTATAGAAGTGTTTGTGCATGGGTTTGACTGTGACTGCATGTGTCGTTGTGCATGTTTAACAGTATGATGTTTTTGTGAGAGCAAGTATGATTTCTCTAACGGCCTCTCGAAATCATGTGTAGTGTATTCATGCACATATGTTCATGTTGCAGTGACAGGTGTGGAAAATTAAATGAAATGTGATAGTGATTCATTTATTGGCTGTATAGGCCATATTGTTCATGCTGGCTCACAGTTGGCCTAAATGAATCATTCTTAATGGCATTACGTATTCAGACTCAAAGTATTTAATGGACGCGGAGAGCAATACATTGGTTGTCATTACAAAAATGCGCCCGTTTAATGTATGCACAAGTGTGATACATAATTCAAGCGTAAGTCTATTGAGTAATTGCATTCTCAGCACTGAAAAATGGCTGTTTGGTTATTTATAAATTTTATGTATGCTTTCGCCCTAAGTTGCCTTGATCAAGGTTTTTATTCATGCATTTTTTTTTAAACTGTTGTGCAATTTTTTCTTTTGCATGGTTTTAGACTGCATTTCAAATGAAACACATTATCACCCGAGCATGTGTTAAAAAGGATTGCCAGTACCGAGCAGATGGACTGATATGATGAGGGTCAATATATTGGTGGGAAGGTATACCTCACGGCAAAGAAAAAAATAAATAAAGAAAAGCAACCAGCTGTTATGATTTCATGTTACAAAAAATATACGACCTCTGTTTTGGACTTTCATTGCAATATTTTTTTTTTACTCTAACATATCCGTTTTTTTGTTTTTGTTTTGTTTTTTTTGTTTTTTTTAAATACTTTAAAACATAATTCACATTAAAAACACCCACAAATAATTTTGTTCATTTGTGCCCATTATGACGGACGTGCAGTGGTTAGCGCGTGTGCGGCACAGTTCTGAGGTCATGAGATCGAACCTCCTGTGTGGAGTTTGCATGTTCTCCCTGTGCTTGCTTGGGTTTCCTCCGGGCACTCCAGTTTCCTCCCACATTCCAAAAACATGTATTTCAGATTAATCAGCAGGTCCAAATTGTCCCTAGGTGTGAATGAGCGAGCAAATTGTCTGTCCCTGTGTGCCCTGCGACAGGCTGGCAACCAGTTCAGGGTATCCCCTGCCCATTGCCCCAAGACAGCAGAGATTGGCTCCAGCACCCTTGCAACCCTACTGAGGATAAGCGGTGCAGATAATGGATGGATGATGCCCATTATGTATTGAGCATTACTGTCTTGATCCAGCATCATCCAGCATTTTAGTTCCAACAGGCACAATGACTGGAATACAGACCTCTTCCTCATTACCAAAACCTGATTTTAATCAAGAACCCAGTAATTTAGGACTGTGCCAACAGCATAAGCTGTCAGATCATTGTTTTCATTATCCCTGTAGACTACGAGCAACCTATGCGTTCTGTACTCTGAACTTTTCTAGCCGTCAGTGTCCTCCTGACTGTGTTTCCTGTTGCTTCTTTTCTCCCACCCTACAGTGTGGACAGCACCTTTTTGTTATTTGTCTTTGCCTCCCTCTAAACTTTTTTCGTTTAGCCATTGGGTCCATCTCACCAAAGAATAATGGATGCCAAAGATAACCAAGGCTGATGCTTACGACCCAGAAGTGCTATTTGTCGTATAATCTCGAATATTGTGAGTTATCTTGCAATTTACTTTACAAAACTTAACATTAAATGTAAAAATGTATTACAAAATTGCAATGTCAATGTAACGCAATATTATCAAGAGCTGTTTTTACAGTGTACAATTTTTAATAATGCACATATCACGTCAGACTAAAATTCAAACAAAGCACATGGTCCACAGTAATAGCTGTTATGGGCTTCTTGTGTATAATGAGACAGCTTCGTAGATACACTGAAATATAAATACGTTCTATTGTTGGATAGTTTACTAAAATAAAATGGAAAAATGAGAATAAAAAACAGTGCATAAAAATGATTTTTAAAATGAGTAGAAAATAAAAAACATTCAAATAATTCCCAAAGCCCCCGTCTGTATTATACAGTGACCAATAGAAGTGTAAATGTATTTCATACATGCATTATGTAATGAAAATATATGCTTAAATACTGGTACAGCTACAAATGAGTACAGTAATTATTTTCCATAGAGAACAGTTATAGTCATACCAGGGTGATGTGATCAATTTTCACAAGTTTAGCAATAATTTTCTACTTTAATTTGTTCTTACATTTTAAGGTAAGATATAAACAATAATGTAAAATGTTGTCAAAATGTTTTATAAAGAAAATAAAAATGCTTAGAATGATCAAAAATATCGGCCTGGAACTGAAACAAATTGTACCCTTTCTATGAGAAGTAACCCTAGAGAAGTATATATTGTTAACTTCTCTTTTGTAATGGATTCTCTTATTTATCTTAGGGGTTGGGTTCCAAAATGAAACCATGACGAATCCATAAAGTTATTTTTTTTTATTTTTTTTCATAATTAAACATTCTATTATACACTAAAACTAAGGAGCAAACCTTGTTTACAAGCATTTTTTTAAGTAATGTATAGACATGTATTTTATTTACTGATTTTAATAAACTAGAAAGCGGATAAACAGTTTAGCCGATCAGAATGCAGAACACAATGCATAATGCAAATAGGTGAAGGATCGAAACTGTTAAAGGTAAACCGCTTTACACTGCGATTACTGTATAGCAAGAATAACAATTGAATTGAGAATAATATATTTTGCACGCTTATGTTATAGTTCTTTAGTGTGAGGGGACACCTTTTTGCCAGCCAATTGCTGGGTCCACAGAGACAGACAACCATTCTTTCATGCATTGATTCCAAGGCACAATTTTGACTCGACCCTCGACCTGTAAGCATGTTATCGAAATGTTGGAGGGAACCCGCGGCTCCTGGACAACAATCCCTGCTGTCACAAGGAGAAACTGCAAACCCCGCACAGGGAGGCTGGAAGGCAAAATTCAAACATAGGCCCTCTGAACAGATGTTCTTACCAGTCTTCCAACGTGTCACCCTCTCATAGTTCTCAAAAAAATCAGAATAAAACAATCATTAATATGATGATAATATTAAGCACTATAATTTTTTTCAATATTCCACAAGACGGTTGGCAGTTAAACCAGGCAAGTATAATCTTTCAAGGTGGTACAAGTTTCAGTATGCACACATAATGCACTCCAATCCACTGGTACCAGGGAAAATGATGCTGTTACAGTAGAAAATCGAACTGCCACAGGGATTGGAAAGAAAAGAAAGCTGGAAGAGCCCAAGCAGAACTCGCAGTAACCAGAAAAGCGCTGACACAGGAAGGTCAGAGATGGGCGGGATCAGCAATGGGAGTGCAATCCTAGAAAGCGCTGGAGAGTTTTGCATGAGAGTGAAAAGAACAATCTTCGCATAAAATGAGTGAGCTGCAGAAGCCTTAACAAGCTTGCAGCTGCCAATTGCTGGTTTGAAGTACCTGTGTGTGCATGCCTCTTTTGCTCAATGTTGAAAGATGCAAATAGAAAATATGCATCCAGCAGAATGGATCAAATGTTTCAAGGTTAAACTGACTTCACAGGCTTTTCAAACATAATAGGTAGTAAACATGTGTTGCTCATTTTACTTCATCTGTAGGTAGGATAACAATAGTTTTGCTTTCACCATAAAACTCAATTAAAGCAAGTCATAAAACACAGTGAAAGGAGATTAAACATTCAGTGGATAAAAGGTGTTGTAATATATTACATCTACTATTTATCTTCAAAAAATTGGTGAATGTGGTCGGGAAGGCCCAGCAAGTGAATTAATTTTCTGATGGTACTCAGGAAGAACAACATTAGCGGCTGGTGTCCTTCTACATCTCCATATTGGAGAGCATTCTGGCAAACGGCATCACAGTGTAGTGTGCTAGAAAACTGGCAGGGGACATAAAAAACAGATTGTAATCAACACAACCCAAAAGACCATTGGCTGCTCTCTGCTAAATCTGGAAGACTTTACCTGCTTGTGATACCGCAGCAGAGCCAACGACATTATAAAGGACTCACTAGCTCTTTGGTCTGCTTCCCCTCGGTAGGCACCACATGTCCGTTAAGACATGACCAACATCCTTGGAAACATATTCTCAGCTAAGGCTATCACCATCCTAAACAAGTGTGTGTAAACAAGGTTTCTCACTTGTGGCTGCACTTTTTCTCTTGTATCACGTGAGTTCTCATCCATAAATGTAAAAACTGTACCTATGGGATGAGTCTTCTCTCAGTCATGGCTTATACTTGCCATCACATTTTTTCTTTATTGGTTTCTTTGTTTGGGAGGTATATATACATTCTGTGGTACCCTCTACTTACTAATGTCTCTACATATGAAAGATTCAAGTACCCAGATATGATGACAGGCGAGAAATAGATCTGATCGCAATTGGGATTCATTGACTTTTGGCTGTAAATGGCACAGATCCTAAAAAGACTGAGTTTGCGAGTTCCGATCTAGAGCTTGCCTAAACTCCACATTTACAGTCTTAGTCTAAGCCCCAATTAGGCGCACAGATGCATGATGTAGCTGAATCCTTTATAACGGATCTGCAAAGTGGTGGTCGGTTTCGGCACAGATCCCTGTCTTATCAGGGTTCTTTCAAAATGGCTTAAATGTATGTCGCCAACAGCATTCAATTCCTAATTACACTGATGTACATAGAAAGTAGCTTTTTATGCAAAAACATTCTCCAGAAGAATAATCTTCTGAATGAACAAAGCTGGTTCTTAGCAATAATGTCTTCGGGTTATCTCATTCCACAGAGTTGCCCCAGTTTTAGAGCAATTGCAGGAGAGTAACAATCAAAAATGAGGTAATCTGTCTTTTCACGTCTGCACTGAGTGCTCGGGGCAATCCACGCTTCTCTATTTCCACAGCTGACTGATTCTCTAATACTCTATAATACACTTTAATTGCAGCACTTCGAGTTCTAAGTATGCTCTTTATACTCTCTGCTTAAGAAAATTGTTTATTCTACCAGAATAGATAGCAAGGATAGAGTGATTTTTAATGAAGTCTGCCATGTCTGGAAAATCACACTCAGCTCTAATTTTCCTTTAAAAAGAATTGCAGTCCAATGTTGAAGACAATTGCTGTTTTTCAGTCTTGTAACAAGCACCGCTTGGCGTAGATGGTTATAATTCTGCCTCATAAATCAATGTTTTTTTAAATGCAGGAAAAAATAATTTCGTATTACATAAGTCGCATGCAAATTGGGTTAAACATTTGACTGGTACGGGCTCTTGATCAATTTGATCTAATTTACTAGTATACTAATTTAATTTGTTGTGTTGATTCATGCAAAATTACTCTTTTTTTTATTCTTTGTTTTGTTGTTTTTAAAATCACCAATTCTGGGGGTTGTTTTTTAAAGTCCCAATATGAAATATTTAGTGTCTCCCAGGGGTTACGAAAAAAATCAAAAACTATCCGTTTGAATAATCAGCAAAAGTACATGAAGTTTTTTAAATACTTGTAGTTCGGGAAAATTGGTAGGAAACTGGCATGTTTTCCCGTATTGGTTGTACAGATACCCCCAAAAACCTTGTGGAGAAAAGAGAGAAGAGAAATGGTGCAGTTTGGTCACTTTGAGTCGATTTATATGTTTTGTTTGTATTTTATGGGTTTTTTAAACTATTTTATTATCCTTTCAAATTACATATGCCATATAAAAGTTTTGTTCAGGATAAAAAAGAAATATACTGCTATGTATAACAAGCAACACTGAATGTACTGCAGGTGGGAACGAACTAAGAAATACGCTAATTTATTTTGTTTTGTTTTTGTTTGGTAAATAAAATAAACATATTTACTCAAATTATCCTTTAGTCTGTCTTGCAGTGAGTAAATGGACCTCAGAAGGACCTTTTAGAACAGTTTGTGATGTTTCTCTCCCCCATGCAAATTCAAATTCCATTTATTTTGTCTCTCCTTATTTTGAGTGTCTAGTATACTATAAACTTATCATGGATAAAGAGTAAACTTGCATCTTTAAATCCCTCAGCCCGATTAAAGTCCA
Source organism: Urocampus carinirostris (assembly GCF_059441175.1). Taxonomy (NCBI): domain Eukaryota; kingdom Metazoa; phylum Chordata; class Actinopteri; order Syngnathiformes; family Syngnathidae; genus Urocampus; species Urocampus carinirostris. The sequence goes on along the minus strand of NC_142356.1, from coordinate 34,295,751 downwards.
GATTTGCAGCAACATCATAAAAGTGTCCAAGGGTCTATTACTTCCACTTAGTACAAATACCACAGTTCATTTAAATTGCAAATCTGGAATGATCACATTAGGTGCTTTGCTTGCGAGCTTTATAGCCCGTTTTATTTTCTCAACTACAGACTTCACACAAGCTTTGTGGGGATGCATCCTAAACCAATTCTCAGGTCAAAAGAGCACCTGTTTATGACTATCCTCCACCCGTCCACTGAGGTTGCCACAATGTATTTGCTGTCAAAAGCCAAGCGCAGCGTCCATTGACACAAGCGTTTATGATGGTATTAGCTGAAAGTCTTCTGGACCCCATACAGCTGTTAAGGGATGCCTTGTAACTGCACCATTGTGGGATAGGAACATAATAGTGTAGCTAGTCAGAAAATCATGTACCTGTCAAATACAGACAATGCACAAGACAAGCCTGTAGTTGAAAAAGTTGCAGAGTATAGGAGCATCGTGTCACTGAGTTGGAAACAAGTGATGGAACTTGAATGCTGTTTTCCGCTCGTCACCTTCGCTGACACAGACGTGGCCGCGATTCTATTTGGAAGGGAAAATAGTGTCCTTGGGTAGACGCTCAAAAGCATCGCACGCTAAGTGAAAGTGACGGAAGAAGCTGAAAAAAACAAGCTCACCTGAGACCTTTGGCTGTCCGGTTGGAAGGTCTTAACTGCTTCCGAGAGAATTGCCTCATGTTGGCCAAACACTGCATATTTAGAGGAGGAGAAGAAGTACAGGAAGGAATTAATTAGTCAAAAAATATAAAGTACAATTACCTTTCCAAGTACAATTTTTTTGTTGCATATGACTGATTTGTTAGTTTATTCTGCTTGCTGTGTCCCATCAGTTTGGCCGCTGGCTCGATCAGGCTTTGGCGCTGGTCAATAAAGGTTCTCTGGTTCCTAGTTAAGCTGGGACTTGGTCAAAACCTTTTTGGTTGCTTACAGGCCTGGATTTGGTCCTCTTGTACTTTTTTGGCTGGAATCTGGCTCGCTGTCTTCAGAGAACTCTTTTGGCCTCTTGTTTGACCAAACCTCTTGCCTCTTGGCTGGCTCAAAATAACTCTCTTGACGTCCGGTAAGCTAGACCTTGTGCCTCTTTGCTGGCTACAAAAGAACTGAATAGCGAGGCGTCAGGCGTCTTCTTACGCGTCAGGATGGCTGGCTCCTTGGATGGAGTTGTCACGGTGACCTTTGATTCACACATGCTAGATAAAATCCTACCCCCCCACATTTACCCAGTATCTGCCAGATAATTAAATCAATGTAATTGAATCAAAACACAGTATTCAATTTACGTATGTTTGATAATTTTATGACATTGTAACAGTTATTTTTTTTTTTCTGCTCGTGTGTGGAATCAGCTAAAGTGTTTCATCATTGCATTCCAGCTGGAGAAAAAGGGTAAGAGAAAGAAATTTTGGGCTTACTGTTAAAAATGGCTACTTTTCAACTTCATTTTTGCAAATCGCACAGAACGTTGCTTCAAAGGTTTCGCTTAACATTTCTAACTTCGGATGAGTCTTTGAAAGCCTAAGCAAGGTTTCATTAGAATCCCAAACCAATTTATTCCCTGAAAGGTTGTGATACACCTTAGCTGTAACATCAATAGAAGGGAGATTCAACGGCGATAATAAGGACAGAAACTCTGCATTAAATGTCAATATTAAAAAAGATGTTTTATGAAAAAAAATTATAAGTAGAGATCTGGCAATTCTCCTTTGCCTGGGGGCCACATTTTTCTAAAGTGACTAACAACAAATAGAGCAACATTTTGTACATCATACAGTATCCCAGTAGCACAATAACATGCAAATTTCAACTAAACTCAAACCGGAAACAATGTCATTTAGCAGATTCCAGCAACTTTTACAGCAGCAAATTGTTAATAAACCTCTTGGTGAGGTGGCAAAACTGAAAACAATGTTAAAATAAAACAACATTTGCTAGATCATTTTGAATATTTAAAGTTTGGGGATATTTTTTATGATTCTATTTGTTTTTCGTTGTGGTCGTTTAAATAAAATTACATTACCTTTAATCCATTGAGGCTTGGTAGTTGAAACTAGTTTTCAATTTTATAAGCACTTATTTTAAGATTGTTCCTTTTTTCTTGATTTTTTTTTTTTTTTTTTTTTTTTTTGCATTTCAAATACATGAAGAAATAAGCCCTGTCAATCATTAATAACACGTAGCTGTCAGGACCAGAACAGGAAACAGGACCCACTCGCGTAACGTTACTCACAGTTTATTGGGGAAAAGAGAAAGGAGCGCACACTCGATCTGGAGATCGTTGTTCGCGGGGAGTCGATTGCTCGAAATGCGGAAGTGGTATTTCCGTGGCGAGTGAAGGCAGAGTTGAGAACGGGGGAAAAACAGATCGATGGCGGGGAGTAAAACAAAAACACAGGACAGACGAAAACAGGGCTTGCTGAGTCAAAACGGAGATTCGCAGACGCACCGACAGGACAGCGTTTAAATACTCACAAGGAGCCAATCTGTCAACGAGTTTCAGCTGGCGTCCATGGACGGGGCCAATTGGGTGCCATGGCAACCGTGACAGTAGCAAATACTAAAAAGAGAAACATAAAATAAAAAAGCATGCCAGGTTAAATAGTCAAAAATATTTACAAGTTAATAAGGGTGGGCAATACTAGGAATTTTGATCCAATCCATTGTAGCATTGATCAATACCAATCCAATATTGATATGTTTTGTTTGGAAATCTCATGATCATTGAATAATTCAACCCTTTCTATGAGCTAGTTTACATTTACAAGAAACACAGCATAAAGGTTTCAGGCACTAAAAACCTTTCACTTTTTCATAAAACAACTACATTGTAAAATTTAACAGTAGAAAAAAGTTGCCAAGAGAGTTAAACCAAATAGCAGCAATGTAACAAAAATACAAATGATGTATAACCTAGAGCACAGGTGTCAGACAGGCGGCCCGCGGGCCAGATCAGGCCCGCTAAGGGATTGAATCCGGCCCGCAAGACAACACCCAGAGAAGCGCAAGAGAAAAACAAGCTGCAGGTTGAAATATGTCAACTTGATGTTGCCAAAGCCAGGTGCTTTGAACAAAGTCGTGTACTTGTATTTATTTCTCTCTCACTCTCTCTCTCTCTCTCTTTTTTTCCACCCCTTTTCTCCCACTCTTCGTCTCTTTCTCTCTCTGTGTCTTTTTAACTTAATTTGCTCTAACTTCCTTTTTTCCTTTTCTCTTTTTCTCTTCCTACCCGTCGCGCTTTCTTTTCTCTTTTCTCTCCTTCTGTCTTTCCATTTCTCTTTGAATTTCTTTCTTCCTCTCCCTTTCTTTTCCCCTCTCTCACGACTCTTTTTATCTCTTTTGTTTCTCACGCTTTCTCCCTCTCTCCCTTTTTTTCCTTTCTTTGTCCCGCTCTCTCTTCCTTTCCCTTCCTCTCTCTCTTATTTCTTTATCTCTTTTTCTTTCTCTTTAATCTACTAGTCCGGCCTCCGACAGAATGTTTGTTCTATTGTGCGGCCCGGAGTTAAAATTAGTTTGACACCCCTGACCTAGAGGATTAAAATTCCCTCCATTGCACACTATTTAGAATTTTAGAAGATAAAGTCAGAAGGCAAATAAAGTGTCAATTGTCTCTCATTGGCTATGTTGCCAATTTGGTTAGGGTTAATTGCTGAAGGATGAAGTTTTTTATGATTTTATGCAAATGTGTATGTATATTAGATTATGTTGCACACCACTTTATCACACAAATCACACCTGGCGTTTGACTTTTCTATAGTTGAAAAATAAGTCCGCTTCCTGTTTACTTGTGTCATATTTAGCTTCTGGTTAAAAGTGGCCAGGAAGAATTGGCCTTCTCTTCTGCCTCACAGGCAGGATGCAGCAGGAGGCCAGGTAGGGAGGGGTGCTAAAAAGGTACCTGTCAGTCACCAACTCAGGAACAAAAACATTTTGTGAGTAGCCATGGGTGCTGGTGGAAAGAGAAGGGCTGCGCGATCTACATAAATAAGTGAGGAGGAAATTTATGGAGAAGTGAAGTATCGATCTCAGGATGATAATATTGATTTTCTAAGATATTATAAGTAGAAGTGGTTAATAATTCATCAATCTATCCATTTTATTTGCCTCCTATTATCACCAGGGGTGATGGGTCCATCTAAGCCATCTTTTGGGCAACCCTGAATTGGTTGCCAGCCAGTCGCAGGGCACACAGTGACAGAAACCTCACTCCCTCATTCACACCTAAGGAAAGTTTGGACCAGCTAATTAACCCGACATGCATGTTTTTGGAATGTGGGAGGAAACCTGATTTCCCGGGGGACACCCGGAACATGCGAACTCTGCACAGGAAAGCTGGTAGCTGGATTTGATCCCATGACCTCAGAACTGTGCCAGCTACTGTGACCTGCATTTAAAAAAACATTACAGTAACATTTGTTCACTTTTAGGTTATGGTTTCATTTTCGGTAACTATAATACAATTATCGAAACAAAGAATCCACCAAATCAGGGGTGACAAACTAATCTTAAACAAAGGCTATGTCAATGTCATGGCTGCCCTCAAAGGGCTCTGATGGAACTTATTAATATAACTCAAAGTAATAAGAAGGTAAAATAAAAAGGAACTACTCCTCCATGTAAAGTACATCTGAATTTGTTAATCATTCAACTCCAAAAATGTACAGTTGCATGGAAAGAATGTCCCCGCAAATGTGTAATATTTTAAAATAAAAACAGTGATACCACAACACATGAGCCACTTCAGCTATGAGAAATTCAAGACACTAGATTTTTTTCGAGCAAAAATCTTTCCTGATATACGAGAGAAAATCCCAGTTACGAGATTATCCTGACGTTACCACTAAAGACTGGGGCTTTAAAATCATTTTATTATCTTCTTATGTCTTATCATCTCATGTCTTATGACTATATTTTATGTTCAATTCCTATTTGAATATTTTTTTGTGATTGGGAATGGATTAGGATTTCTTTTGCAAGTATTTCGGGTCAACCTGGATGCTTTTTGGATGCCGCAAACAAATTAATTTGTTTTCAGTTATTTCGTATCAGGAAAATGTGTTTAAATAAGAGCAATTCTAGATAAAAGCACAATCCAGGAATGCTCTAATCTGGTATGTATTAGTGTCATTGTAAAACAAAATAATAACATTCTCATTATATTATCATTTATTTTCTAATTCCACTCATTGAGATCTGTATGAGGATACTGGCATATAGTGGCACCGATCCGTCACTCCATCCATCCATCCATCCATCCATCCATCCATCCATCCATCCATCCATCCATCCATTATCTGCACCGCTTATCCTCAGTAGGGTCGCGGGGGAGCTGGAGCCCATCCCAGCCATCCTCAGGCAGTGGGCAGGGGACACCCTGAACTGGTTGCCAGCCAGTCGCTGGGCACACAGGGACAGACAATTCGCTCGCTCATTCACACCTAGGGACAATTTGGACCAACCAATTAACATGACTTGCATGTTTTTGGAATGTGGGAGGAGACCGGAGTGCCCGGAGGAAACCCACGCAAGCACGGGGAGAACATGCAAACTCCACACAGAAAGGTTTGATCTCATCACCTCAGAACTGTGCCGCACACGCGCTAACCACCGCGCCGCCGTGCTGCCTCCGTCACTTCATGGATGTCATAATCAACAGACATCATGGGAAAAGTAGTTTCTGGTCAAAGTACTAGTTATTTTTAGAAGCACCAAGGAGTTTAAACACATATGTTCTGGATTCTATTTAATGTAAAACCATACGTTCCAAAAAGGTTCATGTCTGTTTATTTTCTCTTTTTGGAGTGGGTGGTCTGCTCGTTTTCTTTGTAAAGGAGACTGTACTGTTTGACTCAAGGGATGAATGACAACTTTTTTTTTGTAACTTTTCCCCACATTTCTTTACCAATTGCACTTAATCGCACAAGGATTTAAGTAATGGCATGTTAAATGCTCCGATGGCTCTCAATTAGTTTCACCTTCTGCTTTCATTCAGCCGAAATATGAATTGAGTGCTGGTCATTTGAAATATGAAACCACAGGACAGATTCTTTTTTCCTTAATGCTATATTTCTCATCATCATTGTTGGTAATAAAACTGTTATAAATAACGTTGTTATAAGTAACTGGGTTACGTTACGGGGTATCCTGACTAATTATCTATCCTGACGTTACTTTAGCGTTACCATACCAGACAGCCAAAAGCAGTGCGTTACTTTGGCTGCAGAACACCAACTGCGGCGTGCCCTCGGAAATCGTATGCCGCACTCGGCGGCGTAAGGTTTTCTGCTCTCCTCCAAGTTGTATACATCATGTGTTTTCGGATCATGTCAACTTTGAAACTAGCAACTACCATATATTTATAGATAGTGATTACGAATATAGTATTTTCTAAGCGCCGAAACAAAAGTTATGAGAGGGATGAGTCGCGGGAAAAGTGAGCCACCAGTGCTATTGACTAAAGTAGATGCAGCAGCAATGACTCTTGTCGTTCGCGAGCGAAACGTCTCTATGAGCCGGCTCTTGGGAATGAACGAAGGGAGCCGGTGCCACAACAATCCACAGCTGGTACCCTCTGTAACACGTTTTTTCTATTAAGATTGGTCAATATGCATTTTTGGGAGGTTCTGTGTTGTTTACTTTAAATTTGTATAGCATAAAAAGATGAATAATGTTTTGTATTTTGTATTTTTTCTTTGTGGATTTATAAGATGTGGTGCAATACATTATTCAAAGTTCCGTCTGTTCATCTCTATTCAGCTGACTCAAAATACTGCTCAGAAAATTGTCAATTCCTTTACATATAACTTATTTTTAAATTAATGAAAATAGTTACTTTCCCTGGTAACTAGTTACTTTTACTGTAGTGTAATTCAGTAACTAACTCAGTAACTTTCTGGAAGAAGTAGTGAGTAACTATAACTGATAATTTTTTAGAGTAACGTGCCCAACACTGGTCAAAATATCAAGAACATTAATTGTCTTTTGTTCATTTCATTTTAGAAAAAAAATTTAATTGTTTTAATTGGCATGGATATCAATGTGATAAAACATTATGTGCAGCAAACTTATACATGACACTCCAATATGTCCCCAATTTGTCCAACGTGTCAATATGTTCTCAAGACTTTAAAAAGATAAACAAAAGAAAAGAAGACATATTTACAACCGAGTGGTTAGACACTGGCCCAGGTTAGAATAATAGTGCAAATAAAATAATAGTGCAAAGAGTTTTTGTAAACAAATGCCGTTTTCAATTACATATTTGTTTAAGAGAAAAAAAATGAATAAACAAGACAAAGAGTACTTAAAAATACATTTTTTACAATTTACAAAAATAATTTTACTTTAAAACACATAGTTTAGTTAATTTGTGTGTGCACACATTTTGTGTATCAAAACAATTGTTTTCCTCCCTGAAATTATTTTTATTGTGATTTTTATTTCTGTTAAATTATAGCTAAATTATGTGCAAAATGAACTAGAGCATTTTACTTTGATATAATGCTCTTTTTGCGATAATTTAGGGTTCATAGGTGGTTTGTATCAAAACAGAAGGTTTTTTTTTTCAAACTATTTTCATGGCGACTTTATATTAGATTGTACTTTAGATATATGATATGAGATATACAGTGGTTTATGAAACTATTTGCCCCCTTTGAACTTTGTGACCTCTTGCACATTTCAGACTTCAAACACCAAGATATAAAACTGTAATTTCTTGTGAAGCATCAACAATAAGTGGGACACAATCATGAAGTGGAACACACTTTATTGGATGTTTTAAACTTTTTTTAACAAATAAAAAACAAAAAAGCTTTACTTTCAGTGTAGCAAACTCTATCCAGACGTTCAGTAAGGATCTCTGAATGATTCAATGTTGATCTAAATGACTAACGATGATAAATGTAATCCACCTGTGTGTAATCAAGGTTCTGTATAAATGCACCTGCGCTGTGATAGTCTCAGAGGTCTGTTTAAGCGCAGAGAGCATCATGAAGAACGAGGAACACACCAGGCAGGTCCGAGATACTGTTTTGGAGAAGTTTATTGCTGGATTTGGATACAAAAAGATCTTACAAGCTTTAAACATCCCAAGGAGCACTGCGCAAGCAATAATATTAAAATGGAAGGAGTATCAGACAACTGCCCTCCTAAACTTCCGGCTCGTACAAGGAGAAAACTGATCAGAGATCCAGCCAAGAGGCCCATGATCACTCTGGATGACTGCAGAGGTCTACAACTCAGGTGGGAGAATCTGTCCATAGGACAAAAATCTGTCGTGTACTGCACAAATCTGACCTTTATGGAAGAGTGGCAAAAAAGAAGCCATTTTTTAAAGACATCCATAAAAAGTGTGGTTTAAAGTCTGCCACAAGCCACCTGGAAGACACACCAAACATGTGGAAGAAGGTGCTCTGGTCAGATGAGACCAAAATCAAACTTTTTGGCAACAATGCAAGACGTTATATTTGGCTTAAAAGCAGCGCAGTTCATCACCCTCAACACACCATCCCCACAGTCAAACATGGTTTGGGCCTGCTTTTCTTCAGCAGAGACAGGGAAGAGCGTTAAAATTGATGGGAAGATTGATGGAGCCAAATACAGGACCATTCTGGAAGAAAACCTGATGGAGTCCCCAAAAGACCTGATATTGGGACGGAGATTTGTCTTCCAACAAGACCACGATCCAAAACACAGAGCAAAAGCTACAATGGAATGGTTCACCCAAAAACATATCAAGGTGTTAGAATGGCCAAGTCAAAGTCCAGACCTCAATCCAATTGAGAATCTGTGAAAAGAACTGAAAACTGCTGACTTCAAACACTTTCCATCCAACCTCACTAAGCTCTAGCTGTTTTGCAAGGAGTAATGGGCAAAATGATCAGTTTTTCAATGCGCAAAACTGATAGAGTCAGACCCCGCAGCTCTAATCGCAGCAAAAGGTGGCGTTACAAAGTATTAAGTCAATGGGGCTGAATAATTTTGCACTCCCACTTTTTCATTTTTTATTTGTTAAAAAAGTTTAGAACACCCAATAAAGTGTATTCCACTTCATGATTGTGTCCCACTCATTGTTGATTCGTCACAAGAAATTACAGTTTTATATATTTATGCTTGAAGTCTGAAATATGGCAAAAAGTCACAAAGTTGAAGGGGGCCCAATAGTTTTGCAAGCCACTGTACTTAAATCAAGCTAAATTATGTGCCAATTAAACCAAATTATTTGCAGTTCAATACGCATTGTTTAATCTATATATTTTCCATTTTTATTTTTTTCAATGGAGTTTTTGCAATTATTTAAATGTTTCTAACGTGTGTTTGTTTCGAAAGTGTGGATTTCTCTGTCTAAAGAAAGATATACTTGCATTATTATGTGCCAAATAAGAAGACCATTTCACTTTATTGTGTTTTTTTATGTTTTCTTTATTATGCAATATTTTTATTTTTTGGTAACAAAATAGACAAATTCCTTTTTTTACAAAGGTTATACCTGTAAGCAAAAATGTTTGTTTTGGGAAATTAAGTAAACGTATACTTAAAGGGACATTATGTCTTATTTAGTGACTCATCGTGGTAAAAGTATTCTTTTAAGTAAACAATATTGAATTGGATAATAAGCGTTTTTTTTTTTTTAATAGGTAGATCAAGAAAAAAAATATTTATTTATTTTACATTACATGAGGCTCGCTATGAGGGAGCTGCAATGATTTACTGACATTTTGCTGCTACGGGTATCCCCGAATAAAAACAAAAAACAAATAAAGGGCTGGATGAGAAACAAGAAAAATGGTGCTGTTTGGTCTGCATTTATACAGCGCTTTTCAAGTTACTTTAGACCTCCCAAAGAAATTTACAATGCGATTCACACTTACCCATTCACAGATACACACACACACCAATGGTGGGGTCAGCAGTGCAAGGCTCCTACCTGCTAATCGAGGACATTAGAGGTTCAGTGTCTGGCCCAAGGACACTTGAAATTATACACAGAGGAGCCGGAAATCAAACCTTCAACTTCTTGGTCCCAAGACGAGCGCTCTACCTCCTGCGCTACTGCCACTCCAATATTAATATTCCTTGTCCGTTTTAGCACTAGTTTTCAATTGCACTACACTAAGGCAACATCTAGTGCCAACTCTTACACAATGTCTCTTTACAACGAGCATAGGTTTTATTTGTAGAGGTTATTTTTCCTTTCTCGCATCCTTTTCTTAACTTTTAATTGTACTTTTCACCCAACTATATATAATTCATAGCTTAGATTTTTTTAAACAAGTTTAAAGATCTTTTCAACTTACTGGGGAAGAAAAACAGGATGAGAACCTGGGGAGACAGATTTACTGTACAGGCGAAGATGAGGATGACACAGATTTAACACAGTTGGTCACATCTCCATAGTTTGAAGATCTAAGCAAGCATATTTGAAATTTACATGGCATTCAGGCCACACAATAAAGCACACGGCTGACCCATCGACATCAAGGGTCCTCCATTTCCTCACCTTCTTTTACTCCCACTGCAGGAGACTTAAATAGCACTCGGTGAAGAATAGAGCTTTGTCAGAGTCCAGCAACTGAGAAAAGTGTGAAATTGTATTTGTGTCCGAGCGCGCTGTGCCAAGCAACGTGTGGCAATTTGGTGGTGTTTGCTCCAGCTTGAGCAAGGGAAAAGTGGCATTTGGCTGGGTGTAATACAATGCCAGACACAGCCACGCACTTCCATCACAACATATTACAGTCAATTACGGACTAAATGGTAAATGGTCTGCGCTTTTCAAGTCACTGAAGACCTCTGAACGATTACATACGAATATTATCCGCTACATTGTGGCTTTTAATACCTTTCAAAGCCCACCCACAGACAAACTTTGCCCACCCTAAAAATTGTGGATGGAGTACCAACAGCAGCCTGGGCAGCGCATATGCTATCTCAGTTATATTGTGTATGTCAGCGCACACTAGTGTGGACTCGCCTGCCCCTTACAAGCACACAGTGTGTGCGGAAGTTCCAACGGAGCCCCTTCCAGCATATCTCTTTTTCGTAGTGATGGAAATTCCGTCTCTTTTAAACGACTCTTTCAGTTGTCTGGTTGGAGACAGACGGCTCTTTCGGCTCCCAAGCAGCTCTTCAGATTGTTTTTGTTGCTTTAATCCATATATTGCCAAAGATTATGTAACATTATGCAAAAAAAGGACTTTTAAAAAGTCATTAATTTCATATGCCCCTCCTGAGACGCATGTCTTGTGACGCCACTGTATTAATAGTAACGACACACTTTGGTGGGACTTGTCCATGATGCAGATGAGACGGCATACAGCAAGGACGTGGGGACGTTGACTACGTGGTGTTCAAGAAATAAAATAGTACTCAACGCCACAAAATACAAGGAAGTCATACTTCACTTCGGGGGGGACGTGCATGAATCCAGCCCCACTCATCATAAATGGCGACTGTGGAAAGAGTTCACTCCTTCAAATTTCACATCTCTGTCGACCTCTCCAGATCTGCCAACGCCAGAGATTGGGGGGGGAAGTCCCAGCAGTGACTCTACTTCCTGTGTCCTCAGGGGGAATAACCGGGAAAAGAAGTTTCTAGTGTCCATCAGCAAAGCCATTCTGGGATACGGAAACATCATGTGGTATACTTGGAGCAAGGCAGCAGACAGGAAAAACATACAAAGAATACAAAAAACATCCCAAAAGATCATCAGCTGTTCTCTACCAAGTCCAAAAGACTTGCTAGAGAACTTCTCGCAGCTGGCGCTACAGGTCCCTCGAAACTAATTATTCAATGATAATGGCATGTGTAAGCTGACAGTATCGGTGTCAAATCAGTATCGATCGATACTAACAAGTATTTACTTGGATTAAGCGATACCTAAATCCCAAGTATCACTCACCCCTACCTGTTTTGGGAAAACTACCGTATTTTCCGCACTATAAGGCCCACCTAAAAGCCTTTATTTTTTTCAAAAGCTGACCATGCGCCATATAATACAGTGCGCCTTATATATGGATCAATATTAAGTCGTAAAGTCTTGCAACTAAAGCAAGCAGCCGCCGACTAGATTTTCCCCCGAAGGCGAAGTCGTCCGCGGTGTATGCTGGGATATATATACCGGCGTTTCATTTCCTAACCAATGTGTTAATCATCATTTGAACCGATCACTATTTGCTAAAGTTATTCGGAGGTAAAGAGGGCGGATCCTTTTTATCATTTACAGGCTCGCATAGGCTAAAGGGGCGAAACAAAGCCTGCAATTGGCCGAAAAAGATGAATGTGAATCACAGGTTGGGTTGCACTACGGCATAGAGAAAACAATTTTACTATTCTGTATTTGTAAATATTTTACTCTCCTGGATATACTACACTCATGGTGTTAAGAAGACCATGGTTACGTGAAGGCTGCAAGAGAACTTAGGTGAGCTATGCAGATTTATATTTTCCCGGTACAGTGGAACCTCGGTTTTCGAACGCCTCTCAGTTCGAACAAATCAGTTCTCGACCAAAAATTTTGAGAAATTCTTGCTTCGCTTTTCGTTCAAAAAATCGGAGTTCCAACGCCGGTACGCTAGGGGCGATGCTGAGACGCGTACGGGTGTAGATTGCCCCCACCCCTCGTGAAAAACTGTTGTCACGTGAGCGCGCACTCCTTTTTGCTTTCGTTATTAATATCGGTGAACGGAGTGTTTTAACCCCTAATTATGCCTCGGAAGAAGGTCGGTGCAAGCAGCAAAGTTGCTACAGGTGAAAAAAGAAGAGTAGTGCGTACAACTATTGTATTTAAGAAAGAAATAATATCAAAATATGAAGAAGATGTGCGAGTTTCCCTTCTTTCGAGGGAATAGAGCATTGTCTCTGCAGACTACCACAAAGGTAAGAAATCCTATTCATAAATATTTTCTTTATCCTTTAACCGGTCACCACTTGTTGTGGAGACCCGGGTGCTAAATGACGTGTAAACGACCTGATTTTTTTATTTCCACACGTTCATGTTAGCGTAATCTTTCGTACGGAATATTATGCTAACGCGAACGTACAATTAGCCTGGGTTAGCTTCATGTTTACGTTCGTGGTAAACATTGAGGGTGTTGGAATGGATTAAACCGATTTTACATTACTTTTAATGGGGGGAAAAAACGATTTTGGTGATTGAACAAATCGGTTTTCGAACAGGGTTCTGGAACGGATTATGGTCGAGAACCGAGGTTCCACTGTATATTGTTTTAGAACGATCTTGATGTTTCTGTGATTAGTCTATTTTTAAACTAAATTCAATTCAAAGTGTTTATCGTCATATGCACAGTAATGAACCCCGTTTCCCTACACAATAAAATGTTTACTTTGCTGTCCACACAGTTGCCAGCCAAAAATAAAATCGAAACTAAGAAATGTTTGTTTGGTGACATCGTACGGACACCACATCTGCACGTGTCTACGACACGTATTTGCTTCTTTGCAAGCTTTCGGAATGTTAAGGGGGTAATAAGTTGGACTGAATCATCTGACTGTTTGTCGACGTTCCCATTGTAGCGCCTTATAATCCGGTGCGCCTTATGTATGGAAAATATAGGACCAAAAAGTATTTTTTGGGGGTGCGCCCTATAACCCGGTGCGCCTTATAGTGCGGAAAATACGGTAGTTGTTTTTGCCAACATTACTCATAGCAAAACGGGAAATTTAACAGTGCATTACTGGCATATTAATAACATACTCACAATATTTCAACTTTTCTCCCACGAATCAAGTCTTCATTTTATACCTCCTAATTGAACAGTAGTATACGTTTGTTTTTTTATTTCTATCAAAAATGTTACACTTCTTCAGTATCATCTGTCTCAATATCAGGTCTCTGAAGTTTCCTTTAATCATCGAGGAACAATAACAAGTAAATGTTGTTTAGCTTGATACCGCAACGACTGTTGTCAACACAATGATGACTTCCATGCCTGCGTTGCAACGGCAATATTTTCCTGCTATCAAGACTTTTTGCGTTTGCGTTTTCAGTATTCTGTCCCTTTGCTTCCCTGTTGTACCAAACCAGGGCTTGAACTGTCGCATTACATGACTTTCAACTTTTCTGCTTGACCTTACTGGATCTCCAAACCGTTCGCCTATCCATTGTCCATAAACGTTTGTTTGCTTCTCGTGGTTTTGGTATACTCTTTCCTTGCCGCCTGCCGTATGAGTACAGCACCTTTCCCTAATATGGGACTAGCGTTTAACTGTATTAATCTGTTACTCTCCACTGTCCTTCCGAACCATATCGAATGAAGTCTTGTCAGAACCTGCAAATGTTATCAAGAAATTTGAATTAAACTTTATATGTCAAAAAAAGGATAATCCCAATCCGTTTTACAGGGCTGTCCTTTAATACCAGATGTAAAATGTCAGACACAACCTCCCGAAAATGTAATACTATCTTCCGAGGATCCACTGTAAATATAGTGCCAAATATCTTGTTCGTGTGACGTAGCTTTTTGAAGCTTGACTAGCATCTTTGTCCCAAACAATGCAACAGGAGTGGGAACAGCTGCTCTGGCTTTCATCCAGCGGCAAAAAAAAGAAACTGGAAAAAAACAAGGCAGTCAGCACAAGGGATGTGTAGTGCCACTTTTTTCACCCACACAATAGGGAATAAAATACAAACAGACCCAGGCTCACATGTAGGTCTGCTATGTCAAACATCAGATAGCTCACAGGAAGTGGAACCACAAAATTATTTTAGGATCTCTTGGAAGAAGATATAAACGGCAGTGTGAGCGCACAGGACAGTTATGGGCAAACTAAAGTTGTGGGCCCTATGTGGCTTGTCAGGATTATTTTCATCCAGCCTGCTAAACGAAAAAGGTCAAAATATAAGGACGATATAAATTATAGTAAATAAAATACTAGCAATACAATTGAACTGGGCGTGCCAACTTTGTCCCCATCGTCCCTTTGCCTGTCTATAACGAAAAAGTTACTACAAAAATACTACAAAATTACAAATTTTGTGCTTAAAAACAAGGACCCAATATATTATGGTCTGCATTTATATAGCGCTTTTAAAGTAAACGAAGACCAGCCAAAGCGCTTTACAATGTGCTTCACACTATTCTTTTGCTTTTATTCTGAAAAGACAAAAATAGTAATGGAATGTTGTAAAAAAATATTACTATTTAAATACTACAAAAATACTGTACTACGAAACCAAAACTCTACAATACGCTATAATACTATAAAAATACAACAAAATACAAAAAAAAAACATCTTAACGGTTTAAGAACAGCATTCATTTTACTTTGGGTACGTCTTGGATTGGGATTTTAGGCTATTTTAACAGGAAGAGAGTGAGACTACTAACAAAATAAGTTAATAAAAGCTTCTTATATTAAAATAATTGGTCATTACTCTAAATTGCTGCATTGCTGTTTTTTTATACTTAACCGTCAAGGAAAGTTCATCACAAAATAGTCTTGAGTAGCAAAGGTTCAGTTATGGAGATCAAAGAAAACCAGCAAACACCACACAGTCCTTTGACGGGTAGCTCTCAAAAGAGAAAAATGTGCACCTAATGACGAAGATTATTAAATGCACTGCAAAAATGCATGTACATTCAATAAATCAATTTAAAAAGTCGATAGCTGAAATGTTCTTAATGGGACAATGTGTATTTTTTTAGCTCCAGTGTTAATCAATTAGGGGAAAAAACATTATTGATTTAAACAATAATTCAAAACACACAAACTATCATCCAAACGTAATTCTTTATAATCCTCATGTGTTGAGGTACTTTTATTTATTTTACATACCTTGAGCAAATCAAACCAGATATCGATACTTTTGATACTAAGCAAGAACTTGGATCGGGTTGATACTATTATCCTGGGATTGATTCTTCGCTCCTTCACCGATTTCTTTAAAGCGCCACCTCTCTATGTCTCATACAGTGCCCTGGCCACTATGTCAAAATATGTCCAACTGAGTGACTGACAGGCACACTTTTCGCACCTCTCACAACCTGGCCTGCTGCTTCATCCTGCCTGCCATCTTCATCTTTTTCAACATTTTTGGTCGCCGTTCAAAAAGTAAATCCAGTTTTTCATAAAGTCTAACGAATGGCGACAAATTGTCATGTGAAGTAAAGTGTATCATTTCCTCAATTCATACAGTTGTACAATAAAGCGTCACTATTATTTTAAAAAATATAATTTCAGAGTACAAAAGTTTTGTAAAAAACAAAAAACACAACAAATTTATAAAGTGCAGTACTTTTATTTTCCCTTAAAAAACTTGAACCTTTAAATTGGGTTTGTCTGTTGGTTTTAATGTATAATAGAGTACTTAACAAATGAAAAATAATGATAAATCTATAAATAAGGTGTTTACTTGTCTGAGTTTGACTATATCCGGCTCTTTTTGGAACCTGATCATCGCGGAACACGAGGGATTTATGTGGATCTTACCCATTCTGCAAAAAAGTGTAGTTTGATAAAGAAACAGGAACAATATCTCAAAACATGAGCAAAACATTATTATATCACGCCCGAAATTGATTGTAAAATATAGCACATGTAGACTGAAGCTCCGACGGGTGACAGCCATTCATCCATGACGGATTACACGGACATCGTATTTATGAATAGCAGGGCGATTCAATCAGTTCAAAATGTACGGCAGCGGGGAAAAAAATCAAAAACTCCAGTGTTCTATATATGTGGTGGTACTAGTGTAAAGAACAAATACAGGGTCCTCGTGTGTTGTTCTGGTTTGTTTATTTCTATTTTTTACCCAAGGTCATATTTTATAGAAGCGAACCAAAAAATGGAGGCAATGTTGTACTTATATTTACTTGTTAAAGGGGGATATTTTGCAAAAACTGGTTTGGAAATAAACAGGAATTCAAGGCATACAACAACAAAAGTGAGATTTTTTTTTTTAAGTTATTTTTTTCCCCCGGAGAATTACGATACATACATGGTATATAACTTGGCATTGAACGCATCACACATCTCATGTTATCAATAAATAATCCAACGTTCCCTTTGGTATTTTCCTAATAAAACTTTCTTTAACATTAAAAAGGAAATTTTCAATAATACAACAATGTTTCTTTCAACTCACATAAGGTATTAATGAAGTCCCTGGGGTTACAGTTACCTGTGTGTGCGTGGTTGTATGTGATGAAGAATGAGAGAGAAAGCAGTGATACAGGCAAGAATGAGAAAAAAAAACACGAGAGTTGGAATGACTTTTTGTTTCATTCATAATTCAGCTTTAGGTTTTAAATACAGTTGTTCCGATGTTTGTGTACGATGTGGACTTTTGCAGCTTATCTTCCAAACTCTAAACTGAAGTGGGAAGTGAATTTTAATAAGTGCATTTTAATAAAAATACAGTGTAATAACTCAACGATGCTCGCAATGTTTTGAAAGTTCCATAACAATTTCATGGAAGATCAAAAATGAATAGAGTATAGGGCAAACATTGTGTTGTGGTTTAAAGATTTTAAAGTTTAAGTTTTAAAACATCACGTATATGTAAACGGATATGGATGGGGTTTCAGTATTGACAATATGTCAAACTTTTAATATCGGTTACCAGTGTATTAAAATGTGTAATGTACACCACATAAACAAAGAAAACAATTTTATATGCCAGGGGGTCAGCAACAAGCACCTCTGTAGCTGCTCTTTGGCGGTCCGCAGTGGCTCTCTGGCACTTTTTAAAAAAATGTTTGATGAAGGAAATTGATCTGGTTTCTGTAGGAGATAAAACATGACACAGAATTCTTAACATTTACAAATAACTATAAATATATCATATACATCCAAAATGCAGTGGTCAACACATTCACCTAAGTCGTGAAAGGTGCCCAGTTCAAGACCGAGTAGAAACATATGTAGGCCTGGAGAGGGATGGGTGCCACAAGGCTGACTTGCCCAAGACACACCACAGGAAATGGCCCTAGTGGTTAAGGGATCATACCCAACTGCACACCTATTTAATATATATGTATATATATATATATATATATATATATATATATATAATATATATATATATATATATATATATTAAATAGGTGTGTAAATTTATTGCAACATTTGGAAAGAAGTGACAAGACAAGTACCGTATTTTACGCACTATAAGGCGCACCTAAAAGCCTTTATTTTTTTCAAAAGCTGACCATGGGCCTTATAATACAGTGCGCCTTATTTATGGATCAATATTAAGTCGCAAGGTCTCGCAACTTACGCAACAGCCGCCGACTCGATTTTCCCCCGAACGTGGAGTAGTCCGCGGTGTGTGCTGGGATTTATATACCGGCGTTTCACTAGCTAACCAATGTGTCAATCATCATTTGAATCGATCACTATTGGCTAAAGTTATTCGGAGGTAAAGGGGGCGGATCCTTATTATCATTTACAGGCTCGCATAGGCTAAAGGAACAAAACAAAGCCCGCAATTGGTCGAAAAAGATGACTGTGAATAGCATGTTGGTTAGAACTACGCCATAGAGAAAACAGTATTTTACTATTCTGTACTGTATTTGTAAATATTTTACTCTCCTGGATTTACTACACTCACTGATATAAAAGGACCATGGTTGTACATTATTTTTGAACACAACGACTTCGGTGAGCTACTCCGGCTATATATTTTCCCAGTATCTTGTTTCAGACTGAACTCGATGTTTCTGTGATAAGCGGTGCAGATAATGGATGGAATGGAGTGTCTATTTTTAATTTAAACTCAAATCCAAGTGTTTATTGTCATATGCACAGTAAAGTTGGGGTTGGTCCAGTATATTTAGGACTCAATTTTAACTACAGTTTACAGTCAGGTTGTCACACCAGCAGATTGAAGAAAAATGAAAGAATGGAAGCTCATTACACAACTTAAGTTCACTGTTGAGACACTTTATGATGAAAACTGATAGAAAAAACTTTAACCCAAAACAAAAGTTTTACCCAGAAGCTCTTGGAAATAAATGATCAGTTTGATTGGGTGTGAGAGAGGAATGGGAGGAGCTCCACACAGGACAGGACACGTGCACTTTCTCTCATTTGCCCAGCACTGTCTGCACTGAAGGTAAATACTTTGGTTTGCTTGTTTGTGGTATTTTGTGACATTTTTACAACATAACTTTGCTTGCATATTTATTTTTATTTTTTATTTAAACCTTTATTTAGAAGAAAAACTACAGACAAAATGAGCCTCAACACTCTTGAGTAACTGCTGGAGGGAGTCAAATTTTAGGTGGGATCTTTGTATTGATGTGGGACACAAGCTCTGACATTATTATTATTTCAGAGATTTTATGAAACCATCAACCGTCACACAGTGTAATAAAATGTGCTGAAGAATTAGCTTTAGTCTGGATAGCGGGTTGACGCTTTTGTTAAATTTTGTCTTCAAACATATTTTGCTTTTACGGCTTTTTGGGTCAAAAAGGTTCTCGTCTCCTGCTGTGGAGTGTAGATGAAAAAAACGTCAAACGTTTAATATTGCTCAAAAGAGTCTTGTGAAGTTCACAAGCCTGTTGAATGAGGAACTCTGGTCTTTTCCTATTGTGCTGCTCTTCTATCCGGTGCCAGAACAAAGGAAAATGTTCAACATGTCCCCGCCAAACACCAATTAAGCCGACACAATTTTTGCTACAGTGGCATCATTGGGATTTTCTAATGAAGTTACAAAGAGCACTTTGATGTGAGACACAACAGGAAGGAGGTTCTTGGACTACTGCTGGAACAGATCCTTCCTTATCTCTGGGCATTATGCATTAAATTTTCAATATATCAGCCCGTTGGATGCTTTTTCAATGTTTTTGTGCTGTTGTTGAAGAAGGCTCATTCTGTCGACAGTTCACGATTAAAAGTTGTGTGGATATATAGAGACAGGGACAGAGATAGATAGATCAGTAGATAGATTGAAGAAATGTGTTACTGCATATATAATCATAATTTTATGATTCCCAATATTAAATTGTAATTGTCACAGAGCATCCAGTCATTCAAAATGCAAAGATCCACAGAATAAATATCGAGACTAAATACCGATAAAAAACAATACCTATCAATAACCCAAGATAAAGACGACAGCATGGCTTTTAGGGCTGCACAATTAACAGAGATCTAATAGACATTGCAATTATTTTATGATTGCGGAATTTGAAGAACAAACACTTCTATATACATTTAATACCATTAAAGGGAAACTGTGTAATACTTGACTGCAAGGACAAGAAAAAATACAAATGAACAAACTGCTTAATTTCTCTCCTCATTATTTTTGCCAAACCTTCACAAGGTTTTTGGTTTTTGGTGGTACCCTTAGCAGCAAGATGGCAGACAATCATGTCAGTTCCCTCTAGATGAGCCTAATATTCGTGAAAACAAAATACAAATTCATCAACCTAAGAGTATTTAAAAAATTACATGCTTAAAGTGGTGGGCACATCAGGACCTACACGAGGGCAAGCGAAAACTCAAAAACCTCAACACGAGGAAGATGAAGAAACTTGAGAAGGGACTGCACAATACACAAAGAGGTAAGTATTAGTTTCAGGAGCGAGCAGCAGCAAGTCAACTGCAGGAGAGAGAGTGGGAAAGGTGAGAGGAGAGAGAGTGGGAAAGGTGAGATGGCACAACATTCATTTGGACAGGTAACTTAAAATTAGTTTTACCTGGTTATATCAGTATCAGAAATTATTTTCCCCCCATTTTATTAACACTCCACTTATTGAAACATGAATATTTTGTTTGTTTGTTTGTACATGATTCAATTGTTTGTTTGTTTGTACATGATTCAAATTGAATCTTTTCTTCCGGCGCCGTCACGAATGGCAGCCACTCCAGCAGCTCCCGTGTTATTTTCGATTGTTCTCGATTGTTCTCAGCTCAGGGATGCTGCTGGAAATGTGAATTTCCCTTCGGGGATGAACAAAGTATCTATCTATCTATCTATCTATCTAAAAGTGCAGACATGGTATTATAAAAACTCAATAGCAACAGAATTAATGCGTCAAGGTTAAAGTGTAATTGTGTCCGTCCGACTTCATCATTCACTCGGAAGGTATGATGGAAAAAGTAACAAGTAATAATGGTATTCTGCAGTAGAGCAACCAGTTCAGTTACTGTAAGTTGGTGGATGTGATTGATGTCTTAAGTGTGTCTGTGTGAGTTGTCCTGTTATATTATTTTGATCATCACATCAATACTTTATTCAAGTTAATCATGCAATTATAATGAGCACACCCTACGATTATCCATATATATATATATATATATATATATATATATATATATATATATATATATATATATATATATATATATATATATATATATATATATATATATATATATATATATATATATATATATGTGTGTGTGAACGTAGTTGTTTACTCATTTGGAGTGAGGCCTTGAGTCTTGCATTGAGTTTTATCAAATCATTTGCAGGATTCAGTCTGGTCAAAGGACTTGTGTCAAGGCGGGATTTAGAACATTTTTCACTGACTTATTTTGTTTTTGTCACAGCCCGCAGTGATCTAGCCCCTCATATATGAATGATTGCCAGACATTTTCAAAGTGCAATTGTAAATCCATTACAGCCTTGTTCTGTACTAACAAGCCCAAAATATTCAGTTTTATTTGGTTTTGTTTTATTGTAGTAAAAACCTTAATGGAACTACTTAACTCTTGGAATGTTTCAACACGTGGAAGAAGAAAAGTTTACCTCCTTCAATAGATAGATAGGCAGCAAATTATGAATATATTTCCATCCATTCATTATCTGCACTGCTTATCCTCAGTAGGGTTGCAAGGATGAATATATTTAATATATGATGTTATTTTTTGTATACAAGTCAAGAGATTCCCACCCCAAAAAATCAGCAATATAACAAAAAACAAATAATGTTAAATATTTTGGTGATCGACAACACTTTGTGCTCTTCTGACTTTCCCCAGACTCCGATTTAATTGATTAGTTTCTTTTCAATGTAACAATCCGCTAAAAGCTATCTGGCGCCATGCTATGCAATTTGTTTTGGTGGCCACATTGACTTGTGCGCCGCCCCACATTTTGACGGACAGCACACACCAGACAATCACAGTTGCGCACACAGACAGTTACGCTCACCCAACACACAAAGTCTTCTCTAACCTGCCCTCATGATAGTATTTACTGTGTACTGTCTGCTTAGAACAAAATACACAATACGTTGATTCAAATAACAATAAAGACAGAAGCAGTTCAACATCAATAACCGAAGTGCGTAGTGGCAAGGGGTTTCTGTCTGCATCATCTTCCAATTGACTACTTATTTAATTCATTATAAGTGTGCTAGTGAAAGTAGTAAGTCAGTATAAAATCCAGGGGAATAGTATCAATCCGATTTAAGTTCTCGTTCAGTATTGATAATATCAATATTTCGATGGTTCCACCCAAACGTATTGCCTACCTCAACTGCAAATTTTCTCCTACCACTAACTAGCATGGTAACAGCAAATTTATCTCTTTCCTTTGCTACTGAGTTCCACTCCACCTCATCATCACCAGTGCGTGGGCCCCTGGGGGAAATCTTTCCCGCACTGGAAGAAGCTAATTTAGAAAACTGCTTCCTAAGGCGCTACTTCCTGCTGCTATCCAAGTACTAAACTCTTTTCCTTTTCGTTTTAAATATTAATTGCCCTTCTCATCCCTTTGTTACCATTGTACAGTATTTTCTTTTTTTTTTCTTAATTGAAATGCATGCATTCATTTGGCATATCTTCTCCACCTTGCAGCAACATTGGAATTTGTCAGCTAAGGGCAACCACTATTGCAGGGAAGCAGATGAAATACTTAGAGAGAGGGGTCTGCCGCAGGACCTTCTAAGGAAGTTTTATTTAAAATCAAAGGGTAATGAGCAGTTATGACTTTTGAGACGCCGCACGCAGGAGCTAATAAGCGGGCAGGTCAAATTCTATTTGATGTATCGCACCTCAGGACCTTCTTTTTCTAACACTGACCTTTTTCAGTCAGCAGAATATCCGCCAGCTTTACACTTTTGTATGACTGTATTTATTTGAGTAGCTGTTGCAATACAGCAATCTCTTGTTAATCAGTATTGCTGAGGCGTTAAGTATATTTTCCAAACGCTTTCACAGTTAACAGTCAGCTGTGGTGGAAGGTAAATTCACGCTTGTCCCCGTGTTTTTTCTTTTCTTTTTTTTGCATTTTTTGTGTACCGTGACAATACTGAAAGTAAAAAGATGCCTGCTGATGTACAGAACTAATTCCAACCCAAGCCTCAAGAAAGACGAAAAAACAAGTTTTTTAAAGCTTGTCTACAAAATGCACACACTTGCACACACATTATGAAGGAGCTTAACAGAGAATGCCAGAGGTGGTGGCTGGGAGTAACAAAGTACTTAAATCTGCCCGGTTCCTGTAACCAATCAATAAATTTACTTTGTCAATTCATGAGAAGAAATATTCCTTACCAAGTTTTGCCAATATAAATGTGCACTACATTTGTGGTATCTTTATATGGATGGCTGTTAAAAAAAACAAACAAACAAAAAAAAAACTTCCAAACATCAATATTAAGTATAACGGGCGAAAAAATATGTAAACCCTGCTATAAATGTGCATTTTTTTAAACTACTCGTAGGTCAAAAATGTTGTGTTTATTTTATATAAAATGAGTTTCATCTAGGGGGAGCTAACATAATTGTCTGCTGCAGGTACCCAACAAATAAAAACATAGATCAGATAGATCGATTGAAAAAATGTGTTACTGCATATATAATCATAATTTTATGATTCCGAATATTAAATTGTAATTGTCACAGAGGATCCAGTCATTCAAAATGCAAAGGTCCACAGAATAAATATTGAGGCTAAATACCAATAAAAAAACAATACCTATCATTAACCCAAGATAAAGATTAAAAGTGCAGACATGGTATCATAGAAACTGCGGGTCATTGAGAGATTGGATTTCTTTCTACATTAAGCTCAGCGCTCTCTTGCTGTTTTGTCACCCCGTCAAACAAAGAGGGTTCTGACTCGGACGTGTTTTCCTGTTTCCAGTCTGGTATTGTTCCCATTGAAGGATTTTATATTTTATACATGTTACTATAAAGGATTTTATACAAGTTACATTTATTGAATGCAATGAAGATTTTTCACAGAGAAGGCTTAAGTTCGATGACAGGTTGCGCCGTTCCAAGTGCGTGTTTTGGCGCTGACGAAGGACGTTAGGCTTTGTTTTGATAAACGCTTGGTGTTGTTTTGAGCTTCTTCAGACATCGTGGCGACAAGGTGGAGTCCACGTGGGGAATCTCTGGCCCGCCCCATGGGAGGAGTCGGCACGCACATGAGAGGAGTCAGCACGCCCCATGGGAAGAGCAGACACCCCAGCTTGTGAAAAGAACTTCAGAAGACGGAATATAGAAGATCAATCGAGAGGGACAATCGAGAGGGAGGCTCGACGAAGACTAATTCGACAATAATTCGGCTAATTCAATGGAATTCACTTAGTTCATTTACTTTACGAAAATAAATCTGCCCCCATGAGGAAATGCCGGTGTCTTGCCCATATTTTCCCGAAAAGAAACAAGCATGCATTGCTGGGTGAATGAAGGTTATGTTTGGTTAATGGAGTTACATAACTAATTCGAATAATTTGGTAAACGTTACATTGTTAATAGTTTAATTTCCAACACCGTTCATTTTTGTGCTTTTAAGTTCGGGTTCCAGTTTTGTTTCCGTCTGTTTTTGTCCTGTGGTTATTTTCTCCAGTTATTGTTCCCGTTTAGTTTCTCCTGTTCATTTTCGATATCCCGATTCGTTTTTTTTTATCCTGTCTGGCCCCTCCTGTCCTGTATCGACCCAATCCGACCGATATCAACTCGGGCAATATTAATCGGTCTCGTCGGTCTCTGGCTTCCTGCCCTTCCACGCCACACTGGCTTCCTAATGTGCACGACCCCCCGTTTCCCGTGAAATAAAAGGCTTGTGTGAGAACGTCACTCGATTGGGTCCTGTTTCTGTTATGGTTCTGATTATGTACATGTATATATATATATATATATATATATATATATATATATATATATATATATATATATATATATACATTCATCCCTTATCTGCACCGCTTATCCTGAGTTGGGTGACGGGGTTGCTGAAGCCCATCCTAGATATCTTCGGGCAGTGGGCAGGGGACAGCCTAGACTGGTTGCCACACAGGGACAGACAACTCACTCGCTCATTCATACCTAGGGACAATTTGGACCAGCCAATTAACCTGACATGCATGTTTTTAGAATGTGGGAGGAATCCCTCGCAGGCACGGGGAGAACACCCAAACTCCGACCAGGAAGCTGATGGCTGGATGTGATCCCAAGACTTCTGGTTATGCTGATGATGCGCTAACCAGTCGTCGTGCCGTCCATATATATCATGTATATATATAATAATAATAATAATAATTTCCTTGTATTGTCATTCTGTGTAACAATGTACACAGAACGAAATGTCGATTGCACCTGACCCGTTGTAGCGAGCCGATGCAGCCGCAGCCAACAGAGGGCACCACCGACCACTTTTTAAGTCTTAGGAATGACTCGGCCGGGGCGCGAACCACCGACCTCCCAGTCTCAAAGCGGGCGCCTTACCATCTAGGCTACTGAGCTGGTATATATATATATACATATCCCCTGCCCACTGCCCGAATATATATATATATATATATATATATATATATATATACCGTATTTTCCGCACTATAAGGCGCACCTAAAAGTCTTGTTTTTTTTCAAAAGCTGACCATGCGCCTTATAACACAGTGCGCCTTATATATGGCTCAATATTAAATTCGCAAGGTCTCGCAACTACGAGAAACAGCCGCCGACTCCATTTTTCGCGCTGTGCATACTGGGAAATATTAAACGATTGGTAGTTGCCGGGGCTCGTGTTGTATTTGTTTACTAAGTGGCAAAATGGCTACCCCATTTGTGGTGTCGTGTAATACACTCCCCTTCCTGCGGTGTCACTGTATACTTATGCGCAGCCTTGTACTTGTGCTAGAGAACTACCGAAGAAGAAGTGGAGTAAACACGCTATGACTGTACCGTCCGTGCCTGTCTCTGAATCCGACTGCAACCCGACTACATACACAACATATTGGCGACGAGGATGACTTGGATCGGAATTTCACAACCCCCTGCTTTGCTTGAAACCCCGGGTGAGCCTACGATGTTGTACTCCACGTGGATTCAGATGTTCGAAAATTACCTGCTAGCATTGACTGCTAACGAAATGCCGGACAAACGAAAGCGCGCACTACTGCTGCACTGTTTAGGCACAGAAGGGCAGAGAATTTTTCTTTCCCTTCCTGACACTGGCACTTCTTACAAATCCGCCTGTGATGCGCTAGAAATTTTCTTTGTACCGAAGATTAATGTCGTTGCTCAGCGTACCAAGTTCCGTCAGCGTGCTCAGAGACCGGGCGAGACCACTGCTCAGTTCATTGCCGCATTGAGGGAATTAATTGCTAACTGTGACTTTGGCACGTTTGCTGATGATATGATCAGGGATCAATTCATTGAGAAGATGTCCTCTTCGAGAATCAGAGAGCGCTTGCTGCTGGAAACGGACTTAAAGCTTGACAAAGCGATCGCTATTGCTACACAAGTCGAATCTGCTATTTCAGAAGCTAATGCTATTACTCATGTGCACGTGTCCGACACTCCTGTGAAGTTTGTGCAACAAAGAGATAAAAGGAATCAGAGCAGTACACATACACAGCGCTCGAGAGATAAAAGGAATCAACACAAAACCTGCTACCGTTGTGGATCCAACTCTCATCTAGCAAATGACCCCAAATGCCCTGCTAAAAATGCAAAATGCAACCAATGTGGAAAAACTGGACATTTTAGTAAAGTGTGCCGCAGCGCAATTCCTACTCGATCAGTAAGAGAAGTTACTGTCCCAGAACTTACTGTGTGTCATGTAGCCCCTACAGCTGCAGTCCCAAAGCGCCTTACGTGTACAGTTGCTCTCCATGCGAATGATGAACAGTCAATTACTACTGACCTGCTTGTGGACACTGGTTCAGCAGTTTCAATTCTGCCAGAGAGAATTTACAGACAGTCATTCATGCACTTGCCTCTCTCAAAGCCTACTGTGCGTCTGGTGACCTACATGAAGAAGCCAATTCCAGTGTTGGGCTGTCTTCAACTTACTGCTACATACTGCAACCAGAGTGCACATACTGACTTCTACATAGTTCCTGACGGTACTCCACTACTGGGAATGGACCTGTTCACTGCACTTCGCCTCCACATACAAGATGGGCAGATTGCAACACCTGCCGCATCGGAGATGAGTCACTCTGTCAACACTACAAATGCTCTAGGCGTTGCTACAGGTTTTCTACACAAATTTAAAGTGAGTGCAGACGTCCCTCCAGTCCAGCAAAAGCTACGCAGACTCCCATATGCCGTGCATGACAAGGTGTCGGAGGAGCTGACGAAACTGGAAAATGATGGCATCATGGAGATGGTGGCTGCTGTGTCTCCTGATTTTGCTGCATTCACTGCTGATGAGCTCTCCAGTGCATGTGAGGAATGTCCAGTGCTACAGAAGGTGCGACACTACATGCAGAAGGGATGGCCTCGTACCGCAAAAGGCCTTGACCCCCTCATCGTGCCATACTTCCGTGTGCAAAATGAGCTTGCCTTGCAGAACAGTGTCATTGTGCGTGGCACTCATCGTGTTGTGATACCACAACAGCTACAGGGAAAAATGATCCAACTTGCTCATGCTACACACCAAGGGATAGTTCGCACAAAACAAAGACTGAGAGACTTGTACTGGTGGCCTGGAATGGATTCTCACGTTGAGCTCGCCATCAAATCATGCACCACCTGCTTGCAGCATGACAAAACCGCAACCACGCGTACTGCACCATTACAGCCTGTGCCTACCCCAACTGCTGCCTGGGAAAAAGTTGCTGTGGACATTGTTGGTCCTATTCACTCTGCGCCTGCTGATTGCCGCTTCGCCATCACCCTCATTGACTATTACAGCCGATGGCCTGAGATTGCCTTCTGCTCAAATGTTACTTCTGCCTCTGTTATGACTTTTCTTTCCATTGTGTTTAGCAGAGAAGGTAATCCACAGGAAATTGTTACTGACAATGGCCCTCAGTTCGTGTCGACCGAGTTTGAAGCATTCCTTAGTGACAGGAACATCACACACCGTCGCAGCTCTGTGTACTACCCCCAAGCCAACGGTGAAATTGAGCGTTTCAACAGAGTCTTCAAGGACTGTCTACAAACAGCCAACATCGAAGGTAAACCACTGAAAGCCTTCTTCACTGAGTTTTTACAGACTTACAGAGCCACACCACATGCTGTGACTTCAGTATCCCCCGCTGAACTGTTGCATGGTAGACCACTGAATACAAAGCTTCACATCACAGGTCTTCACTCCATGCGTCCCACTGCTGACAAAGGCAACATGCTACAAAACATACAAAACAAACAACGGAAGTCCAAACGATACACCGACAAACGTCGCGGTGCAAAATCACCCAGCTTCCAGATTGGCTCTGCGGTTCGCATCCGCAAACCTGGAATCATTGCGAAAGGACACTCAAGGTTCACCAAGCCACTGACAGTGGTAGCTCAAAAGGGTCCAGCCACTTATCTGCTGTCTGATGGAAAGGTGTGGAATGCTTTCCACCTTGCCCATTCTTCCACCTGTGCTGCTGTTTCAGCGCCACAGCCTCCTGATAATGATGCTTGCCTCCTGCCAAGCGACCAAGTTGCTGAGCCACCCGAAACTGAAACTGTGCCCTCAACACATCCCTCTCCTAGTGCACCGAGAATACGACATGCTCCTGCATGGCTTCAAGATTATGTGACTTAAAAAAAAAAAAAAAAAAAAAAATACAGAAAAGATGTGATGATGTAAAAAAAAAAAAAAAAAAAAAAAAGACATGATGAATGTTCATTGTTAAAAAAATTGTCATGTTTGTTTATGATGTGATCTTCATACAGTCTGCTTAAGTTTACAAGGTTTACACACTTTTGCTTACCGATATTGACAGTATAGTTCCTTACGTTATTGCTTA